>NC_142707.1:48155363-48478141 GCF_055471065.1 Atractosteus spatula | reverse complement strand
GCTTTCTCAATCCAGCCTCCCCAACGTTCTCTCTTAATGCAATTGGAGAAGCAATTTCTCACTTGATCTGCGGTGTAGTTGGGCTGCCGTGCATCACCATCAAGTCCTCTACTCTGGTGGTGAAAGAAGTGGGCCCCTTTCTATATATAGAGCTTTAGAATTGATACACATTATATACTGTAGATGCAGCTCATCATCATATTATTATGAAAGCATTAATGTGATGAAAATATTATTTTCATATTAGTTTATGAAAATTCAAATTATTATGAAAATACTTGAAAATCTGCTACCCACTGCTAATTGTATGGGTGCATACTGCCATGTGCCCTTGTCCTGATTGTGTCTCCCAAATGGCCATTTCTTGGGATTATATAAATATGATACAGAAAAGTTGATTTTTGGCTGAATGAATGGCCAGTTTGGTCTGCTTGTCCTGTTGCTGGACAGCGTTACTTAAGAGACTGAAGAGCTTTTGCTCGTTAAGTTTCTTCCTGGAACTAGTTTCATTACTTGATCCCTGCTGGTGTTGACAGTGCCATAATATTATTTTCTTGTGTGGAAAGAGGAAAGAGGCAACAGATTTCTAACTGAAACAGGGAGATCATAATTATACTGTATATTCTATAGCGAATGAAAAACCCATGAAAAGGATACCATCATATAGACCATGCTTTCGTAGTTAAGCAAGCTTATTTTATGCTGATTTCAAACAGATTTTCTAGAAGTCTATTGAAAGCAGCTTGATTTAATAAAGTCCTTATGTCTAAAGTCATATTGCATACTCATTTGGCAATAATAAATCTAAAACAAAGGAATTACAAAAGCTCTTATATAACCATCCCAAATATATTGAATCTATATGATTTTTATTATACAAATTTAAATGCTAATTCTTCTTGCACAAAAGTCTAAGACAAAATACAAAGGATTTTTTTTCTTTGACAAAAGAATTTTTAAGGTATAGAAGACACTCTTTATAGTGATTGTATAATCTTCTTGTAGCAAATATCAGAATTGTTTTTGGTATACTGTACTGTATGTGTACGTAACTACCAATTTACGTTCTTTAAGGTATCCGTTCTGTGTTTACATAATCAGAAATGGATTACTGTCATAGATGCTAGTAACTCTTCACTACATTTTCATTGATATGTGCAAACAGTAGTAATAATTAATAAAAATAATTGCTCACACTTACTGTATATACTGTAGTGCTTTTCTGGACACTTCACTCAAAGTGCTTTACAGGTAATGGGGACTCTCCTCCACCACCACCAATGTGCAGCCCCACCTGGATGATGTGACAGCAGCGATAGTATGGCAGAACGCTCACCACACACCAGCTCTCAGTGGGGAGGAGAACGGAGTGATGAAGCCAGTTCATAGATGGGGATTATTAGGAGGCCATGATTGGTAAGGGGCAATGGAAAATTTGGCCAGGACGCCGGGGCTACACCCCTACCCTTTTCGAGAAATGTGCTGGGATTTTTAATTACCATAGAGAGTCAGGACCTTGGTTTCACGTCTCATTCGAAGGACGGCGCTATATATATTTTTTTACAGTATAGTGTCCCTGTCACTATTCTGGGGCATTAGGACCCACATAGACCACAGGGTGAGCACCCCCTACTGGCTCCACTAACACCTCTTCCAGCAGCAACCTTAGTTTTCCTAGGAGGCCTCCCATCCAGGTACTGTTCAGGCTCACACCTGTTGAGCTTCAATGGGTTGCCAGTTGTGAGTTGCAGGGTGGTATAAGCAAATGAAAGTGCACAGTAATTTTTTTGTTGGTTTAACAACATTGTTGGTGGAAAATTAGACGTTCCGTAAATTAACAATAAAGAAAATAAAGTTAGTCTATTTTGAAAAATATTGTGGCATAATTACAACTGAGGATTTAGTGTGAACTGGAGATTATTGTTAAGTTCAGAATTAAATATTGACAGACTTTAATAACGCAGTACACCACACTGAGAGCTGGGCTGAATCCACACTCTGGGCTCAATGGAGATGAGACAGGTGCTAATGATAAAGAAAACACAGTCCAGGTGCTGTAGGGCGGTTTCAGAAATCGTACTCACAATGGTAGTTCAAAGTCTGGGACACACGAAAAGGCAAACCAGGGGAATTCGGGATCACAGTCAGGAAAACTAACAATACATGAGGTCAGTACATGACAAGTACAGCGCAAAGTAAGTAAAGCGAGAGAGAACTCTAGCAGAGAAAGCAAGAACACAGCAGAGACACAATGACAGATGAACACGCAAGAACAAACAAGTAACTCTTTAATGAGTGGCAGGGGGATACGTCAATATCACATACGGACAGCCCTGGTGGAAACAAATTCAAACCACATCGAAACAGGGCTGGTTTCCGTAGCTACATGGGGGTGTGAGCCTGCATTCGCACAGGCATTACATTTCGCCCCCTTAACTGGTGACCAACGGGATGAGACCTGGCATGGGAACCTGGTAGAAAGGGGGGGTATCGCTGGGGTATCTAAATCCACAACCTTCATTCATCTAATTCCGGCTTCCTGTCTGTCCCCCAAGACCCTCTACACTTGATGGGTGACAGACCCTTCTCCTGTTATGTCCCAGACCTCTGGGATTCTATCCCCTCGGATATCAGAGAGTAACCTTCCCTGAGGTCTTTGAAATCTAGACTCAAAACCTTTTTCAGATGGGCTTTTTTTAACCGGTTCTGTGTAGGCCCTGTTGCTTTCCTTCTGTATTTCAAACCCTTATTGTAACTGTTTAATTCTGCTATCTTCTCTCACTCTGTATTTTCTCTCTCTTTCTGTAAAGTGCTTTCAGAAGCTACTTTTAAAGCTGCTATATAAAAATAAAGTTTTATTAATGATTAATTAAGAGAGAATACTAGCAGAGCAAGCAAGAGCACACAACAGACAACAGAAAACTCAATGACAGAGCACTGTGCTCTGTCAGGACGTAAATACAAAAGCAGATGAACACAGTAAACAAGTAAGTACCTCATTAATGAGCAGCGGGGGAGACTGACAAATTCTCATACCACATACTGTATGACAGCCCCAGTGGATGATTCAGACCACATGGAGACGTGGCTGGTTCTTGTAGCATTATGGGAGTGCAAGCCAGCTTTAGCACGAGTATTAAACAGACACTTTAATTTGTGTGAAAGGCAATGTGATGTGCCTTTTAATGTATAGCTGGTATTACACTTTATTAAGTAGTTAAAATATGTACTGAAAAACACCATGGATGTCTCATCTGCAGAAATGAAAAATAACATATTTAGTTTTATATTTTAAGATACCTGCACTTTAAAATTAGGATTATGTTAGGGAAATGTTGACAATGTGTTTTATGCATTTGTTTTGTTTGATACCAACAGTTCATGAGCATTATTTAATTTTCACAGAGAATGTTTATTCTAAGAAGGGTAGTTTAATAGTTTTCCAGGATAGTTTTAGAGCTTCACTGGCTCTAAGGGATTGGTAGCCATGGCCAGTTCTAGCAATCTCTCATCTGTTCTTTCTCTGCAGTGTTAAAAAAATATTGACACGAGCCAGGACTGAAACTTAACACAATTTTGGTTTTAAAAGTCACTTTCAGAGCTCAGAGAAAAGAGCCTCCCCATCATTCCATCTGCCAGCCTCAGTAAAATGTCATGCAAAGTTTTCCTCAGAGAAAATTTACTGGATTTTTTTGCCTGAATCAAGTCAATGACTCACCAAGTACTAAGAAATTTGACTTCTTATGGCACTCCTTCTTTTTTCCACAAACCTCTTTCAAGTTTCATTCAAGACCAGGACAATTCCTTTAAATTAACTGTCACAGCTTTCCTCTTAAGAAAATCTTATCAGTTTTTACTTATTGTATCAGCTACAACGATGGCCACTGGAAATTACTTAATCCAGGGTAGCCCAGATTTTTAAATCAGCTAGTGAGCTGCTTAAATATGCTAATTTAACAGTGTCACTGAGATGCTGAAGCTTTGGCAGACAAACTAGAATGGAGAAATCCTGACCTAATCGAACTACAAAGGAGTGTGGTTTCTGGCACTTGATGTTCTGAAACAATGAGCAGGCAAAGGTAGGATTATTTGCATCCATTCGGTGCACTGCATATACTGTTGGTAGGTTGAATTGAATCCATACAATGCATTAAAGTCACTAAAGTCACAAAAAGAGGGAACATAACTACATACAAAATCCTAAAACCTTTCCTTTCACAGCTAAAACTGAAAACAAGATGATTCTGAACAAGAGTTCAGATACTATTTCCGACGTTTGGCAAACAGGTGTTGTTTAGGATTTTGAACAATCCCAATGTCTAGGTAATCCCCACCAAATCATCCATTTTAAATAAATCCCATTTAAACCTGTGCATTTATTCCTCCTTACCTCCCATCCCAATCAGGGACAGGTTTAAAAACTTGAGTTTTCAAAAATAAAACATATTCATTTATACTCACTTGAGCATCCCTCACCCCATCATTAAGCCTGTAGCTGTACTGTACATTCTCATAACAATAACTAAAGGCAAAATACACAGTGCCTTGCAAAAGTATTCAGAGCCTTCCTACAGCATCTCATTTATTGAAATTGCAAAATGATGTATACACATTGTTTAAACATACTGTAATATGTTATTCATAACCTGAATGCTCAAACTGGAGATTCTTAGAGATAAAATACAGTTAATGTCAGAAGAAACTAAAGAGCAAAAAATGAAATATGTTGACTGCATAAGTATTCAGACTTACTTAGTATTAGTGGAAGCACCTTTGGCAGCAATTGCAGTTGCAAATCTTTTGGGATTATTCTCTAACAAGTTTGCTCACTGTCTTGGTGCAATTTTTGGCCAATCTTCTTTGAAAAGAAATTAAGAAAAATGGAGATTGCTTATAGACAGCAGTTTGGGGATCACTTATGATCCCATTCTCGTGCAAATTGAAAGTTACATTCAGATTCTTTCATTCAGGTTAGACTTTGACTGGGCTACTCCACATTCTTATTATTAAGCCGCTCGAGTGAAGCTTTGTCCTTGGTGATTTTTTGTCCCTGTTTTAGAAGGTTTTCCTCTAAAATTTGCTAGTACTTTATCTTACTTTGCCATCTACAGTACAGTATGTTCCCATCTGTTTTGATAAGCTTTCTAGTTCCTGCAAATGAGAAGCAAACCTATAACATAGTGCTGACACTGCCTTGCTTGACAGCAGGGATAGTGTTGACTACGTTGGGTATGTTTCAGATGTAACGCTTTGCATTTAGACCAAAATGTTCCCTTTTTGTGTCGTCTGATCACAAAACCATTTGCCACATGATTGCACTGTAACTTAGATAACGTAGATTTGTTGCAAACCACATGCAGAACTAGCTTTTTTTCAGCTCCATACAGGTCTTAACTCTTTCAAAGTCACAGTTGATCTAATAGTGACATCCCTAACCATTTTCTTCCTTGTCTGGCTGCTCAGTTTGGAGTATTAGCCTTATCTAGGCAGTGTATCGGTGCCTTCCACTTGTCAATTGGTTGATTTAATCACGTTCAAAGAGATAATAAGAGTATTTTAAATGTCTTATAACCTGTTTTAGATACTGTATGTGCTTTTATAACTTTATCCCTTAGTTGTTTTATGAAAGCTCATTTGTCTTCTTGGATGAATCTTTGTTTGAAATTCCCAATCCAAGGACATGAGTTTCTTCAAATGCCCACTACATGTAATTTGTAATCAAAAGCTGCCTGAAAATCTAAGTGTACCATATTGCATGCTATTTTTGTGTCCATTACTGTTCTTTCTTACAAACGGTTCCATGGGATCTTTAATGGCTAAATATTCAGGACCATGGTTTAATGCCTCACTTGAAACCTACTGCAATACAGAGTGCCATATAGTGGCACTGATTTGTAAATACTGGTCCGAAGGGAAGAGTGCTACCTATTGGCTTGTGAACCAGTGCAGTTATAATATGAAGTGTTGCTTACACACACAATTATGATTTGGATTCACATATTCTTTTTATTTATTCAAATGGCTAGAAATCGGACCATTTATTCTCTGAGGGTCTTGTATCACATTTCCAAACCTAAGAAGGAAAAGTAAATCTATTGCCTTAAATGTCAACTAAGCCTTGATGATGTAGTACAGGAAGATCTTATCATAAAAGCTGTTTGTTTTCAATTTGATGGCAATCTGAGATTGATTCAAGATGTCTTGACTTCTTGGCAGAGACACTGTCTTGGAAATTCTCTATTGCTCTAACTGTCATTAATGCTGGAGTCATTCTGGCAGCATTTCCTACATTCTCAAGTAGAAGCCCACCTACTGTACTTCTCCAATTAGTCAAGCTGATGCCAATGTAATTTTGGATTCTATATATTGCAAGGTCACAAGAGTAGATCAAAGAGTAAGCTGCAATCAAACTCTCTTTTATTTCATGAAACAGACAAAAAAATTAAAGCGAAGTGATATACGTACAGTGTCATTTCACCACCCAGGCAGCAGACAATGCAAACTATTCAAACAGCTCTTACAGGGGTTTTCTCTTCTCTCCCACCCAGCGTACCAAATCCTAAATCATGGGCACAATTCAAACCCAAAATACAATAATGCAAACCAGGACTTACAGTCTAATACAAGTGATGACCTTGTGATGGAGAGCATTTGCGTACTCTCACTGCTGAAATACACCTCTGTGATAAGATCAAGCTTGCCATAATCCTCTACTAATAATGATGGATAAATGGAAAGTCCTGATAATGTAATATTTTAACTATTCAATAAACTCTTGCGAGTCTCATAAATATGTCAATGAAAAGGGCTTTTACCAGGAAATACATTTTCCTAACTTTTTTACATATAATATACAACTGGAGTAGCTATATAATGCAATCCCACAGGAAAACATATGCTTAAAAATAAAATACAGATGGATTTAGTTATGTAAACATAAGTTCAAAGAAATCAAAGCAATGTGCAGCACATCAAAATGAGGTAAATTATTTTTTCAGGTGATCTTTTTGTTCAGATTATATGTTTGAAAGTCAGAGGGAATTAATTTCTCATTTTAACTTAAGCATGAATTCCCCCTAAATGAAGGAATCAGGTCAAGAGAAAAAAAATAGTAGTTTACCAGACTGATATTTTGCAGAAATTCAATAAAGATTTTTGTGCAGATAATTTCACACTAATAATACTCTGACATGAGCATTCCAAGCATTCCACAAATAACACGCGCTTAAAGCAATTACAGTACTTTTAGTTTCTGTGTGTTTTTGTTATGATATCCCCCCCTTTAGCATTACTGAAAGCACTCAGCAATGAAAGAATAAAAACAGTTAAGTAAAGAAAATGGTAATTTTATAACTAAAAACATTCAATATGAAGTCTGTTCTATGTAATCATTAGTATTTAGTAATAAAGAAAAATTGCTTGAGTCATTAAGCATAAATGGGGTACTGACTGGATTTGCAAGGGAAAAGAGAAAACAATAAATTAGCAAAGTATATTTAAAAGCTCCAGACTTTACATCATTTGTATTAAAATGGTATCTTTTTACATCCCCATAGGTATTATACTTTTATGAGCCTAGCAAGTACACAAATTCAATTTAAATGCAACATCTTTTTGCACTGTCAGCAATTATACAGAATATTAATCTCCTAGATTAACAGGATGCATTTCGAAATGACAGACTTTTATTTTTTCTAAATGCATACCTTCTGTATTGATTATGCAGATTTATTTATACAGTATGCCACATTTACAAATTTAATATCTTTCACCACGTGTATATACACAACTCTTTCAGAAGTCACAAAATATCAATGTCAACAATTTCTCTGGACTACTTTTTTGGACATTAAAGTTTTTTTTGCCAATTTCACCCACTTTGGGGCTCAAATAATCATCAAATCACTTGGTGCACAGTTATTTATGGCACTAATGAATGGCTCACGAGTTTGTCCAAACTCTTAATCAACAAGTACTAGATGTGATTGGAATCTTGTGTGTTATTTTCACAGTTGATCTGGTAGAGGAGAACGACACATTCATAGAGAGGCCAAAGCTGTCAGAACCCCCCCCCCCCCCACACACACACACACACCACCACCACCACCATTAAGAGGGTTGAGTCAGGGAGCTCAGGTTGAGCGAAGGGTGACAATGAGATGGAGGAAGAGATGTGAAATTAAATGTCCAGGTGATCAAGGCAGAACTACATTAATGTATGACATCTATACATAAATAGATGGGTGAGATTAAGGTTTGACCTCCCCCAAAACCTCCATTTCAAACTCCATAAACTGCATCCATTTTCTAACCTCTTAATCCAGTACAGGGATGCTGGAGCCTAAGCTGGCACGAAATAGGCACCATGCAGGATACACCCTGGAAAGGGCACACAGACACACACTCACACCTGGTGAATTTACCAGTATGTCTTTGGACTGTAAGTGAAAACTGGAACATCCCGAGGGAACCCAAGCAAACACAGGGAGGACATACAACCTCCACACTGATAGCATCCCAGCACTGCAACGGTAACCACTGTGCCACCATGCCACCCCGTTCTTTTGGGAAAAAAATACATTGTTAAACTAAACACCATAAGAAAAAGCAAATAAAACTAGGCTCTTTCTAAAGTACAAAAAGCTCCAACGTTTTTAATGATCAGTAAAGAAAACTGTGAACTTCATTTGTAATGATGATAATAATAAAATTTAGTTTGTAAAAATTTAAATGGTTTCCTGTAATTGGACTTTCAGTAAAACATTTGACTAGTCGAAGCCTTGTATAACTGTTAATCTTGAACTATGTTATACAAATGAGGAAAATGTTAAAAAAAATACCTGAGCCGGATGTTAAATACTGGATTACTTCCAGTCACTCAAGTGTACTGATGCCAGGGTGGTAAACAACTGTTGTTGGCAGACAACAGTCCTGACATATGCTTCTTTAATGATTCATTTTAAACACTGCATTTAGCACTGTATTTATGTATTACCTGCAATTGCTGAATGAACAGGTGATTACATCAGCTAAGTGTCAAAGCAGAATATTCTGTTGAGATGTTTATTTAATTTATATTTTACACCTAAGGCAGGATATAATGCAGATCTCTCAGATTGATAAGAAACACTACATTCACAAGAAAATGCACTGCTGTCCATGTAGCAGTCAACAAACTATCGAATACTCGAGAGGAGTGAATGTAATTATGCTTTTTAACAAAAAAATAACACAACTCTGAACTATTTTTTTAAATTTTGGATTTATGTATAAACTCTTGCAGCAGCAACCATAATTTCTCCAATGTTTCCTGAGATGCATGTCAATCAGAATATAAGTCATGTAATTATTTTTTTATAGAAACAAACTCTCCTTAAAATGAGAAAAAAAGCCAAGACATAACAACCTGTGATTAAAAAAATTACAGTAGTGTCAGTTTAATATAATCAGTCAAGCAAAATCTCCAAGAAAGCAAGAATTAATTGTGACTTGACCATAGAACCTAACATTACTGTATATTTTTTCAGGTAAAGACTCAAGTTTCTACTTACAGTACATTTTATAATTATCTGTTCTCTAAAGATTTTTATATGTCTAGAATATCGCCAAGATACGTGAATCATGAATAAGTAACTGGGAGGAAAAATGGATTAAAATGTTGTGTAAGGTCCTAAGGACAACACCAAACTGGTCATTTATTATTGGCAAAGACTTAGGCTTTGTAAGAAGAAAACAATCATTAGTTGCGAAAGATTAATCATTGGTTTCTCCAGGATTCTGATTTAGTAACACACATGACACCAACACTGTGAGATTTAGTTTTGATTCCATTATATGCATTTGCTTATTTTGAATCAAATCCATCTGTTGGACTAAAATCAGACTAAAAGGTTAATTGCAAAACAACACCAAATAGAAAACCAAACTTAACAAATTTGAATATTGCTCATTCCATTTTAAAATTTTAAATGAGTTTTACTGTTTTGTCCACCAATTCCACTGACTATACAGTTGTATCACTTCTGTCACCTGAAACTTAATTCTGAGAACAGCTGTCATTTATAATATGGAGATAGCTTCAATTACCTTAAAAATTACTTGTGAAAGAAATGCAATATATTTATGAAGTTCATGCTTCTACTTACATCCTACATACAGTGCGACACAAAATGCTATATGCCATAAATAGTCATACATAAAATCGATCGGAAAAATACATCACACATTAAAATGTCTATAATTTAGTCATTATTGCCGGGAAACAGATTGGCCTATATAATGTCTTAAAAAAAATTAACATTAAAACATTTTCAATTTTAATAAAAAATAGTGACCATGCAGTCTAGTTAGATGAACTTCATAAATAGCTACCAGATTTTCATAATTGTATGTCATATTTCAAAAAGCTTCTGTTTTTTACTTTATACTAGAACCAAACAAAAAATACTTGGAAAGTGTGAAAAATAACACTTTTTTACACTTTCCAATTATTATTTATATTATATAGTTTATTGCTTCATGATCAACATGATTTAACATGATCCTTATTCTTGGTGGTTTTATTATCCATGTTGATTCACAGCCTTCTAATTTAACATAGGAGTTTCTAGGTTTGTTTGGCATGCTTTGGTCTTGCATAGCTTGTACTCAACCCAACTCACAACAAAGGTCACACCTTGGACTTAGTGATTGCAAATGATGTAATTCTCACTTATCTTGTCTAGAACTTGGCCTTTCTGATCACCTTCTGTAGCTGTTCTCTTTGAGTTTGAATTTCCTCTCTCACAGTCTTCACTCTCAGGCTCTGTAGGTTTTCACAACTGGAAATCAGTCGACCAGAGTAGTTCTGCCGATTCAGCTCCGTCCTCATTGTCTTGCTTTTCTAACTCCGATAAGTCTGGAAGACAAGGTACAAGTGTTTAATAGCTCCCTTTAACTACTCTTGAAACCTTAGCTCCTCTTAAAACTCAAACCATCTCCTTTACTCACTCTGCCCCATGGTACACGGACAGCTTGCTCTCAATGAAGGCCATCTCCCACAAACAAGAATGTAGGTGGCACCTTTCTGGCTTAAATGTGCATCTTCAGTCTTGGAAGGAGCACCGGATTGAATGCAAGGACGCTGTAGAGTCTGCTTGATCCACGTACTTCTCACTCATTGAGAACAACCATCACAATCCTAGATGCCTGTTCTCCATCATCAATAGATTGCATAAGTCAAACTGCCTACTACATGACCTGCTTCTTCCCAACCTTACAATACTTCCTTATAATTATTGAGTTCCAAGATTGACAACAACCAGCATCACATTCTCTCTGCAATGCATTTTATTACTACACCTCCTCCCTGCCTGCCTAGTCTTGCTGGTTCCCTTCTTTTTAGTTTCTCTTAGCTTGACGCTGCATTCCGTAGTAAATTGGTATTGCTTATAAAATTCACCACTTATTAGATCCCATTTCTGCCTTTTTATTTCAATACAGTTTTTCTGGCCTCTGCCCTATTGTCCTCAACATAATAAATGAGTCTTTTAGCACTGGAGTGATACTAACAGCTTTAAACCTGTGCCAAAAAAAGCCTGGACAACCTGAACAATTTCACACTATATCCAACCTACTTTTCTTGTTAAAATGTTAGAACTTGCTGCTGCTATTCAGTTACATACAGTAACCATCTCCTTGCAAATAGAATGTCTCTCAAATAATTATTTGAGAAAACAAATACTTGTATTTATTTAAATAAAATAAGCAAAGAAGGACTGTTTAGGATATGTTCTCACACCTTTTTCATGTATTGCAATAAACCATGCCAATAATACTGACTGTGCTTGCAAATAGTGTCATAAGTCTGTTCGTCTATAAAAAAAAATGTTATTGCCAAAGCCAACATTTCCAGAGCAAAGGCTGTTGTGCATGTCTCAAAAATAAATGTAAAATATTATAGGAAAAAGTTCAATACCCATATGGAAACATAGTTGGAGTTTATCTGGAGTCAGAAAGAAGAATAAGTTTTACAGTACAGAACAATGTCCCAAACGTTTAGCTGAAAGCATGTTACAAGTTCCTCCAATCAATGGGTTTAAGAACAATTATTCATTAAGTTCCATTTAAAACTTTCATTAATAAAGGATCCATCAGACTCTAAGTTATATGCCCATAAATGTTACATTTAAAAAGGGATCTAAAGCTTCCCAGCATGACACAAAAAATGAAAGGTCTCTAGCTGTTATTATCAGCTATTAGGCATGATGCTTGTAACTCACTTCATTGCTAGATGAAAGGGAAACTTAGTTCAAGTGTGCCCCTGTAATATTACCTTATACTTGTAGTGATTAAGTATGCTTTACGTGTACTTTAGCTCATATGCTAATTTGGAAAGTTTTCTTCATTCCAATGCAATATTTGTGTTTTATTTTTATAATTGTACTTATTTTTAATGTACGTTTTTTAGCAGTATTTATTGTACTTTTATAAGTATAGAACAAGCAAACCAGTCATATTATTGAAACTGATACCCTAGTTTCTTTGATCAAATGTCTGGAGGAGATCCTTGGATCAATTAACATCTACCAGATGTGTGAGATTGGCCTGATGGTCTCCATTTTATAACTTTTCTTCTGTTCTAACTTCTGCTTTTATTTAGGATTTTTGTTTTTAAATTAATGAAAAATTAAGAGGAATGGAAATTTTCTTCATGATGGATTGAATGTGTGACCATAGAAAATAATCCTTTAAACACAGCATTTTCAGAATAGAAAGAACTTTTTAAAACAATATTAAAAAGAAAACATGGGAATACAGCTTTCATAGAGGAATTGTCAATACTTTACTACTTTTCTTGGTTTTTCAATACAACTACAAAAACAAAACAGGATAAAAACAGGATTGCAAAACTAAGGCAGTTCCTCTCCGCTCAAGACACAAAGAAATTAATACATGCTCTTGTATACAGCAGGTTAGACTACTGCAATGCCCTACTATCAGGGAGCGCCCACCACTCTTTCAACACCTTACAGCGAATTCAGAATACAGCAGCTAGAATTGTTACCAGGAGCAGAAAGTATGACCATACAGTATAACCCCCATACTTGGCTCTCTTCATTGGCTTCCTGTCAGGTACAGGGCGAACTTCAAAATCCTGCTACTTACAAGGCTCTCAGAGGTCAGGCACCTGTCTATCTAATGGAACTTATAAAGGTATACAATCCAACTTAGACCACAGAATGCAGGTCTTCTTCATATTCCACGCATTAATAAAAAAACAGTTAGCAGTAAACCCTATACAGTAGTTACAGGGCCCCTAGTTTATGGAACAGTCTGCCAGCCTACGTATGGGATGAAAAAGACTGAAAACCTATTACTTCAGCCTAGCCTATTCATACCTTACTGTACATTATAGCCTGCTGCAACCATGGCTGCTGGTGCTGTTGTACATGCCATTGTGTCTCTCTGTGTTGGCCCACCAGATTGATATATCTGTTCTGACCAAACTTTCCTATACTCCTCCCCATACAGTATGTCCGGATGGCACCCTAGCTGGGCACCATCTGAGTTGGATGCTGCATCACTGCTCTGGATCCAAGAGGGACATCGTGGATATAGCTATCATTTAGGAGGATTTTGCTGGTCTATAGAGATCTGCATGGAATACCGACATACAGAAGACATGATGGATGGATTAATACCCTCATTCATTTCTTTCTTTTAATTGTATAATGTTAGCATGCCCAAAGGGGTTGGGCAGCCAGTTGACCTTGGACCCCTTGAGTTTTTTTTCTCCTTAAAGAGGAGTTTTTGGTTCCTCTCCTCCGTTGTCTTCTGGTATTTTCTGTTCTGTATTCACAACATGTACAGTATGGTCACTTGCTTTGTTAAGTGCCTTGGGGCAACCTTGTTGTGAAAGGTGCTTTATAAAAATAAAGTGAATTGAATTGAATAAAAGGGAGATTCACCAACCTTATTTCTCCAGCTGTGCTGTATGTGAAAAATGTGTCAAATGGACATTATCAATCACATTCCTTCTTCACACCTTGAGCTGAATAAATTTGTGTTAAGTGAGTATTAATTTTCAAAACCAGAGGTGAAAATAGGTGTTTACCGTCAAAGCAACCCGGGTTCAGAGAATGCATGCTTTGTTTGCCTGCCCCAGTTTTACATGATACAGTAAGTCAATATCCCACATTTCTTTCCCCTTTGTACTTCACAGGAAGGTGCTAATTGGCATCTTTAATTTTTTATTTCTTTCTTATTCACAGCTGAAAGGTTTGTGTGTAACATTCTGTGAAATAAAGAAAGTGAAAGATTAAGAAAGAGGAATTATTTTTTCCACTCCTTTGTTGATAAGACCAAAGGATAGCTCTAGTTGTAAAAAAACACATGCCTGTATCCACCATCCACAAGCCCATTACGGTGTTCGTTGAATGGATGAGAAAAAACAGATGGCCTTCAAATATGCTGAATGCTCACTGCCCCTGAACAAGAGCGTCACAAGATTTTATAATATAATAAATTATATTGTAAAATATAATTCACAGCTAATATGCAGCAGCAAATAAAGTTGTGTCTAATAGGGGTTAATCTGAAAAAAAAAAAGCAGTTGCTTAAAAAAAATAACCATGCAAATGCAAACACGAAGAACAAAATTGGACCACCCTTTCCACTTTAATAAAGTAATTAATTAGTATTTGAAGTAAAAACTATAAATAAAACTTCAATAAAAAGGACTTTTTGCTGGATTTACAATTGACTTGATTACTAGGGCAATATAATATTTTGTAATAGGTTACGAAATTCATGTGCCTTAGGAGCTCCTCCAGCACCTTAAATTTTTTAAAATAATATCAGTAAGAAACCCAAGAGATAAATCATTTACAAAAAAAAATGATAATGTGATGCAAAAAAATTAGGATAGCTGCACTTTGTCAGTGAAACGCTTTGTGTAACCCTAAACCTCCAAGATCAACAGTCGTCTTGTTCTTGCTGATGTGGCACTATCAGCCATTTCATTATTACATTTATACATTAGAGTCTTTCTGACATGTCTTAACATGGAAACAAAAGCAGGTCTTCATTCATCTCCAATAAAATGACAACTTACACAAACACATGTACTGTAAATCATGCATTAGAAAAAATAAATCTCATGCTATTCAGATTATTTTATTTAGCCTTAAATTTTACTTTGCCTTAGCCAATGGATGTCCCTGATGTCCAAAACACTGATAAAGATTTGTAAATATAAAATGTAGGAGGTGAGGTTTTTCTAATCAAATAAAATGTAGTAAAATAAAAGTTTTTTAGGTATAATATAAATGTACATATAAAGTATATATAAAAGGAGGTGAAATGTACAGTACCACCTACACTGCAGACCATTTAGCTGTAGTCATTAATAATTTTTGTGATTTTATCATCTAAGATAGTTAGCACAGGTTTAGAAGCTCTTGTCTAGCCAGACATTTTTGGAACTATGAAAACAGATTAAAGCACAGTGTATGATAAAGAATTTAGAGAGTTACATAAAACATAGTCTAAGATACCAACCAAATAGCCCCTTCATTTGCCAAGTTCAGTTTATACTGAAGGTATTTATGCGGACATATTAAGATCTATTTAATGCACATAAAACAGAAACTGTAGAAAGAAATACATCATCTTGGAATTAAATATTCAGAGGTGTTTCTTAGGGTTGAGTATTAGGATCACTTCTTTTTATAGTCTTAGTAAGCAATTCAAATACCCCTAATAATTTGCCTAATTAATTTGATTAATGTTAATTTGTATTACTTCAAGTTCAAGTTTACTGCCATTATACTCATATACAGGTATACTGTATAGTATAACGAAATGCTATTTAGCTACAGTAGCTCTCAGATGGTATGAAGTACAAAAAAAACAACAATACAATTATATAAGAAAAGAGACAGAGACAACAGGCAATGTGCAAAACAACATCAGATGTGCAAAATCATACAGTACATCAACAGAATGAAATAAAGGATAAAAAATTATGGGGAGTGAGCTTCTTGGCATGTGAGGTAGAGGTAGATTTCAATGCGTTTGAGTTTTGGTAAGAGAGAAGGCACTGTGAGGTTCAGATTGTAGGTGAGAGAGGCTAGGAGTTTAATAGTTTGATAGTGCGGGAGTAAAAACTGTCTCTGAGTCTGGTAGTCCAGGCCCAAATGCTCCGGTACTGTTTTCCAGATGGTAGAGGGTCAAACAGTCTGTAGCTGCGGTTTCGTCTTTGATGATGCTTAGAGCTTTCCTCAAGCACCGTCTGTCATAAATGTCCTGTATAGATGGGAGGGCAACCCCAGTGATGGACTGGGCAGTTTTCACCACCCGCTGTAGGGATTTGTGGTCAGCAATACTGCAGTTGCCATACCACAATGTGATGCAACCTGTCAATGTAGTTTCTGTAGTGCATCTGTAAAAGTTAGTGAGGATCTGGGGACATATCTTAGCCTTCTTCAACCATCTTAGGATGTACAGGCGCTGTTGCACTTTCTTGATCAGACAGGTGGCGTTGAGAGACCATGTGAAGCCCTCGGTGATATGGACACCAAGGAGTTTAAAGTAACTGACCCTTTCCATTTCAGTCCGGTTGATGTGGATAGGGGCATGTCCGTTTTGCAGTTTTCTGAAATCAACGATCAGCTCCTTGGTTTTGCTGACGTTGAGGGTGAGGTTGTTGTCTTCCCACCAAGTTGTAAGGAGATTGACCTCCTCCCTGTATCCCTCTCATCATTGTCCGTGATCAGACCTATAACTGTGGTGTCATCGGCAAACTTGATGATGGGGCTGGTGTTGTGTTTGGCCTTACAGTCGTGGGTGTAGAGGGAGTAGAGCAATGGACTAAGCACACAACCCTTGGGGGACCTCAGTTGTCCCCCAAGGGTTGTGTTCAGTGTTCAGAGTTAGTGTGCCGGAGGTGTGATTTCCAAGCCTGACAGCCTGAGGTCTGCCTGTCCAAAAGTCCCGAGCTTAATTTCATTAAGAAGGGAACAGCAGTTGGACGATCAGCAACAGAGAAAACAAAATGTCTTCTCCTGGATAATGGCAGATATAACACCGTTGTTCCTAAAGATTGTTGCTGTATGTATGTCCATTGGATTTTGCGTACTTCAGGAAAGGAGGACAATGAGAAGCTCATGATGTGTGTGTACAATAGTCCTGGCAAAATGAAAGGAGCTACATTTGCCCACAACTCGCTCATAAGCCATTTTTGGAATAGAACAAATAAGCTTCCTACAAAAGAATATAACAAAGATATCCTGTGCTATACAAGAGCAGTCTATAGTCTTTCTGAGTATAGCATATAGGTCTCATAGCATTTTTTTTTTACTTTAAAACATTGCAACAGAATATTAAATATTAATACATTTACATTGAGAGTTAATTTAAAGCATACATAGGTCTATTAAAATGAATATTTAGCACACCGAACACAAATGGCACAGTTTACATTTTTGCCATAAGTTTTGGTAAGAGCTTAGAATATCTTAGAATATCCTCCCTTTTGGGACAATTAAGCCTTCACACCACTAACCCTACTTAACAAGCATGCAGCATGCAACAAGAAACAAATGATTTATTGTGCACACCAAGTGTCAAATTACCCATTTAGCTGAAATACTGAAAATATTTTTGTATTAAAGTATAAAGTACGAGGGCAAATTAGAAGTTAAATCCACTTTTTAGTAAGTAGAGCATTCTGTTTGCATATACCGTATACAGATGCTAGAAATGCAGATTCTTGGCATTCTCTTTTTATTTTAGCATTAGGTTTTTGTTTTTAGATTTACTGCAGCTGTGTTAGGATGTGGAGCATGCTTTGAAGTCGGGGCCATACTATATCCCAGGAGCTGAAGATACTGTATGAGACCCGGGATACTATAATTTTCACTTACAAGTTGCATTTCTATATGCAGTCTCCCTTATGCAAATTAAGGCAGATATTACCCATTGTGAGCAGAACAGAAAAAGCAAACTGAACAATCCCAGTGGTGACCTGTTTAACAACCTGGCTGACAGCAAAACCACAGCAGATGTTATTTTAATGACAACTGCTAAGACAGGGATTCTTAAAGTAACAGTGCCCAGGCGTGCACTAAGAGGATAACAGCTTCCCTTCTTACCCAGTAACCTAGCATTGAAAAAAGAACAAAGAAGAGAAATTTTAAACACGTGTCTTAAGAAAAAAAGATCTCTGAACAAATCTTTGACAGTTTATTATGCTCTGTACCCCGTGTTTCAAACCTGATGCTATAATGGATACAGAGATGAATATAAACTGTATTTACAGTAACTTAACTGGTAATGTTATTAGAGTGTTACAGCAACATCACATTACATCACTTTCAATAGCTGATTATTCAATTCAGGGTCCTGATGACTGGAAGTCCATCCTGGAAGCATTCAGCACAAGGTGGGATACACCCTGGAAAGGCGCACACACTCACACCACGGCCAGTTTGCAGAAACCAATTAACCTACCAGCAAGTCTTTGAACTGTGTGAGGTTAAACATGAAAAAAACGCACACGGTTAGCACCCCAGGAATTGAACCCAGGGCCCCAATGTTGCGAGGCAGCAATGCTCAGCACTGTACTACTGTAACTCCTTGCCATTCTTTTATGTGTTATACCGTATCTAAATTCATTCCACTTTCTAATTTGTCACTCATTAATTTGTCATGTACTTGAGAAATATCCTGATGAAGAAAACCTAGGATGTCTTTTGATTAGAAATTGGAACCACACTATTTAATAGAATATAGTAGAGAATACAAAAAGCATACAGTTTCTCTGAACACATGAAAGTTATTTCTCAAAAATGATTTGAAGCTTCTGCGATGGACTGGCATCCTGTCCAGCGTGTATCCTGCCTTGTGCCCATTGCTTTCGGCCGTAGATAGGCTTCCCTGCAATTCTGTATTTTATAAAGTGGGTAGAAAATGGATGCATGAATATGAAGTTTGAATATTACCTTTAATAGGAAGAATGCTGCCTAAACAACAACAACATAAATATTTCCATCTAGATTTGCTGATAATGTCCTTTCCAACTCAGTTTTATGAATATGAATGAAACATTTATTCTGGTATAGTAAGAATACACGGTGAAAAAGTTAATTAATATTAACAGAATGTGTATGATTCTGCTTGTGTGTGCCATGCGATTGGCGTTCAGTCTGGGCTGTGCACAGTATTTCTATTGTAACGCTTACGGCCGACAGGTACTATGTAAGAGCCGGCTTACCAGAGCAGGTGACGTCACCGCCCTTCCCAGTAATAGCAGGAGAGATCTCTCTTTAGCTCACCGGGCTGGGTCCCTGCTGAGTGACACGCGGGAATCCCGGGTTCGAGCCCCCGACGGTGGGGGGCCGACATAATGGGGCAAGGGCGCCCGCCTGAGCCCCCGTTGCGTTACACTATTATAACACCACTTACATCACACTAATCAGGTAAATTGTAAGTGCTATTACTATCAAATGGTGGTGGAAAATTCTACCGTATTTACTGTTCTCCTACAACACAATGATGACGTTTTTTGGAAAAAACATAAAAACATTGAAAAGTAACATTTTTTCCAGATTCCTTTATGGCTATTTTTGAACAGGACCTGTAAGCAGCACTCACTGTGCTCATGTTTCTCAGATACAATGTTCTTTATTTCAGGGTCTGTTCTCCAGCTGTGTTCAAAGGGTTCCATAACACATTTGTAAGCTTAAAACTGAAATAGAATATCATCTCAGTAAAATGTGTATTTTGGCAACAGGAAATATGTATGACAAGTTAACAGGAAGGTCAGTCTGTGCCACCCATACAAATATAAAAACATCATATCTTTTTTATCCATCTATACATTTTCTAACTCCTTTATCCAATTCAGTTGCACAGTGGCCCGTAGCCTCTCCCAGCAAGCAGTGGATAGAGCCTGGACAGGACGCAAGTTCATCACAGGACACAGACTCACACCAGGGCCAGTTTTCAAAGAAGAAAATTAATTTTGCATGCTGTATGTCTTAGGACTGTGGGAGGAAACTGCAGCACCCAGAGGAAAGCCACCCAAACACTGGGAGAACATACCCCACACAGATAGTACTCCAGGTCCAGATTTGAACGCCACACCCCAGCACTGTGAAGCAGCAATGTTAACCCCCGCGCCACCATGCTACCTTTGAGAAAGAACACCTCCAGGGTGACCCTGAAAAGGGTGAAGCGGTTAGAAAACAGATTGATGGATGTTCTTCCTCAACACAGGCTTTGGAGGAAGAGGAGGGTGATGGATGATAATGATAATTTTGCCCTCTGGATGTCTGTTCATATGCATATGGAAACTGGTTTGATGACCTCACGATTCTTCCTGATTTACAGTGATGATAATTAACTTGAGTATATTATGAGGTCTCATTTTTATTATCAGTACCACCCTCCCATACCCATAGTTCCAAACCTTTTGTGTAAGGCAATCAATCTGTGAAGAGCAAACATTGCACATTTCGCTGAAGCTCAGCTTTCTCCCTTTCCACAGCAATATTGTCATTAGGAAAACATAAAGGCGATCGAAAAAGACGTTGATTTTCACACAGATTACAGTGTTTCTTCTTGAACACCTTCTTTGAAATTAACAATAGAATTGTAAAGAATGTTTAAAAGATCTTGATGCATTACTTTCACTTTAAGTCCTAAGGACTTCAAACATTGATATTATTTGCATTCCTATGTTATATACAGTATTTCCCACCCTTAAAGCATCATGAAATTTGCAGTGTCAAAACACATCATTTCACACACATACAATAATACTGGCAAAAATTCTGTCAATAATTATCCCCTGAGTACAGTAAGATTTGTCACTTCTAATTGTGTGGCAAACAAAGTGTTTTGGGCTGCACAGCATCTGTAAAACATGATCTTGGACATTATTATCTCAAGAGACCTACAGTATGTTTTACAGGTCTGCATACTATTGGAGAAATGATGGATGAAACCTGTGAATTTAGATTATGTATATTGGTGGTTTTTATGTATTCCACTTGAATTTGCTAAATGTTTTGAAGTATTATTTCTGTCAAGATTAATGCAAGTTTAATTCAATTTATTTATTTTCTTTTAAACTCAGAAAATTGAAAATAAAACCTTTTTTTGGCACATTATCTGTCAAATACAGTAGCAAATGAGTAGAAATGTGAGGCATAACCACAAACAATTGCACCCCAATCAAGAAAGAAGATGTTGTATCTTTCATATAAAGCTAAAATGCAACATTTTATATTAACACAGAAACAATTTTATTTTTAAGACTTCCATCTGTGCTAAGTACACACATGTCCCTTGGGTTATATCTTTTCTGTAATTATATAGAATTGAACAAATTAGTGTGATAATCACAAAATTCTATCACATTACCGTGATGTTATTTGATAAGGTCTTCCAACAGTATAACACTCCTCCCCTGTGTCAGTTATCAGGTGCTGCTTTCGTTTCCGAGATATAGCGCCTTGTTTTTTCGGGGTCATGATGTCACTCAGCCCCCCTACAACGTCGTAGGGGAACCGGACCGGTCTCATTCGTTAGTGCTACGTTTATGCCGGTTTGTGCCGTTGAAAGTAACTTTCCAGCTGCTTTCGTTCCCGAGATATAGCTCGGGATATAGTTCCCGAGATATGATCATGTGACCATACACGGTGACTTTGACCTCCAGTGACCTCGTCTGCCGCGTTCAAGCGTTTGCTACCGGTGCGAGAGTAACAATTCTGCAACTTTGTTCCTCTGTTTGCCCTCATGAAGGTACAGCAGTGGATTTTGCATTTAATATCATTATCTTCTATGCTTTTGCGTGAACAGGAAAATTAAATTTGTCTCCAATATCATACCCGAATCGAAAAAGTTGCGGGTGTAGCCTTAAAAAGCGAACATTAGCAAACAATTGTTATGTTCTTACAAAGAGGCTTGAATGAACACGTCTCAATACCTCGTAGCAGTGTCCTTTTTTAAAAACCTGAAGAAGTAAAAAGTTTCGCATTGTCTCCTTCTTAAATAAACATAGGCATCAAGGGACGTGTGAAGATTCGATTCGAAGATTCGACCTGTCTGTCGAGCCAGACTTGAATTTGCAACTTTCTGAACCATTGTTGCCATTTTTTATGCAAAGCACATTCACCAACGTGAAAAGGAACTAGGACTTTAGGACTGTGTAAACTTTATTTTCACAGAACAGAAGTGAACATATATCCAGGTTCTTTGAAAAACTGGCATTATCCACGTGTTTGTATTCACAAGGTTCCTATGCACAAACACGAAGCGATGAGCTCACAGTCCTTTTATCTTTGTGTTTCTGGTTAGTCCTTGGTGTAGAATACAGCGTGAGGGCACACCTTGACCTCTGAAGACACAGGTATGGGTGCCTTTGTTAGATTGTCAGATTTCTCCCAGGTGAAGTCGTGTCTTTGGCAGTATGCAATGTGATGACCTAGGACATGTTTGCTTGTCCAGGATGTGCACATCCACAGTGCAACAATGTTCCAACGTGAACTGCATGCAGAGTTAACAAGTATGTAGTACTTGTCAGCAAAACAGTCTCGAAACCAAGAGCAATGTTTCTAAAGGATTGAAAGAGTTTGTTTTTTCTCACCTTTGGTTAGTTTGTATTTTTCAGTGTTTTTTTTGCGTTTGGACTTTGGGAACACTGTTCCTCACAATGAACACCTTTGCACTATGCAGTTGTGGCGGTGTCATCATTATTGCTGCATTCCATCTGTACTTCTAAACTATTGAAGGACGGGACTATGACATAATGCAATGAGGTGAATGCTTTTGCAAAGTACTATATACAGTATAGACTTTAATGGACATTTTACATTGTTGTACTCTTTTGACTTACTGGAGATCTTTCTTTACGCAGAATTCTAGAGAGATCTAAAATTTTAATTTCATTTTTAAGCTAGCTAGTAATCATGTTTGATCTTTTTGCATGTTTTGTATTATTAGCTCTATAGATTCTGCAGAAAAAATACATCAATGAAATGGAAAACTTGAAAATGGAGTAAAGCAGTAACAACTGGATCTGTTATGAGATTTTTGAAGATTCTGATCTACAGTATGTGAATTCAAGATTCCTAAATTCAGGATTGCTAAATTACAAGCTTGATTTCTTCCCACTTAAATACGTTATCCATCCATCAATCAGATTTCTAACCTTTTCTTCCAATGCAGGGTCTATATAGGGGAGCCAGAGTCTATCCTGGCAAGCAAAAACTGCAAGGCAGGCTACACCCTGGAAGGGATGCCAGTCCATCACAGGGCAGTCAGACACAGAGGTATGCATGCACTCACTCCCATTTTTTGAGAAGCCAATTATACTATCAGTATGTTTTTGGATTGTGGGAGGAAACCAGAGCACCCAGAGGAAACCCACATGAACACACAAAGAACATATAGGCTGCATGTGGATAGCACTCCAGGTCTGGAATTGAATCCAGGGCCTCAAAACTGTGCAAAATAAGTAATAATATATTAGCAGTAGTAGTATTACAAGAGTAAACATTGAGTAAATTGATGCTTTTAAATTTGTGTTGTAACTTTTGATTGTGTTGAAGATGCTTAAAACATTTGCACAGCTCCGCACAACAGCTAATTTGGTTGTTCAGTCGAATTCTAATAATGATGAAAAACCTGACAAAGTAAGAGATAGCGTGCTTACTGCTCCACCTTTAACTCACCCGGCCGAGGAAATGGCAGTACTGGTCGAGGATCGGTGATCAGCAGGTATGAGCCAGGGGGAAGGAACTGCTGCAGCAGTCATTTTGGGGTGGAGGGAGGAGTGGATGTGCAGTAGTCAGGGAAGTAGAAGTGTGAATTTCACCTCCACCTGAACATCTGTTCAACCAAAAACACAATAGAACAGTATATACTGTATACTGTATGCAACACTACCCAAGAAAACAAGGAGCACTACTAACAGGTCAGTTCATCTCGGACTTAAAGCTGCATTGCACGTTTACGTGTCCATAGAGATACGGGTCCACAAGACAGAGGAAATCCATCCTCTTTTTCTTTGGTTCTGCATATTCATACACACTGACTCAGTTGTGCTTGTTGTGGTATTTCTTTTCATCTGCCTATCACTGCATAAAAATTATTTGAATTGATGCTGTCGATATCTACTGACCTTCTGGGGAGCTTACCATGCATTAATCTTTTCTACAGCAGAGCACACTGAGGATACGTGTTTTGCTACCACATTGCAGGAATCATGGGGCATGTGACATAGAGACATTCCCAATAATTTGGACAGTATAAGTCTCTCCTAAGAAACATAACATCCTTTAGCATTTTTATGGGGGCATATATATAATCTTAATTGTAATATTGACCAGGACGGACTTGACTGTCTGTGCATTGAGTTATTTTATTAAACCATATCCCCAGGACACCTAAACATTAGAGTCAGGCACACTGTTAGTTGGAAAGTCACAGAATCAGACAGAATCAGACAAGGCATATCATTGAATTACTTCTCATCACCTCTCCACCCAGTATGCACGTGATACAAGATACACTTTAACCAGAGACAAACAGCAGTATATACACACACATTGCAGAAAAATGATCATCCTACATAGTACAACACTGGGCACAATGAGAAATGTAAACCTAAAACCAGAATAGGTTGCCATATCCAGCTATTTACAGACTGACCGTCCCATGAGTCTCCGTCCACAGATGTAGAGTCATTTGTGTGCAACACAGCGAACAAAAATTGGTATAATATTAGTATTTTTAAAAGTAAGGTAGATGGTATTTAGTGTCTCACAAATATATACAAAAAAGTGTGGAATTTGTATGTTCTCCCTGTGTTCTCATGAGTTTCCCCCAGGTGCTCCTCCCAGAGTCATATTGGTAGGTTAAATGACTTTTGGGAATCTGGCTCTGGTGTAAGAGCCCTGGCTGCGATGACCTGGTGTCCCATCCAGGGTGTATCTCGCCTTGAGCCCCTTGCTTGCTGGGATAGGCTCCAGCTCCCCTACGACCCTTTATGGGATAGAACAGTTAGAAATGGATGGATGAACAGTTGTGAGTGGCAAATGACAGCTCTGGCCTGAACTACATTACCCGGAAAGCTGTGGGGGGGGAGAATGCCTTGCCATCCTCAGTCACCTGACCAGTTGGGAGAAAACAATTGGTCAGTGGATGGCTTAAAACCCAGGATGCAAAGGTTTCTAGGAAAGAGAAGAAAGAACAGCAGGAGCAAGAAAAGAGAGAGTGAAAAGCAGTTCCTGTGAAGAACTGAGTCTCTGTGTTATGAGGTTTTGGGATAAGTTTTAGAAAAAGACTTTTGTTTTTGAGCAGTATGTTTTGAGAAGAGTCTTGGAGAGGGAGTGTGAATCTGATAAGCGCCTTAGCTGCCTGGTTTTTATTATAGAGTGATGCTGAGGTTTTGGTTAGTAGCTGAAACAGAAGCTCAGGCTTTTGTTTCTATATTGTTTCGGTTTTCCTTCGCACTAAAATAAAGAGCACTAGTTTCGTACTTTATGGCTGCTTTTGTGTCGTATCTTCACGGGACTTACCTGTTAAAAGGTTGCCTGCTACAACATCCCAAGCCCCAGGTGTGTCACCATATACATTTATTTATTGCCAAGAATGTTATCTAGTCTACAGCCTTCCCAAAAGAGGAAGAGAAAGCCTGCCAAAAGATGGGGTATTTTTTTAATTTAATCAGATCCAGAATTGTCTTTAGCTAGAGATGTCATGCAGCTGCTATGTGAATCCCAAAATAATGATTATAACTGTTTACCTCATTTAAATAGCTATGCTTATCTACAGTAGCTCATTGAGAAATATTTATGATAAACAGCAGTGATATATTTATATATAAATATTTATATAATATATTTATATATAAGTGTAAGCAATTATTAATTATTATTATTATTTGAATTTTAGTAAAACATCTTTGACAGATGACAAATGAATAGAAGCATCAATTTAGTTTAGTGCTCAAACCAACAGACATACTACTTAACAAGTAGCATTTTATTAGCAGGCACAGAGTATTAAAAGAAAAAAAAATAATTCTTCAGAAACTGATTTTTTTTTATTTGACAATATATAGTAAGCATATTTGGAGATACCTGGAGAATTTCTTGTGCCATCATTATTCTGACAATTTTTACATTATTTTTGATCGTCTCTCACAAAGCTGAAATGATAAGAATATTCACTTAATTTCCTTTGCACTCCGTTTATTGTTTCTTTCTGCTGAATGCTAATCCCCCTAATTGCTAAAGTTTCAAACAAATATTAGTGGCAGAGTCTCCAGCACTGTATGTTATACAGTACATACTGTACCACTTTACCTTTGCCTACTGCCCTGTCTTTCTCACACCTGAAGAAGGCTCCGCGGCCGAAACGTTGTGTTCTCTTTCTTCTTTTTTTTCAGCATGGAATAAACCTATTACTTGTTCCTTTGCAGTACATATTGTATAGGTGTGACTTTCATTGTCTTACAAATTATCATATGAATTTCACATAGTATATCTATTAAAGACAGAATGCACCATCTATTCCTCAAACATCAATTATTCTGACCAAAGAGTTAAGCATGCAATATAAAGTGCAATGATTGCTTTTGTACTAAACCAGATATTTTGTACATTAGCATTTACATATAGAATAAATGGCAGCTCTTATATGGAAATCCTTGAATATCTGGGAGACGGTTATCTCTGTACTGTCTGAAGCTTACTGTGGTGGACCAAACAGACACAGAAAGTTTGCTAAATCTTACATGCAGCAATTCAATACTGAGACAATCTTCCTCCCCATAATAAATTTTAGGTGCATTTTCAATTCCATACAACAATTCCATACACTCCATACAACCATGTGCATACACACATACCAGGGACTAGACGAATTCTGCACTGAGCCTAAACACAATTGTAGCTTCTCAGCCCTATATAGAACAGTATTACTCTACCTATATTTGTATGGGCTGTCTGTGGGTATGCTATTTTTCTCCCACCTCCTACAGACACAATCTTTATGTTAATGAGTATCTCTTAATTGCCCCAGCGTGATTTACATGCTCTGCAATGAAAGGTGTATCTTCCTTCTGTAATACATTCAGTTTTGCTGTGACTCATGCCAAGCATGGTCAGTTTTATCAAATGAATAGCACTGCCCACTTCTGTAGCATTATGTAGGACTGAAACGTAAAAATAATGAGAATTTTGAATATTAATAGCTATGGCCATTTCACAATGGTAGAGGGCAGAACCTTCCAAATTGTATTACACTTTGTCAAAACTTTGACTTTGTATAGAAGGATTAATGTCAACTAAGATTACAGTGACTTTCAAAATTATGAAATGGCCAAAATTAATTAAAAATGACATTCCAATAATTCACAGAGAATTCACTTGCTCTTAAAGCACACCATAATATTGGAAGATGTTCTGTACCTTGTAAGACAGATGTTGATATCCTCCAGTTCTGTCTTATTTATTTTCAGTGGTATGAACACTCAAAAATTGTGTTGGCAGGATAGTGGTTGATATAGCTGGTTTCCAAGCATTGAACTGAGTTCATTTCTCAGTCTTGTCTGTGCCTGTGTCATTAGAGATTAATCCATATAATTCCCCATAGTGGTAGAGATACACTAAAATTGTAAAGTGTGTCTTACTAAGCAATACTGGATATTGAATAACATTTTTTAGAAATAAATGATTGATCTTTATTTCTCTTATCATGATACAGATCTCTTTTCATTACAAATGTCAGTGTAAATGTTACGAAATTCCATGTCTTGCTAGTTACCTCTAAAAAAAGCATGTAAATAGTACACGATAAAATAGATACTATATTTATATTGATACTGTAATATACAAAATAAATACTATGAAATGATTTTTTCAATTAAGAAAAGAAATCTCTATGAATCTAAAATAACAAAGTATACCTAATATTTTGTTAGATAAATCAAAATAAAAAAATACTGTATAAAAACAATCGTCCAGTCTCTTTGTATATTCATCCTTTCATTTTGATTAGGAACAATTTAACCTACAAGTCATACCAAAAACCACACTTTATTATCAGAGGCAGTTATCTCTCGTTTGAAGGAATTTATAGATTTATGTCAGTTACAGGTTTTCACAAAAAAATGTGTGTTCCAAAGCCAAGATCCTTTCACTGCTGCTTCAGCTCGCTGGATCAGTATTTCCCAGTAACCAGACACAGAAGTTTGGTCATCCCAGCACAGCGCAGCTTTCCAGCTAAAGAATTCAGGACACAAAGGTGGCCATTGTGGAGGATGACGACATGCTGGTGTCCTTTTCCCAGCTGGCCAGCGCTATGCTTCACCTAACTCCTCACTCCGTGTAACTTTAACCTCATCAATAATGCAAAGCATGAGGTGAGGAACAAGCAAGCCTTTAAAAAACAAGAATAATAATTCCAGAAGTGGCTTAATACCAGAAGAGTACTCTCTTGGCATTTTGCAGTTTAGTGTACTGTTTCCTTAAAATGCAACATATACATTTAAGAAATCAACATAGCATAAACACAGACATAGTTTATTACTGTATGGTTAGAGGAATTGTACAGTATTTCTCTTCCTGTTGAGAAGAGAAATCTTATTTACTGTATAAAAATATATATATATGATTTTTTCTAATTCATATTTATTCTAAATGACTTTATTCTAAATAACAAAGTAAATCAAACAAAATGGTTTCTATCAGTAGATGCACCAAGGCCAAGATTTAAGAACAATTTCAAAATCATTTCCTATGTGTTGAAGCTTAGGAGGTTAACGGACACACATTATAGACTAGTAACCGTAATTGTTATGAATTCAGTAACTGGGCAAAGCTAGACCTTTATCTGTATCCAGTATGTCTATAGTGTCAAATTGTAACTGACATACAGTACAGTATGACCATAAAACACATTTCTACCTTCGTTTATATATTTGTCAAAAGTGCTCAAGCTCACTACTTGTATCACAACGTAATCAGTTTTTAACTGCATAAAATTTACAGTGGTTCAAATGTACAGTATATGTGGCTAAATAAAAGAAGATAATATATAGCTCCAGAGAAGATACACTACATGCTCTAAAAAGCATCTAAATCGAATATTATAAAATAGAATACTATTAAATTATTTTTTAAAATATGCTCTAGTAAGTGCATATTTTTGCCAATGAAAAGAGAAGTCAGACTTCACGGCTGCATATTTTCTTAATCAATTGGCTTTTACTAAAAAGTGAGCTTTGATGTAGCTAGAGAGACGTTACATTAAATTGCAGTCGTCCTAGAAGTTATCACGGATGTTTACTTGAGTAAAGTTTCAGTTTGAAATTTCAGTTTAAAAGTTTATTTATTGGTTAGGCCTTCTTTTAAAATGTATGTTTACATTTTATCAAGATCTATGAGATGCTAAAGATTTGAAGTTCTGGTACAATGGCACAGTGGTTAGCATTGCCGCCTCACAGTGCTTGGACCCCTGGACCTGGGGTGCTATCTGCATAGAGTTTGTATGTTTGTATGCTCTCCCCATTTTCTTCAGGTGCTCCAGTTTGTTCCCACAGTCCAAAGACATACTATTAGGTAGGAATGTGTGCCTTTTCATGTCTATGTGTGCCCTGCAATGGACTGGTGTCCCATCCAATGTGTACCCCACCTTGGGCAATTGAAGTGGTTAGAAAACAGTGAAAAATAATACCATCAAATATGTATTGTTTTTAATTGATTGTAATGTATTAGCTTCAGTAGTCTTAGCATTGGTGTATCATGTTTGGATAAATGACATAAATGACTTGGTTGTGAATTCCTTTGAGGCAATAACTGCACAAAGTCTACAACCCAACAATAGGTTATCAAGAGAGAAGTACAGAAGCTGTTACATTTTCTAGTTATTGAAGAATCTTCCAAAGCAAAGACCAGGGTTATAGTACTAGTACCCAGCTATGTGGAACAATTAATATTGCTGTGATGGGGAGTAGTTTTTTCCACTTTCCATATTGATTACCTTGCTCTGAAGGAACAATAGATTTTGCTGTATTTACTTGTTCCTTAACTCAAGCTGTCCTTGTGATTAATGAACACAATTATACTATATACATGGCATAAAAAGGCCCTCCAAGTTTCATATTTTAACTTGCAAACCTATGGGATGTCTGATTTCAGAGATGTTTCACACGAAGTATCCAGTTGCTATTGTCCATGTCCGGACACATGACATTGGCATAAACAACACACCTGTTTGAAACAAATTTAAAAACACAAATTAAACAGTGGGACTATATAAATGGTCTCCTGTCCCTCAAAAATGCAAAGGTGAACAACTACAGACAAATGTGCTATATCTAAATGAGGAAGGTACCACTCAGCTAGAGTAAAGTAACTACAGTAAATTTAGAAACATAAAAACTAGAATTAAAGGGGGGCAGTCTAGAGAAAATCTGCAAGGGAGATGTATAGAGAATACAAACAGTCAAAAATGAACCTCAGGTGAACACAAAACATTAAAGAACTACATAAATAATTATACTGTACCTTAACACTAGGTTCATGCAAACAAACTAACAGAGCAAAACTGCATTAGAATTTCAAAATCACATACAGTAGGTGGAATCACAAACCCTTTGGTTAACAAACACTTGTAGTGAAGAATACAAGAAACTGAAAGGAGGGGTAGGAGCTGCACTTGTGATAATGTAAAGGGAATGGAAAGAGTATATTGTGGACTCAGGACATGGAACAGTTTATACCCCTTCTGCTTGCTACCAGGGAGCAGTGGGGTAATTGAGGGTACACTGACAGTTTGTCTAGGTTGATTATTCACAGCTGTTTTCTACTATTCTTCAGAGTTTCAGTATAAGACAAGATCACTTTATTAGCCATATACAATTTCTTGTATTAGGAATGTCTTTTTCACATACCCCAGCTTGATCTCCATGAGACACAGACACACACACACACACACGGTCAGCCATTTATACAGCACCCCTGGAGCAGTTAGGATTAAGGGCCTTGCGCAGGGGCCCAATGGAGTAGGATTCTTCTGCTGGCCACGGGATTTGAACCAGCAACCTTCCAGCCACAGGCATAGATCCTTAGCCACAAAGCCGCCACACCACCCTCAGGGGCTTGGCAATGTGTGCTCTGGGTCTTTTGTTAGGAGACCAATACCAGCATGGTAGAAGTTTAAGATTATTTCTTTAAAAAAAAAGCCTGAAACTGATGTTTCATAGTTTGAAGGGAGAGAGGAAAACAATGTCTTGTGAGATATTTTGTTGTTGCTAAATCAAGGCTGGGGATCAACCCCCCTGACTACTATAAGAACTTGGGATATAAAAGTTATTCAACTTCTATGCTAGAGGGCAACTGTATGAACTCCCCTTTCGTGATCAGATACTCCCCACAAGGTGCCGTGAACTATACTGTATGTATAAAAGTCAGTGCATACAGAGTAACTTAGATAAATCAAGCATATCTTAGAGTTTGTCTTTTAAAAGACTTTCAAGAAGCATAATGTTAGGAGTGTTTCATAGCCCACCAAAACAAATATGAGTTATTAAATAGTCACAACTGAAAATTATATATATATATGCAGTATGTGTAAAGGAAGAAGTAATTCTCTAAGATTTTAAGTTTCACTGTGAAATACATTCACCTTTATACAGTACAGAAGGTCTTTATAATTGCACAAAAAAATTATCTGTGAAGAAACAATGAAATGGCCAATTCAATCAGTAACATTAATTATGTGAACTACACAGCACATTAAGTAATGGAAGAAAATTATGGATAGAAGTTAGGTAGGTCAATTTGAGGACAATTGCAAGTTTTTCCCAAAATCTCAGTGGCCACAAAGTGAAGTTCAGAAGCATTTATTTGCAGACCTTTTCAAGCTACCTAATATTCTAATTAAACCCATGTGCGAAGGGGAATTTTTCAAACCTCTACCAGTTGTACAATTAATATATAACAGATAATTATATAATTAGATAATAAACACCCACTGTGGATATTTACAAGGATTAGGGACAGGTCACCTGTATCTGCAGCCCTACCTTAAGATGGCCTAATACAGCTCCTTCAGCAATAGGAAAAGAGTCAACCTGCTGCAAGGTTTAGGCTGGAAGGGAACAATTCTTTAAACATCCCTCCCTTGTGAGTCATTTTTTGGGAGACGTCTGGAGCCTCCAAGCCCCTGCTCATCTCACTAAGTGATATTGGTGGTCTCCTGGAGGGTGTGTGGATGCTAACCACCCCCATCCTGGTGACAACTGTCCACTCACACGGAGAGTGGCTCTGTCGTCCAGGTGACACTCTCTCCCTTAGGTGATAATGACAGGGAAAGTGGATTCCAAATCTGTCTTCTTCCTCCTCAGGAGGTTCTAGCGAGTATGACAATGACAGCCCATCAGGTCCCTCTTCCCCTGGAGGGTTAGGCCAGGAGGATGACGGAAGTCCTTCATTTTCCTTCTCCTCTCAAGAATCAAGCCAAAGCACATCACTGAGACCCAAATCATTTTATGTGGTGTTTTAATCCTTTGATCTCGAAATTAATACTGTTATTAATACTGGATACCATATAATATCTTGATTTGATGTTGATTAATACTTTTTTCTAACAAATAGCATTGGATCTCGACCAATTATCTCCGGTAGTTACTGTATACAGAAATAACACATTTCAACCAGGTTTTTCAAATTAGGAATTTTGCAAAATACATTTTTCTCCTATTTTGTGGTCATGTGCCAAATTATGTTCAAAACCTAAATGGTCTTGCGTTGTTGAACACTCATCATTAACACACCCATAAGGGATATTTAGCTGCAGAACTAGAGACCTGCAATAAGGAAACAACATGCCTTGAACTAATGAGTAACACATGCAAAGTTCATTGGTTCAGTAACTCAACAAAGACAACGATAACAACAAATGGCACAGTGAAAAGAAAAGGTTATTTAATTCCAATGCATGCCCTTAGTCTGAAACAAAATTCTTGCAAAACCCTTAATCAGTTCCAAAACAAAAATGTCTGGAAACATGACATACACAGGGCCCGTAATGAAAAGAAAATAGTCTCTTTCTTCCAGAAAAATATTTTTATCTGTATTATATGTTTATAATTTTATCAAATTACCATGGTAATCCTAACGATTGGAATCTACAACAACATAAGAAAACATTCTAATGCTACTCGAATGCACTTATTAATTCTTAGAATTAGTTGTCAAGTTTTATGAACATAAATCAATAAGGTCTAGAGGCACTGGGATCTTTTAAAATTTGGCTTGATGTAATGATAATGCTTCTTTGTGTAACAGGAAATGAACAGCTTTGGTGAACTAAATGCTATTCTAATCATATTTCACTGAATATATGCCACTTGCAATAAATACTGTACTTGAGAAAGATCACATGATATGCCTACCTAATCTTAAAACCATGATGCTAATTATGTACATGTAACAATGCAGTATATCCAGAGTACAAAAAGTTCAGGTGCCATTTTGCATTGAAGCCTGATTGTCTTCTACCATAATACAGAATACAACAATAATAATAAAAGTAGTGATTCTAAGTGAGTAAAAGAGAAGATTATATATTTTTAATTACTGAATTGGTTAAAACTATTCTTAAAAAAATGATTACAGTAAACAATGTCTTTAAAATTACCTGCAGGAAGTGAGTTTAGAAAAGTTTGTAAAAAATCTGAGATCTAAAGAAAGACACTATGTACAGTATAGTGCCTTGCAGAAGTATTCAAGTCCTCCTTATGTCATCCACCTTTGTGAAATTACACAATAATGCGCACACATTTTTAAAGTTAAGATTTTATCCAAAACCTGAATGCTCGGACTGAAGACTTCAAAGAGTATCTTAAGTATAAACAGTAAATGTTAGAAAAATGAAAATATTGATTGCATGAGTATTCAGATCTGTGAATTCAATATTTGGGGAAAGCACTTTGGCAGCAATTGAAGCCTCACATGTTTTGGCTCTACGAACTTTGCATACCATCTAGGTGCGAGTTTTGAACATTTTTCTTGCCAGGTTTGCTTAAGATCTCTCAAGTTGCTTGGGGATCGCTCATGGACAGCAGTTTTCGAGTCTTTCCACAGATTGCCAATAGGACATAAGCTGAATATTATGTTGATCTGTAACAACATCACAAAAGGATTTTTAAAACGGTAGCATTGTGATGCGAAATAATTATTCATACACAATCGTGAACATAAAGTACAATATGCTCTAAGCATCCTAATCTGACTAGAGCTTTCTATCATACAGATATTGATAAAGAGATTATTAAGGTACACTGGTCTACATGTCATTATAAAACTCACATCTTACAGATCAAAAGGAGAAAAAAGGGGTGATAACTAATGTAGTCCATATAGTGTCCTATTTAAGCAATGTTTGCAACATCTTTTTAGGACTGATATCTTTTACTAAATGGGCATTTTTGATAGTTCTCAGTTTGTCTGTTCCTTGTTACTAACTTGGGCATTTTTGAAAAATAGTAAAATTAGTCAATTTTAGTCAAATTAGACTTATACATAAGCACTCAGAAATCTTCAGTTTTTATTTTTTTATTATTTACATGTTTTAATGTTATAATAATAATGATGTGTTATTTAAAATCTATTAATACACATCTCTGTCAAAGAACATTCTGGCATTTATAAGGATAAAAGGAAATACGTTTTTTTTACTTATTTGACTTAACCGTAAGTTTGTATTCAGATAATAACTGTATCTACTAGCTATGTTTCAAAACAGAACATTTCAAAGGGTTGGTTTCTAATTCAGTAAGTTTCTATTTTAAGGTTAGTTTTTAGGTATGCAGATAACAGCTCATTTTCAGTGTTTATGTAGACTTAAGCTATCAGAATTTAATTCATATTCCACTTAGGTCTATTTTTTCCCTTTAGTAATTTTGAGTTTTATTTTACTTTTTTTTAATCATTTTTAATGTAACTAAATGTTTTAAAGGAACATGTGTGCCTGCAAAGTGTCATAAAAGTGTCATTTCTTTGTTATATTTCCCTTGTACACATAAAGACTCCATACATAACTACTGTAAATCAATTTCAGTGACCCAAACAGAAAAGGTGTACCACAATCCGATTTTAAAAAAGCTAAAGATTCAGCACCTTATGTGAGACTTTTTTGCTCTCTAGTCATTTTCAAGCTGCAAATGTTTGAATCAGGCTTTTAAGAAAAGCAGCTACAGTACAATGACATCTTTTTTATTCTACAGTCATATAGAGCTGAAGTATCTTTCCAACCATGTGAATGCTGGTTATTAACTTAATGCTTTATTTCCTTTTTTAAAACTACAATTTAGTGCCATACAAATACTTTTTTGGAATCCTTCCTTTGTTATTCTTAGACGACAGTCCGATTCTCATGCTTCTAAAAATACAGTACTTAAAAATTATTAATTCCCTGCAGTTAGAATTCTAATAAAATGGGAACAGAAATAATATCCTATTATGATTGATATAATGAACAGTACAGAAATGTCATAAGGGCACTTTTTTCAATTTTTCTATTTATGAAACAATTAATAAGTAGTTTAGCCTCCAGATGTGTTTGCGCAAGAAATTCTTGTGTATGTGTGTGTGGCAGTTTGTCAGTTTAAAATATTTCTCCAGCTTCATCCCTGCTAAGATCTCATCCCCAAAAGGAAACTGCATCGAGCCAATAGCAATTTACATGTTGGCGTAGAATGAGATAGATGAGTTAAGGACAACGCCTGGAATCCAAGCACCTCAGCAGAACTGAAACTGCAGGCTCAGGGTGGAAATACTGCTGCCACTGGTCACATGGGATGCCTACTGCTTACACCACAAAGCTGCGAACGCATTGTCAGGCATTCCACACATTGCATCAGGCATGGATCACCTGGAATGGCAGTTTCTTCAGGAATCTTATCATTCCTTGTACATGAATCAATACTTCCAACTCCAAAACTGCTCTTCAGGGGAAGAGAAGGCTCATTATGAAGGACTTTGCACATTTAATCAAAATTCAAATCCTTTTTGCCTATGTCAAAAAATGAACAAAATGTCTACTAAATCATTTAATGCTAGACAAAAGAGAAGACAGTTATACTATAAAGGCTGAATTGCCACAGAGGCGTCGATATAAAATAGATCTAAAGCATTCTTTTTATTGTTCTAATTCAATTTCAAAAGTCAATAGAGGTTATCACTCTTTTGAAACTACAAAAAAATAAACTGCTAACTCAACATGCAATTTATTGCAATGTTTTCTGTTTTGACATTTTTGGATATTATTGCATTTATTCCCTATGAAAAAGTTCAAATAAATTAGCAGGAAAGGCCTCTGTGGGATGTCCCTGTAGGAATATACACATCGTGGTACCTGTGGTGGTAGAAAGGACTATTAAAACATTTAGTATTTTATGATAAATGTAGGATAATTTATAGACACCTATGAGGGAAACGTGTTACATTGTCTTTTGTTCTGTATATTAAAAAATTGCTGCTATAACAATAGTGTACAGTAATTTATTATTTTTCATCATAAAAGACATAAATAACGTGAGTTTGATTTTAAAGACAATCAAACTGCTGTTCTTGATTAGATATTTTGTTACTGTGACTCAGAAATCTGTCCCTTTTCAACAGCCATGCTTTTATTTGGTTTCAAATTGTGGGGAATAACACATTAAAAAAAGAACAGTCATAAAATGAAAGGCTGAGAAGAAAGCTGATATTAATAGTCTGCTAGTAAGTGTAACTGATATGTTTCAGCTATACTAAAATACACGACAAGCCATCCACATCCCCAGAGCTTTGAAATCTTACTGCAGCAATGCAATTGAAAAGGAAGGGCAGAACAAACAATTCTCATTGTGACTGCAGTTCAGTTAAAGGGGTATTGATATAAAGTGCAATTGATTTTATTGTCTTCATATCTAAGAGTTTTATTTGATCTCAGAGGAGTTTTATCAACTTTCAGAGTGGGAAAATAAGCTGTCAGTGGGTACAGAAATACAGGCAGGAGATACAGCCTCAGGCTCTCTCAGGCTTATTGCCTATGAGAGTTGGGAGTGCTGATCACAGAGAGGGGTGAGGAGTATAGATAAGGAAAGAGAAAGAGAGGCGTTCACTTGGCATACCGAAAAGAAGAGAAGGAACCCCCCTCCCCCCCTTAAATAGGGTGGAAAGAGGAAGGAATGAGCCTGGCTAAGGTTACAGGGTGAAGGTCAAAGGGGAGTCCAACACCAAGGAATGGAACGCTACACTATTTTGTTATGAAACAGTTTGTTTCAGTGAGTTGACAGGTTACCATAGACAGGCTAAAAGGATATCAGTAGATTACCTACTTTAGACACCATGTGGAACTAAAGAGAAAAAAAACAAAGGACAGAGCACCTACAGATGTGCAAATGTTCAAACAGTAGATCACTGTAAGGACACTCCTGCTCCTAAAAAGAGCTTGCACTGGGGTGTTTCCTGTTCATAGACTCTCCTGGGGGCAAAGCGTACAGTATGACACAAGCAATAAATGACATGAGAGATGTCAAAGCTCCCATCACTAGGAACAATGTCATTATTTCCTCAAAGACATCTGTTGCACCATCTAATACCGATCACGAATTATTCAGTTTCCCCAAGCCCAAGGTCTCAATGTCCTATGGGTCTTTTCTTTAGCATGCAGCTACAATATACAATATACTGTACATATAGCTGTTCATGTCGAAACACTTGTAATTTACAACAGCTAATATAATGCGAATGGAAGGCTGAAGAAATTGTTAGGAGTTATGTATTTGCTGAAAACATACAGTATGTCAAAAGGTATATGGATGTAATACCTTACACCTTTAAGTGCTGACACATGCTTCCAAAACCTGTGTAATACTTCCTCTTTCTCTGTCCTAGTTTTCCCATTTTCATCTGGTGGAAATAAAATGTGTGTTTATTGCAGGGAAACTTTTAATGATTTTGGAGCCTTCAGCCACAGGCAATAGTATGTCCAACATCTGTGGTTTCACAATTAGGCTACATGTTCATTTATAAGGTGAAAGCTTTTTTTCTAATCTGTGATCAAAGAAGTTGGCTTTAGTTATAGTCAGAACCAGGTACCTCATAAGGATTTCCCTGTGCAGTTGGCCTCCTACATGTCTTAAATTTTAATGGAGTTTAATAAATAGGAAAAACATCTTGGACTTTAACAGAAGACGCTGACAAAAATCTTAATGCTGCCGGAGCATTTTTCTCATTTTTAAAATGAGAAACTAACGCATATTTAGTGTCAAAAAAGAGAAAGGTTCGTAAAGCTATTTCAGTGTGAAGACAGCGAATTAAGGTTTTCCATGCCAAGACATCATTAGTCGTGGCAGCTGCCAAAATGTATGGTAAACTTGTTCTACAGTTGCATATTTGCTGTATATGGAATTGATTTACATTGGTGCAACTGTATGAAACATAAATTGCTCACTTAGAAAACCAAATGCAATAACTTTTAAACTTACTTGTTAGACAATAGATGAATGAAATGTAACATTACTTTAGTTACATACATAACATTAGTTACATTACATAGCATCTGAGTATTAAACCATTTAACTTCTCATTACTCAGCTTATTATATGTCATTTATTACGCACTGTGCATAGAAAATGTATAGAATAAGCATGTAAAAAAGACATGATGTAATTCAGATAGGCATAATAACCCCTTGCTGGTGATTTTGAACCTCAAACTGGAAAGAAGCCCTATTGGAAAAAGCATGTAATCTCATCTGGTGATTAACTTTTTTATTAGGCTTGTGTCCATTCTAAGAGATACCGTGTTGCATCTCTAAAAAATTAAAAGAAGATGTTTAGAAATATGAATATAGAGAAAATGGTCTAAGGGCAATGGGGTGACTAGATCACCACTGCTTTAAGCAGAGGAAGAGTTTCTTCTTCAAACTAAATGGGCCTGATGCTGACACGACCTCCCTACTAGTGTGCCCCTACTTAGCAAATACTGGTCTTTGCTAGCTAAAATAAAATTCATAAACCCTATAGGGTGTAATCCACCCTCCTTCACAAGTTAAGCCACTTTGGGAACCTCTATTACTAAAACTTTTTATCAAGTGTATTTCAGTAATAACAGAGAGTAATGCAGAACATATAGCAAAAGTTTCCAATTAAAATTTAAAATGAACTGCCCCTTAATGTTTGTTTCATTGGGTTGTTGTTTAATTGCTGGCTCTGAAACAAGAGAATTAGAATGATTTCCATGACCACAAAAAAAAACCTTCAAATATACAGTATAAAGGCCATGAACATTTCGGAAAACCAGAATTCAGTTTATTCAAAATATCTACAAATGATACACTTTTAAGATGAAGATTTATTTTAGTGGGGCTTTTTTGAGCTCTTTCCAGCAAAACCCTTTTTCTAACGTGTTTGACAAAACCTGACATTAGACAGAGTCAGCATGGTTTGCATTTAACAAGCATATCCCTGCTTTACAAATTAAAACTGCATGAAAGATGTTTTCATTTCGGACGATCAATGCGGTCAACCTAGAATAACAACAAATGCTGGATTTTAATCACCAATACTTCAACGTGTCTTGGTGGGTTCCCAGAAAAACAACTGAGAAAATTCCATGTTGCTTGGTTAGAGATAAAACAGTTCTCCTGGCTGAACGTGGGGATGGATGTAACTGCAATTTGGGGAAACGTTTATAATGTTATGACGATTGGAAGTATTCATTGAGGTGTTGTAAGAATCTAAAGACAATGGTTAGCACCTGGCTGTTGTCAACATTTGCAGTTATGGGGGCTTCAAAGCAAGAAGTATAAACCGAGATGTTTAAGTCATAAGGGGTCTGAGACACACTGATCAAAGAAATCATCTGGTTAATTTAGTTCTTGGTAAATCACTAAGAGTCACCACCACTTCAGGAGCACAGGATAAAAAGACAGAGAGTGGAAGACAGGAAGAGGACACACAGAAAGACAAGGAGACAGAAGAGACAGAAGGTGGAAGGTCCTTGTTCTGATCAGCCTTTAAGATCAGATTCGAGTTAAGTATTTGAAGCTTGTTAAGAGACTTTGCCATTGCAAGCTAGTTAAATTAAGCCATTCCTAATGAAGTACCTGTTGGCTGTCTTGAAATTCTAATGTATCTCCTAATTTCGCTCTCAGTATAGTTTCTAAAACTTTGTCTGTAACACAATAAGCCTGGTTGGTCTACAACTTCCTGATTCAGATCTGCTCCCCCTTTTAATACATTGTTATAACATCTGCAGTTCTGCAGTCTGTGGGTACTACTCCCATTCTAAGTGTGAGTGGAAATAGCCAATTAAGGGGTTTTGAATAACATCCCTCATCTCCTTAAGTATATCTGGGAAAACACCATCAGGCCCTGGCTATATTGCTCCTGCAGAACACCAGTGTTAGTTATATTAACATTTCATAATTTGATAATGGTTCCTCTACAACATGGATCATGCTAATGAAGTCTTTCATATCTTTATCATTTTATATTGTTAATCCTCTATTAATATATAGAATACCTATTCCCACTTTTATAGTTCTTTTAGTGCTGAGGTATTGGGGAAATTGTGTGCTTTGCACAGTGCTTACCTCTGTACTGTTCTTTTCTGGCTCCCACTATATTTATATATTTAACTTTTTTCAGCAGTACATGCGACCTTACAGTACGTTGTATTCTTTTGAATTTCGGATACTTTTGACAGTTTATAGAATATGAATTTATTTTTATCCTTTTTAATGTTAATTCTGCTTACTTAATATTAACCATAAGTTCTGATTTACTTTTCTGAATTAATGAAGCCATACCACAAAACAATAGATATTGCAACTCGTGATTCCGTCACTCTTTTAATTATATCCTGGTTATTTGAAAAGAAAGTCAATAAATGTACATCCTATTTTGTCTGAAAAATCATCCATTAGTATACAGTAACATCACCTTTGCCTCTCTTACCTTATTATACAGTAACGTTTTGTGCCCATGTCTGCATAAGGTGTGTAGGTGTCGTTAACACTTCCGAATTTGTAATTAACCCAACAGTGCTTCAAAACTTTATGAGCCTGTTTTCGAGCTTGCACAATATTTTTAATCCATAATCCCACAGCATTACCCCTTCTGTCTTGCCAGTCTTTCCAGACAAATGTGTATACCACATTCATCTCTGCCAGTCTGCACTAGCCATATTTCTGTCACTCCTATAATGTCATAGTTCTGTGTTAATGCAACGTCCCCAGATTCATGCATGTTGTTCCATGTAGCATTTAAGAAACAGTATAAGCACTTAAAAGGATGAGCTGTTTTAATGTTTTTCTTAAGATTGTGTGGAGCATGTACTGTATGGTCCTATCAGAACTGGCTTTTTGTGAACCTATCCCCAAGATCCATAGTTGAAATATACTCTGTGCATGAACATGCTTTCCCATTACCAACTTGTCCTGCTTTTACAGGTCCCACGTCTTCCAGAAAGACCACCAATGCCCCATAAGCCTAAACCCCAATTTAGATTTTTGTACCAATCTTTTAGCCATGTGTTAAATATTCATATTTCCTCTTGCCTTTCCTGGACTTGTTCTGTATATGGCAGAATTCCTGAAAAGACCACCTTTGACATTTGGTTCCTTAGTTTATGAGCTAAACCCTTAACTGTGTCTTGCAGAATTGTCATTTCCTCCTAAATGGACCATGGTACAGTAAGTGGTTCTAGCTTGACTCTGGACACAAGCCTTGTTCACTTGCTCACTGGAGTGTGCAATCTGACAATCAGGCAGGCAACACAATGTACAGTATGAGACTCTCAATTGCACATGCACACAATATTGTCTATACTGTACATTGGATAACTGAGTGTCCAACTGCAGTGTATAATTAATTCACTTTTAATGAGGGAAGTGGGCTCCAAGGTGCTCTGGAAGCAGTTGAATACAGAAAGATATGTTGAAACCTGCCTTGTTTAGAGTGCACACTTTTCCTTGTAGCTGTGGCTTGCATTCACCCAATTATCTCTCTCTTTCTGTGCAGAAGCCTCTTGTCCTTCTGCTCAAGGTGTGCACACAATCACTAGCAACCCTCTTGGAGCCTCTCCTACAAACATCATGGTGATCATTATTGTTTGATTGTCCTTGACTGGAAAGTTCACTTTCAGATTTAAATTCAATCCAGTTTAACTGAGAAAACTCTTTCCTGTCTTATAAAAGTATTGCAGTTCTCTGTACCATCCTTTAATTTATTAAGTAATTCTTCTACTTTATTGGACCTTCCAAGAGCACCTATCAACTCTGGGCATAAATAATTTAAAATGGCTGCTGAAAATGGCTAGAGCCGTTGGCAAAATGAGATTAAATGATCAACTTTCTCATCTGAGGGTGTTTTCAATTGTATGTTGAAATCTTTTCCTCCTTCCATACTTGAACTTGTTCAGAATGACAATTACTTTTATGGTATTTACATTTTCTTGATTGTTCTTTTCTTTCACTGATCTGTACTCTGAAACAATGCTGTGAAGATTCCTGGCCTGGTTATCACTGTAAACGAGAATATTTTCCAAGTGACTTATTTGGTTAACTGAAGGATTACTTTATTATTTTTTTATGTCTTCATTCTGAGGCTCCAAAGAACATTTTCCCCTCCTGTTACAACTCACACAGCATCATAAGTATTCTTGACTGATAAAGTAATGCTCTCACAGGGTCTTCCTTTGCTAATGACCATAATCAGCCGATGATTCATGACTGATGGGCTTGGGAGAACAAGGCAAAAGTGAATTACTGTTGACTTGCGGTCACTGGGCCAGTGAAAAGAGACAGTGCTCGATCTTATTTCCAACCATGCACACATACAATGAAAAGGCCTGTCAGAAATGCCCAGAAGGTACACAGCCACAATGAGCAACAGTTATAAAACTTCTATTTGGTACTTAGCTTTCCTTAATTTAAAGCAATTCAATTTTAATTTTAAACTTTGTTTTCATATTCTTCTTTGTTATATTTAAACATATTGTTTTAATGATTCATCATTAAACGTTTTTCTTAAAACCCACAACTTTAGGGTGGGTTAAGGAAGTTCAGTAAAATACTATAACTATCGTATAGATTAGTTCAATAACAAATTTGCAACATTAGTCCTTGCCTTAAAAATACTAAAGAAATAGCAATTCTTTAGTATTTTTAATTTTTATGTACACAATAAAGTCATACACACAGAACATTATTCTTAAAAAGATCTGAGATGGTACACTTACCAAGAAATGTATGTTTCAGTGTTAAGTACATTTGATAATCCCTTTAGTTTACTCACAGCCTGCAATTCAAGCTCAATCATACCTGCTTTCAAAGTCAGTCATGTTTCAGGCAGTATCGTGGAAAAATCAACTCATTTCCACAGTAACTGTAGTAATAGCAATACATTTACTGCACCTAATTTAAAAACCAGAGACTCTAGTGCAAATGTATTACCAGGGACTTGTAAAACTAGAGATTAGAACTTTCAGAATATAAGAAAGTATGAATATATTGTGAAACTAAATAAGCAAACAAAACCATACCTATTCCTGAGCAGAATGTTACATTGGTCAGACATTATTTATCAAATAAAAGGTATAATTAACAAAAAAAAAGATTAAAAACAAATGGGCAAAGGTATATACATTTTCTTTCAAACATTAAACTGAAAATGAACACATGATATTCCAACAATCCTAGTTTGAACATTTGTTATGTGTAACATAAACGAATGATAAAAATAGCAATACGATAAGAGCATTCAAATGGACTATAATAATGGAGGACAAGTCTCAATAGAAATAGGAATGTGTCATGTACAGTACATGTTGTACACAGTTTCTGGTCAAGCTATCAGTACAGGTATCTCTCTAACTGAAGGGTTCTAAATGCAAAACGTTTAGCCAGACATTACATACAGTATGAAGAAATACATAAAAACTTACTTTCCAGTTTAACATGCATAAAAACAAATTGCTTATATATGAAAGGAAAAAAAAATATTGTTTTAATTGTACATAAACATTAGCTTACCATTTGAGTTTTCATATATTGATATTTTTAAAGATTTTTTTTAAGAGTACTTGGAGAATACCTACTCTATAACAAGAATTGAAAGGCACCTAATTACAGACATACAGTATGTGACACATTTACAGCAATATAGAATTATTTTCTACAGGTAGTATAAGTAGTTTCTATAGATTTGTCTACTGTCTACAGTATTTGCTATCAGCAGAAAAATAAAGCTTATCAAACTACATGTTGAAACAATTTACCAGAAATGTTTGTTAGCATGTGTTATGAATATTAATTGCATAATGGTTTCATTTTTAAATGCTGTTTACAAACATTGATGAGGATTCTTCTGGTGTTGAGATTGTAAGGGCAGTTGAATGCATCTTCCTACAGAAAAATAAAAGGTTACAAATAAGAGGAGGCCACCCCTCCCTCCTGGTCCTATGCTGCTATATACAGTAGCTACAGTAGGGAAGATGTGTTTTTTGTTTGATAAATCATCACATTCCTGCAAGATACAGGTAATTTTCTTTGAGCAAATTAATTAACAAAAGTAAAGCCAAAGTCAAAATTGCAAGATAGCAATTTCCACTCAAACCTTTTAAAAAAAGTGATCAGCACCTTTTACAGAAAGCTTATTATCATGACTAACCACTAATAAGTTAAATGTTTGCTTATTCATTATTGAATAAAAGACTGTGAGCATCTGAGAGACCCAACAGTGAGTACAGAGAGGAAACATTCTTCCTGAAGATTTATGGTTGATATTTGGACTGAAGAGCTGCCAAGAATTTGTCATCTTATGTCTGCAGATTCTCACTGTTTTACTCTAATATTAACCATGAACCTAGGAATTTAGCCCTGCAAGTAGTGTCTGAACCTGTGCATATTATATCATTGTTATGTGAACTGTATTTTAACATTAAATCAGCAATAAATCTAGTGAGAGCTAAAATATTGCCCCAAAAGTAAAACTTCATAGTTTTAGATATTTTAACAAATAGGGTTTTTGTGTAATCCTGTGAGTTTTATGGTCTCCTATAACAAAGTGAACCCTTTTAAACAGCATTGTAATTGCAAGGAAGAACATGATAATTGCACATTTAGTTTAACCTTGGGGCTTTGCAAAGCAGGACTACTGCTTGTGCTTTAAGTCAGAGGAGCTTAATTGTTCAAAATCTGTAAAAACATAGTTTATACCGTATACTGTATATACTGTATAGCCTGAAGTAAGAATATTAGAAGTCTATTAAACATAAATAATGATCAAATAAGAGGGAAAGATAGGGTTAACAGGGAGATAAATCTGATAATGATTACAACAAAATGTGGTATTTTTTTCTTTTACAACTGGTCTGTTTTAATGTGACTGTGAAGAGGAAGTAGTGTAAAAGTGGGGACTCCTGTAAACAAGGTGGGAAAGCCTAACATCAAATGGATTTTATAGGGAACAACTTAATAGGGGTGAATTTCATTTTAAATTTGGAGAAGTGAACACAAGAGAAGTTGAAGCACTGACTATGACATGAGCGGATGTTACTATAACACCTTCTTCTACAGGAAACCATGGTCTTCTTGAGCTCTAGCAGGCTATAAAAGACCCTTTGCTGTGCATACTATGCTCCACTGATGACTGGCCTGCTTAAGTCCCTGATGACCTTGTTGGTCCATGTTGTCCTTTTGGAACAGTATTCCAGTGCAGGGTCTTTCCATGGTCCTTCTCAGTTCCTAATGTACTGTACACCCATTTTAGATATGGCACTTGAGGGCCATGTGCAAGTTTTGAAGCTAAAGAGGCTGAGCCATGGCTTAGTGTAGTAGCCAGGCACATGCAATTTGACACCTGTTGCCTGAAATTCATTGTATTCCCCACCATCAGCAATACCTTCTGGTAGTACTGTATGTGACCTGCACTCCACATGCCTCAGGCCATCACCACTGACAGTGGCCCTCAACGTGTCTCGGTAGAGTTCACCACTTTCCTCAGCCACAAAGCATTAAACAGATTTGTACTGCCAGATTCCTTCCAGAGGCCAACAAGTGTTGAGCAATTCAATTCAATCCAAAGAACGACACCCTTGAGCAGAGGGTGCACTTTTCAAGATGTCCTTCTCCAGACTCTGCTGCACTACAAAGCAGCACAGGAACACAACACAGCACAGGAACTTTACCCATGATGCTAAAAATAGGATAAAAACACCCATCAACGTCCACATGCAGAATGACCTTTTGTTCCAACTGTTCCCTTCACTGTCCAAAAATGTCAACGCCACACGAAGCAGCAATTTAATCAAGCCCACAGAGTCAAGCTCCCTGATATTCAAACTCCAGTCTGCAACTGGATCAGAGCTAACCATCCGCACAGCAGCAACAAACTCCACTCCTATTGGTCATTTGTACTCCAGATCAGCTGCCAGCCAAGGCCTGCTTCTTTCCAGCTGATGTAGAAAAACAACGTACTGGTTAACATATGAGAATTGAAAAGGCAACAGGGAGACTTGGTAAGCATACAATTTGACTTAATTAAATGTCAAGAAAAAGTTTGATAAGGTCATCAAATGTTGCATCAAATGCAAAACAGAATTCACAGTCATGTCAATAATGGCAAACTGTCTAGGTCCTGAGGCAGCAAAGCAGCTCTGAACCATCACAGTCCCACCACCATGCTTAATACTGTAGCTGGTAGGAGGTTTTTCTGTTCAAAAGCAGTGTCAGGATTTTGGCAAACACTATTTCTTCACCACATCAGAGACTGAGGCCAACGATTTCTGCCTTTGATTCATCTTTCCAAATAACATTGTTCCAAAAGGCTTGTGTATTACCTTTGTTGATTTGTAGAGCCCCACCTACTCCAATACTCTGTATACATCTGACTACATAACATAAAAGGCTAGAACAATATATTTAAACATTTAACTTGTTACAGTGTTTAAAGACTTATCATCCTTGTATGCACTGTGAAAACTGCTGAATTTTCTAATCTGTGGTTCTCTGGTGCCTGAGTGACATCAAACCGTTATAAATGTTTTGGCCCAAAACTGTTGACAGAAGAAAGAAATTCGGGGTAGAAGATGGACCTACTGTATCAGCAATCTAAACAAAATGTATTTTGCATCGGTGTGGATACGGTGTGGTGTCTTTGACACAGCAACAGCCATAACAACAACAACAGTCTTTATTAATGGTCTTTATTTCTTCACCAAACAACAGATTTTGTGTTGACATTCTCAACTTTCTACAAGGGAATCCTGCTATAAATTGGCAAAAGAAAAAATGGAAAAGTAAACTCAAAACATCAGTTCACATTGAAAATAGTTTTGCTTTTACTTCAAAGTTGTTTTACACTTCATTAATGAATCAGATTTCTTTCCAAGTTTATGACTTCACCCATCCACCCTTTGCCTACACATGTTCAGTTCTGAGGCTAATAATTTACAGTCCCTGGAAAGAACAAACTGGACAGCATGTCAGTGCAGGTCCTTTTCTGCAAGTGCTGTAAAGAGATAAGCATCAACTATTTAACTCTTACCCAAGTCCTTCCTGAAGCAATTAACTGGTTTAGACACTGACAGATTCCATGTATTTACACATGTGTCCAGTATTAGATAACCATCTTCCAGATATCCAGATCTTCCAGGCACCTGAAGAAGGCTCCACGGCCAAAACGTTGTGTTTTCTTCCTTTCTTCAGCATGGAATAAACCTATTACTTGTTCCTTTGCAGCCTGTGTATGCTGATGCAGTTATCCACCTGAACTACTATATCTTCCAGATCTTGTGCATCTGACCTAGATTTCACCTGGAGATGAAACTTAAAAACATCCTTGAAAATGTAACCTCAAATGAAAGAAAGACAATAAGTGTCATGGTCACCAAAAACTCTTACTGTACACACATGTGTATGTACAGTATATTATTCTAAATGGAAAAATTACAATTCCCAGTATGAAACATAATGCAATCTTGGGGGATGGAGGGGTGCTTCTATCCATGTAAACTCAGGGGGACCACAGGAACACTGCACTAAAAGGTGCAGTGAGCACAGAACTCTATACTCTTAACGTTTATCATAAACTTGGTATACTGTAACTGTCAGTTTTTTAAAGGAAGTCATACAGTTTATTTGACATGTTTTAAATGTTTGGCATATTTTACGGAAAAATGCTTCTCAGTTTATAGCTTTCAGAAAAAAAACAATGCAAACACCATTTTTTAGTACAGATGAGGGGTGAATGCATCAGTTTGGGAGCTGTAATCAGTGGAGTACCACACAGACCTGTATTAGGACCACCGCTCTTCCTATACTAATGGCATTGGCAGATGATAACAAAATAAGAGAACTAGAAAACAGTGTAGATGTTTCAAAGGGAATCCAAATCATTAAAGGCATTTCAAGACTAGGCAAACGCATGCATGATGTTTAATGGAGAGAAAAACAGAATATTACATGCAGGTAGCAAAAATAAACAATACTGTACATTAGTGCTGGGCGATAATTCGATAACGATAATTATCACGATATAATTTTCCGCGATATATTTTTAACGAAAGTTCGATAAATGTTCGATATATATGTTTATGCTTTGCGCAAAATACTGCGCGAGTGCACGTGCGCCTGCGCGTGTTGCAGACCGGGCAGCTAACGTGGTGTTGTTTACCCACACGGTGGTGGCTGACAGGATTGTAGTTAGAGCGGAGAAATAAGCGACACTGAAGCAAATGTAGTGCTGCCAACGACCAGCTCGAAGGACGATGACATTGTCAACAGAAAAGGTCATTCAACTTCGGTAATTTGGAGATATTTTGGCTTTTTACAATCAGACATAAAACAGAGCACTTTAAACATTGCAGTCTGTCTTAGCCATCTTCTACGTGTGTTTTATCACACTGCAGTATTTAATTTTTCTATTAAGATATTTATTTTGTAAATTTTACTCATGCATATTTTGACATAAAAAAGACTTGAATACTCTCTACCTCAGATTTGTTTAATGTTTCTGCTGTTTGGCAAGTGTTTGTTGTGTTCTTCAAATAAAGAGTTGTTTAATTGACCAATTAACTGTCTGGTTTCTTCAACTTTCACTCAGGAGAAAAAATCTGCCTTTAAACTTGAAAAAAATAATGATTTGACATTTATTGTGATAATTATCGATATCGACTGATATAAAAAAAATTTTCGTGATAATGTTTTTGGCCATATCGCCCAGCCGTACTGTACATGCAACATAGGAAATGCTAAGCTTGAAGAAGCTACTTCAGCTTATCCCTGTCGAGAAATAATTGCAATCTTTTACACAGAGCTGGGTAGAAATACTGTAAATAAGGATGCAAGAGACAAAGAAAAACCCGAGGGCCACAGCTGGATAATTACAGAACATATTGCATCTTGGGGTTACTAAGACTCTAAATCTACAATATCCCACCTACTGTACTGTGCTGTATGTGCCAATAGGTTATTTAGAAAGTCTGCCAAAAAATACCATTACTGACAGCAACCAGCATGTGTAAACGTTGTTTGTTAAACGATATTGGCACTCAGCCTGGAACCAGGTGCTATGGCCTGATGAAACAAAAATAGAGCTCTTCGGTCACGCACACAGCAATGTTGAAAGACAGATGTGTATGCAGAAAGGAACACCATAGCTTCTGTAAAATATGTCATTGGTGTATCTTTGGTGTTTTGGGGCTGTTTTGCTTCCACTTGCCCTCTTGTTGGCATTATGGAATCTACCAGGAGGCTCAAACATGACCCCAAGTGAATCGTCCGGGAAGACAATGACTACAAGCACACATCAAAATCCTGAAAGAAGTGTTTTTTTGTCCACAAAATCAACATTTTGCAATGGCCATCTTGGCCTCCAGATTTGAACCCCTCTGAAGAGCACAGTCCATAAGCACTGACCTAAGGATCTCAGGGTAATGGAGTGATTCTGAATGGAGGAATGGTATACAATCTCTCCGAATGTCTTCTCTAATCTAATAAAATCTCCTAGAACAAGGCTGAGTGCTGTTATCCTTGCGTGGAGGGTGCATAAAGTACTGAAAACATGAGTGCCAGTAATTGGCACTTAATGGTTCTGGAAATACAATTAATTTTTTTACCATGTGTGAATCAATAATAAAGTAAAATGTATTTTACATGTTACAAAATTACAATATAGCTCATAATGTGTATTGTGTATTTTATACAGCATTTTCTGCTCATCTTTATCAAGAGTGCAAGTGAGTTTGGAGGTGATAGTACCTGTTCATGTCTGGATTCTGCTACTGGTGCGTCATTGCCACCTGATTAATCCATGTCCTGTAGGCACTCTTCACTCTACTCTGTAGTTCATGCATTGTCCAGCTCTTGATTTTTCTTGTTTCGCTTCTCATAGTCATTGAAACATTATTGAAACACTCCTTAATGTTTTTTCCAATTTCCTGAAAATCACACAGCAGTTTGTAGCTTGCCAGATCATTACTGGTGTTAAGTTGTTGTAGACAACTTTTAGCATTACCTTTCAATATTCCTGATGTAAGGATTTTTTTCATATGCATTAAATACTTTAATACTTTCAAAAAGTAAAAAATAATGTATGAAACACAGCAAACGCCATCACTTAGTCAACATCTGAATTACTATGTTACTCAAATGTTACTTCACAGATTTCTTAAATAGTGCCTACTGTACCATGACAGTCTATAGTACAATCAAACCTTCAAAAGTCCGACTGGAATATAACAAGGTTTTTTTTTCTTTTAAAAAGAGAATCTTACTTAAATGTCTGCAGCTCCAGTTCTTTCAGTGTTATCTCTTATTTAACATTATCCCATCATGTAATTTAAATAACTCTAATTTTGTCCAACACTGCATAAAACAGGCCATAAACCACAGCTACCAATAAACATGTAACAAATTAACATTTTACATATATACAGTAAATGAGGTCAATATAGCATACATCATGTATATTAATCTCATACATACTGTAAACAGTATGAGGTTAATGAAGTACCTGAAGTAAACATGAACAGCATTAATCCAATTATAATCCACTCATTTTGGTTTGAAATGAGGAAAATATTTTAGAAAGTTTGCCTTCATTTGGCATCTGGTTATTGTGGCTGCCATATTTATAATTATTTTTAATAGGATGAGTAAAAAAATATTTTGTCCACAGTAGTTTTTCTTTTTTCATCCTGAATTCCAAGAGAATTTCCAAGAGAAATTGTGTCTAGCTAGTAAATATTTCCTTGTGAGCTTTAAATATTGAAATAATAAAGTGGAAATAATATAACAGAAAGGTGCCATAGGGCTTCTTGTATTGATTAATATTTTATATGCTTTTTTGTAAGACCCAGACCTACAGTAAGCTACTATGTAGGAGATGTGCCAGAGGTCATGGTGGGCTAGTCAGCTTTTGCAATTTCCATGGTGACCTGCATTTCCAGGGTCATGATTCTATGAGGCAAGGCTGACGTTAACAATTAGAGACAGAAACAGCTGACACAGGAAAAACCAGTGTTTTCTTCCTATTACTGATGGAGATTGCCAGAATGATGTTTTGGTTCCAGGGAAAACAGAAACAGTTTTACATTTTCACTGGGGCCTGTAGCTGCCCTTTCATGCCATAAATCTGCTTAATGCTCAAGAAAGCGAAGAGAGTCCGGGATCTGTTAGTAATAATACTTCATTTGAAAAGATGTGTGGCAGATGGATAAATGGAAATAGGCTTGAAGTGCCTAAAAGAATGCCAATGACTTTTTCCCCAGAGACAGACAGAGCTTGCCTTCAAACCAACGCAAAAAGACGATCAATTTAAATTAGTTGTTCCATTTTATAATAGTAGTATAACTGACAAATGCTGGAAAATAAAACACCTGTCGTTTGAAAAAGATTTTGAATATGCAAATCATTTTAGACAATTATCGCACCCTTTCTTCATTTTTTAAACACAAATAACAGTTTTTTTTTTATAAATTGTTGTATTTCATGTACAGTATACAGTATGTTGTAGAAATCCTTCATTTCTTCATTCATTTATCTTCTGTTGAAATAATCCTAACGCAATAACTGTATGATAAAAATGTGAATTCAGCTTGGGATTATACCTTTTCAAACACAAAAATGTAAAAAATTTAATGAGCAACTAAATAGTACCCTGTGATGATGATAGGCCAGAAAAAGCTGCTTTGCTTGCCCTGCTTGGGGTGAGCTGGTGTAACAGCTCAGTGGCACTGGCCATGCTGCAGAAGTGACATCAAGCCATTGAAGCCTGGATAGAGTAGAATTCCCTCACAGCAGGAGAGCCAGTCTTTGGCACATTCACCACTGTCTAGGGAATGGCACTGTGTGGCTACGGGCCTACAAGTGTCCATGACTGAATCCACCTAGTCAAGGCCAAAGCAAGCCGCACATTTACTAAAGAGGAAGATGAAGAACAAATAAAGTAATATAGGAATATTAGGAATTTTATTAGGAGTATTAGGAATATAGGAACATTTAGGAATATTTAAAATGCACCTTGAGACAATCAAAGTTTTGGAGAGCAAGTGCTATAAAATTTTGTGCTAGAAAATGTATTTATAACTGAATAACATAACTTAGAAATCATGTTAATAATGGCACTTTTGATAACTTTTAATAATGTAATCAAAAGGTACACCACTGTATCAAAACTTCATCAAAATTAAATTAAACAGCACGTTAAACATGCATTATCTTTTCGGTCAAATCAGTAAATAGTATGCCCGTTTGTAATAATCAAAACATGGCTTTACTCTTACTCTTTAAACTTAATATACCGTACCAGACAATATCAATAGATTTACTTGAATGTTATATACAGTATCATACCATATCATACCATTTTTATGACCACACAAAACTATATTAATTCATAATCATACAGCAGGCCACAATAAAGCTTTACCTCAAACTCAAAAGGCACACAGACACAATATACCTCCCTCTGCACCAGAAACAAACTGAACTGTTTGCTAAGAGTCAGCTGGCTTGGAAACTCTATTTTCTTTTTGTTTTGTAGTCTCATCACACAATAAACAAAAGGATGAAGTTTTGAAATCTGGAGCCTAAGACTTCTAAATATTTCCATTTGGATACCTTGGAAATAAACCAGTTCCTTTCTTTCAGCTGGATTTCAGCAGCACATCCCACAAGCATAGAAAATATACAGTAAAAATGGAACAGCATTACACCACATAGATTAAATTAACAGGTATCAATACGATGTTTCAAAAATAAATTCACAAATCAACAGTTTAACATACTGTACAGTATAAACAACAAACCTGAAAAGTGAGGACAGACAGTTCTGGATATGTAAATGGACAGCGTAGCCAATAACTTTTGATTAAGAATGAATCATTTGTTAATGCTAAAGTGTGAAAGCCAGATCCCCGTTGTACATAGAACAATTTATTAAAAAGGTCTGAGGACATAGGATATCAGGACTGACTTGAACAGAGAACTGGACTGTTAGATTGGCTTGGATTGCAGACATGTGCTTCTCAAGACTTAAACTGCCCAGGTGTGAGGAAAGTTTATGTAAGACTCAATTTAATCACATGCTTCTTTCAACGACTAGTCATTTTAGAAACCAGCTATTTAAATGAAGGTATCTGTCATCTGCAAAGGTATACTTATCTTTCCCCAGGTATGTGGTTAACTCAGGATTCCCTTTATGAAAATATTGTCATGATAACATACTACCCATTGTAATCATACAGGCTATAAGTGTAGTTGTGCTGCAGCAGTTACATTGCAGAAAACAGAAGTTGATAAATTGCAGGGCAGAGTGAAGTGGGTTGATATGTTTCAAAAAGTGTTGCTTTTACCTTAGAGTCCCCATATGATTTATAAGCCTTTTTGTGGTGTAATTGTAACTTAAAGTTACACTCATGGAGAAAAACAAGTTGCAAATTGGTACTAAAATCCAATAAATGCATTTTATTACATAAAATTATTCCAGTGAAATGTGTAATGTATGCCAATAGTAATTTCTGGCATGGAATGTTTTTTGCTGCTTGTACAATTCTCATGTCTCTTTTCTGCATAACTTTCCTTGTGCAATTGCACATCCTATGTTACCCTGCTATTAAGCCAGAAGTCACTTACAAAAACCCACTTTTAAGATATACAACATACCACATAAAACCAAAACAGATATTTAAAGTATGGACAATTTTTTTAATATTTCAAATGCTGAAATATGTTCAATCACATGAATCAACAAAACTCATGTGTTGAGAACGAGAATTTAAGGTTAGAAAATAAGTTTTTGTGATAGGTCAGGAAACAGTGAGGATCAAATAAAACATGATTATAAGATATTGGCAGGGAAAGGTTGTTCTCCGTCTCCTTGTCAGCCTGCAGCCCTTCCACCTCCACAGCTGTTCTGCCCTACTTTCACTCTTGCCAACTTGAGACATCATGAGTAATTCTAATGTGCTGTATTGAACCTGCAGTACATCAAGAAAGACTTGGTCTCCTCAGTCTTTGCCTGAGGGTCTTTGTGATTCATAGTGCATTTATTTGGCATTCTAATAAAAAGAACAAAAGTGCAGGAAACTGCAAAAACATATTGTGGAACTAATGCGTTCAGAGTTTAATGCACTGCAAGAAACATCGATGAACATTACAGAAAAAGCTGCTTTAGATACTACAGTACATAGTTTTAGTTTCTTATGTACTACAAGGTAATTATCCTACACCATCCTTTTCACACAGGTGGTGTTATGATCTCATTGAAAGACCAAATAGTTTAGCTTAATGTTGAAGCTTGATTTCATCTTCCATAGTACAAATAGCTTTAAACATTTACAAAATGTTTAACAATGGGTGCGATTCATATGTTTAACATTAACTCATATGAAAGTTAATCCCGTAAAGGTTATGACATTTAAAAACGTACCCATCCATCTAAACTCTAACCCATTGCAGAGCCTATCCTGGCAGTGTACAGTATACCTGTGACACAGTATGCCAGCTCATCACAGGGCACAGACAGACACAGACATGCACACTTATACAAGAACCAATTAACCTACCGGTATGTCTTTGGAGTGTGGCAGGAAGCTAGAGCAACCAAAGGAAATCCACACAAACACAGGGAGAACTCCCACACTGATACAAACTCCCACACTGAGAGAACCCCAGGAAATGAACGCAGGACCCCAGTACTGTGAGGCAGCAATGCTAACCCCTGTGACACCATACCACCCTAAAAATATATCCTTAATTTCAAAATGCATTACCAATGTAAAAAAAATCATAAGAATTCAAAAGCAAAATTCCTTAAATGTTCAGTTTTCTCATTACAGAATCATGCACCGTTCAAATTATATGATGCTCCATTACCTCATATCTTAAACAATCAAAAGTAGTGGGATTTAAACATTGTATCTGTTTTATATTTGGCAATGAAACAAAGTACAACTGAAAATGAGGGGGAAATGCCTTTATTACTGAGAGCAGGAGCCTTTTTACACATAGTGTGTTGGGTGTCTGGAACATCCTATTTTTCAAAATAATAACGAGGACCAGTAATGTTTGGAGCTGATCCTTGAATTAAAAAACCTACTGGCCAATTGCCTAGAGTTCCCAAATTGGCAAAGCACAGTGAGGACACATTTTCATATTTTAATTACAGCAAATTAGCAGTAGAAAAATTTTCCAGACAGTCTTAATGTTCCTTAATATTTTCTTAATAATCTGCATCGATGAGTTATTAAATTAAGATATCATGACAGCTTCACAGAAACTGAATTACATACATTATTCAGGAACTTACTTGATGAGGAAGAAACAGAACACCGCAGATCTACATGACTTCATTTTGTCTCTTCCCATTCTTATGTTTTTACATTATAAAAAAAGAAAGATCTGGAAACACATTAAAGTGCTTGTTCATTTCACTGTTGCATTACTAAATAGATCTGCACAAAACTGAATACATATTGTTAACTAAATGTCCCTACAGTGACAGCTTCTTGAATCTACAACAAAAAGAAAGCAAATGGCATAGTTCACTTCATGCCAAAATTGTCTATTCACGGGATGTATAAACACCATCAGAGTTTTTTGCATTTGGGAAAGGTCAAAATTCACAGAGAAATTCACAGGGGAACCTGTCAATTCCCCATTAATCAAGGACCTTGTCAATATTCATACATGAAAGACAGAGCTTTCATCAGCAATGCACATTAATATTATGACCACTTTACCTTTAGAGTAGTAGCACAGACTATTAGTAATTCAGCCAAGGGAAATTTGCCTAGTGATAAATTATCAGTGCATGACAAGTTACCTGAGGTCACCTTCCAAGCTGTGAACCAATTTTTATTCATTTTGCATTTTAGAAAAAAAATGACAGTTACAATTCAACATTTTCTTCCACCAAAGTTTGTACTTTGCGATTCACAAAATGAGAGGATCCACACCATTCGGAAAAGACAGGAGAAGATCGGAGAAGGGGAGTGGCAGTACATCAAAAATAACATTCGGGCACAGGAAACTGACCTAGATAAATCAAGGACCTATAAGGATTAAATTTACAAAAACATTCAAAAGGCAGAGTTCGGAGTATGATACAGACCACAAAATTTAGACATGAATTATAATGCCTTCTTACATACTGAAATCTGGGACGTAGATATAAGGAAAGAAGAGTTTCTCATGGGAGATTTTAATTTTTATCACATAGACTGGGAAAAAACAAGTATGAATATTAGCAGTTAAAACTGAAAGAGTAGGTATGTCTAATGACTGCTCTGTTGCTCAGTTTGTGAGTACACCTACTAGAGGGCATGTTAGTATCGATTTAGTGCTATGAAATAGTCAAGATGGGGGAGGAAGAGATAGCAGAGAAGTTTGATTATAATATGATATGCTTTGAAGTACACTCTAAGTGTGGAGAGTGTCCAGAACAGAGTTTGACAATGTCTGAAAAGCAGACTTTTAAGAATTGGGACAGAGCTCAAGAGTAGTAGAAAGGAACACGATAAATATAAAATAAGAAGAAAAAGGATGGCAACAGTTTAAATAGATTCTGTTTATCCCACAAAAACATGCATCACTGTCAGGCAAGCAGTGGCCTGAATAGTTAAATAAATCAAACAAGAAGAATACAGTGTAAGGCAAAGAAAGCACTGAGAAAACAACAGAACACAGTCAAAGGGAAGGGAGTATAATGAACAGAAAGCTGACCAGTGGAGAGAATGCTTGGAGGGAGAAGAACGAAACCAGATGAAGCCCATTGTCTTCTTTGGTAAAAAAGATTTGCCGGATAGGAGTTGTTTTAGCTAGTGATTTTCTCTAACCTAAAAATAAAATGCCTTTTGTTTTACTGATAGATGCCTATTAGCTAGTGAGTCGTCCTTATCCCAAGTGGTACATAAAGCTACAATGAGCTTTTCCCAATGTTTCCTATCCTTGGCGGCTTGTTATGCCTCTTCCCAATAAAGATTCATCTTGGCTACCAAGTAGTCTGAACCAAGTAGTTTTTTGCGTTCCTGGTTTTCTTTTGCCTGATGGTGTCCATATTAAGGTCGTTTTTGGGATATGATCATTATCCATTCTAAGTACAGTACATCTACTCTTAGACCACTGATGACCATTGAAGTACTTTGCAAATCAGCATTGCAGGAAAAGAAAGGTCTTAATCTAAGCAGAAAAGTTGAGCCTTTCTTCTCCTTTTCCAAAACAGTTTGTTGCAACAAGTAAACTACACAATTAATACTTAAAATAGTGTTCAATCCAGTAATGTGTAACTTGTATGACATATGGAGTATCCTGGAAGAACTACAACAGTGGCAAAATCCAGATCCTGAAAGAAAAGGTCATTACACTGGATAACAAACTAAAGGGCTCTGAGATTTGGATGGACTGACAAAACCAGCATTCAGGGAGGTGTGCACTCTGAACTATCAGAGAAACAGCATAGAGAAGCAGATTGAGAAAAGGTAGTCTCAGGTAGTGAAAGGAAATTAATTTCACCGACCAATCCAAACAATACTACCCAGCATCACATAGAGAAACAGGATCTAGAATCATGGGTGTTCAAGGCCAGGACTCCTGCCTCCATCACTAACAATTCAAAAAGGGAAGAGGTGGTTGTTGGAGACCCCATTCCCTGGAACATGGCAGCTGAGTTTTGTTGTCTTCCTGAGGCATTGACCAGCTTTTGTTGTCCATGTAGGGACACATGATGTTGTATTAAACAGCACAATTTCAGGAACTGGCAAATTTAAACAACTTGGTATTAAACTGAAGAACAGACCAGGCAAAGGTGAACAATTACCAATGTTAATCTATCCACATGACACAAGAATGAGGACATGGTGTGAAGAAGAAGGTGGGAAACCTGTCTATGGCAAAGGCCATCTGCACAGATGCAATGGATTAGACCTCAGTGAGGTGGGTACTAGTCTCCATGGCTCAAAACAAAACACTTAAACTAGAATGGCAGGGGAGAGAATCCAAAGAAAAACCAAAAACAAAGAATCAGAGAGAAAAACAAAACTAATGGTCAGGTAATTAAGTACTTATACAGTACCTAAATGCTAGGAGTATAAGAAACATACATGTATTAGATGGGATAGAAACTACCACAACAGCAGGTAATTCTGATGTTATTGGAATGACAGAAACCTGGCTAACAGAAACTCAAGGACAGGAATTTAACATTAGTAGATATGCTCTGTTCCTGAGAGACAGGAAAGATAGAAGAGATGGAGGTATAGCACTTGTGAGGGTGTTGGGTTGAGAACCAAGTGCACGTGCAGATCTTCTGTGAGAAGCTGAAGGATCCCTCGTGTTGCTGCACTATAAATAAAGAGCACATGTTTGTACCTTACGGCTGTTCTCCTGGGATTCGTCTGTAAGCAGATTGATCAAAGATCTGAATCAGTATGGATCAAATTCATTAAAAACATTCAAAAGGTGTAGTGTTCACTACTTACAACCACTTAGTCCGGGCCGTGGTCGCCGACGACCACGCCGGTCTCCCCAGCCTCCACTTTTTTTTTTAAGATAAACGCAAGATAAACAACGTTTTTTTTCAAACCACTCCACAAATTTTCTCACATGCAAGTATTCTCCAATATCATCACAACAAAACCATAACGTTTGTTTCCACATATGTGACACTATTGTGCAATAAATTAATGAACTAGCAGAACCCCAATAAAAACACCCGGCCAGCTCAGCATGTCAATATCATACATTTTTACCAACAAAACCGCTAAAGCAAAAACCAGCAAAAAAAAAATATATATCCCATGTTTTTACCTTATTCTGAAGCATGATACATATCCAAAGTAACCCAGACTAATTAATCTCCAGACCTGGAGGCTACTGACCGTTATTGCCTTTGTAGTAAATAGTAGTAAATGTTTGAAGCAGGACCAAGAGCAATAAGGCGATCTGATTGGTAAAAAACGCTGTCATTCGTCGTATTTTCAGCCATTCAGAGCCCTTAGGGGGTATGACTTCCTCTAGAAGCTTCAGGCTGTATTCCGCCTGCCTTTTAGCTGTCAATCATTGACTCAGAAGGGGTAATCAATCAGTTTTTTATCATTCTCTTATCAGTGCTCCTTTTTTTCACACCAGAAGGCAACTCTGAGGTTTTTTTTCATTGCATAAAAGCAGATAAAGGCTATCTAGCAGTGTCTAAAGGTTTTTATAGCAATTGCAATGGTTTTTATTCTTATTATTTTCAATATTTTTAGGATTTTTTATAGGCGTGAAATTTCATTCCAGGTCCAGTCTTCACAAAACATGACGTAGAATTTTTCCTAATTGATCAATTTGTCCCAGATTTTTATCCAAGCTAGAAGTCACCTAGAACAAGGTTTTCAAATCATTCCCAGGCCTTTTTACATGCATATAGTTGAAAAATCTGACCTCTGAAGACCAAAAAAACATTTTTTTTTCATATGTTTGTCTTCTGAGTGGACACATTAAGGAATATAAGAAATTTGACTGTTCACACTCAAAGCCAAGGGGGTAAGCTTCAATTTAAGACCTGAACCAGGCTCCTGCTATGTTCTGCTGCAGAGATATAACAAATGTTTAAGGGGGAGGAAATTCCAGGCTGAAATTGGCTAAATGTGTCCATGGACATAAGTGGTTACCAAGTACTGCAGATGTGGATTACAATTCACTGTTATATAATGAATTAATTATTAATTTACCTGTATATGCAAAACAATAAGTATTTTAAAAGAAGACTTCAACTTTCCATGTAAAAAAAAATATTCCACAAGTGAGTAAATTAAACAGCTAAAAACAAACAGTATCCCTAATGGATGGATAGCAAAACCATCCATTCATTTTCCAACCACCTCAGAGAATTCAGGGTCATGGGGGAGCTGGAGTCTATCCCAGCAAGCAATGGGCACAAAGTAAGGTCAAGCGGGACAGAACACTTGTCCATCACAAGGCTCACACAGACACAGACACTCATGCCAAGGCCAGTTGTGTAAGAAATGTGTAATAATGTAATAAATATTTTATTTCACATGGGACTCTTGCATCATGGGGATACTGTATGTGTTATGTTTCCCCTTAGCAAAGACTACTGCATATCCAAGTAGCTATCACTTTTCAGTAGGGGAATTCCACCAACTCATTAGTCATGGGCATTGGAGAGTAAACCCAGTATCATGGAGGAATAAATTATGCCTTGAATACAGTAAATTAATTATACATATCTACTGCTAAAGGAACCACATCCCAAACCACAATAAAAACAGGAAGCCCCTCAGAAAACACACCTCAGGGGCACAGAGAAGTTCCTAACTAGGAACGGTAAGCTAACTCCGAATCTCTGCCCTTGCAGAATAGGCAACACTCATGGCATCAAGGCACAAAGCAAAAGTACTTCATGTCCCCCCATCCTTATTATTCAATCTACAGATGCTGAAACAAAAACACATCTCTTAGTAAGAAAAAACGAGAAACACATATGCAGATGAACTGCTGTTTGCCTTAGTCAATAACCATCACCAATAAAAGGGAAAATAAACCTCTTCCAGACTGCTATAAAAATATTCTAGACATCTGACATAATCAGAAACAGACTTTGTATATAAATATAAGCAGTAGCAAAAGAAATGTAAGGGAATCAGGTGTTACTTCTGATGAAAAAATAAATGAAGCAGAAAGATGCAGTCAGTGAGGCCTCAGCTTGCAATCTCTGGCATAGCACAAAACCACTAAACTGACACCACCCCTCGGAATTAAAAGTCACAACAAGGAAATGCGTCTCAAAAAACAGAAGAAAACAAAAAATGAGTACACCTACAGCAGGTCTGATGTTATTTACATAAGAAGATGTCATCTTATCACAAAATGAAATACCACCAAAATAATTAACAACCTTGAGAAAGAATGTTGTGTTAAATCCAATCTGATATACTGTAGAAAGACTTTCACATGTATTAACCTCCTCTGCTTCCTGCACCATTCTGAAATTTTAGATTAAACAGATGGTGCTTGCCAGCATAGAGAACTATGAGCACCATAGAGTACAGTAAATAGTACCGGATGCTGGCCTCACAGTGATTTCTTCTTTCATGAAAACACACATCTCTTCTGGACAATAACTGGAATTCAGGTAAAAATGCAACATAGATCCCTCAACCACACTGCTTGTTTAATTTCCAAATACTTTTTCAGTGTGCAATAACGAACCCTAAAAATAAATACTTGGAGCTTGTGAGTGGTCTCCATAGATTCAGTGAATGAATTTCCAATCCCACCATGCAGATCTGGAAACAACACAAGGATGTATTTGTTACAAATCTAACTGGATCGTCCCACTTGTTCTTCTACCTCTGGTAAACCCTCCAGACAAATGTTGTTGTGATGGGGGTCTGCCTTCATTTGAAGCATCTTATCATCCTGACTTTCTATCTCTACTGCATGATTATGCTTTTTCCATTCTTCTCCCAAGACCAAGTTCATATATTACATTATTGTAACGCATACGGCCTCCATTGCTTGCAAGAGCTGGCTTACCAGAGCGGTGACATCACTGCCCTTCCCTGTGAATAGCAGGGACCGCAGTCGCTGGGCTGATGGGAGATTTCCCTTTGGCTGAAGATACTGGGTCCCTGTTGAGTGACGTCGGAGGCCTGAGTTTGAGTCCCTGACGGTGGGAGGCTGACCTGCGGCAGCGGTGAGGGCGCCCACGTGAACCCCGAAGTGTTACATTATGTTGGTGAAATGAAATATGTATTACTGAGTGGCCATAACATCTAGAATAAGGCATGTCCCAGATCAAAACTGTCTTAAATTAAAAAAGAAACGGTGAAAACGTTCCTGGTAAGTGAAGATAATTTCCCTCAGCAAATTCCACAGATGTGCTTTGATAGGCATAAGCTGTAGTAGTAGATCAAAAGAAACTGGACAGATTTTGGACTTGTCACGCTGTAATCAAGAAGCTTGGACTTCTGTTGCTGCACCAGTTCTTAATATTTTTATGACTACTTTCCTGAGTATGCCGCGTGGTGGGCAGTAGGATTTTGTTGATCAGCTAAAGCCCCTTGGAAATGGTTAGGGGTGGCTATTGCAGTCCACGTTCAGAATTCAATGTGTGAGACTAAGGGAAAAAGAGCATGAGATGAGATTGACCTAAAGGCAAGTAGATATCCCCCCCCCCCCCAACAATATCAGCCACACAGAAAGGAATGTAGTTATTGTAATACTGTGGGAAGTGGGTTCTTCCTGTGCATCATATATTCTAGTCTGGCTCAAAGGATATGCAGTTGTCCAGTCCAGTGGAGGCAGCAAGCAGCACTCAGTATATGTTCAAACTTTGTTCGTAGGACAACAGATCCCATTGGGTCTTATAACCACTAGTGGAGATTTTAATGCATATTTTTAATTTCCTCCCTCTCGCTCTGACTGACTACACTTCACATCTTGCACACTGGGCATTTCTAAGGAACACCACTTGATCTTATTTTCTTCTTCATTGATGTTATTTTGCCCTCACAAAATACCCACAGATGAATGCAGTACCTTCATATCCTTTCTCACCTTCTGGAAAGAGGCCATGTCTGCCTCTCTTGCATTAGATTGATTTTGTTTGAGCCCCTGTGGGGTTTTGGCAGCAGATCCCAGACACTAAATATTGCTACAGGTAACAGATGTATGTCAGATAGCTGGGTCTCTGAAAGTTATGCAATCCAAAAAGTCTCATACTGTACGTGTAGTTCAGGCCATCTTTTACACAGAAATTCCTTGTGTTTATATAAATATTTATTTCAAAGGTATCGCACTTTGACAGCAATTTCAAACAGATTCTGTTTGATAAGAACAGACTAAGAAGAAATTAAAAAATACAAAAGTAATACACATATGCGAAAGTAAATAGTTTGTTTCTATTTTATCTTAATCAGGGAATGCATGCTGTGTATATGAAAGCTGAAAATAATATGTGACTATAGGTGTTTACAACTGGGAGACATTTGTTATTGCACCCTTAAGTGCACTGCATGCTCGCATCTGTTTATTCTGTCAGCGAAATAGGAGTACAGTGCTTGTATAAGTCACACTTGGGTCTGCTGTGGTAATGTTATTGCACTTCCTTAGTTAGCAGCTGTTTTTTGACTCAGAATCCTTAAAGTGGTGGTATTCTCTATGGTAGAGCACTCAGCTAGGGATGGAATTTTGAGCTTTGCAGAAGTTATCAGAGAGGTATTACAGTGTAGGAGTCATAAAATAGATACCAATATAGGAAAGAAAATAAATTATTTGAATTCTTCACGCGAATGAATATTCTGAAAACTTTTAAAAAGCTCAAAAGCACAGAAACAATTTTTGTGGGCTCAGTAAATCCACTGAAAAGTGATACAAAACACTGTTATTTCTATCTGTATGTTTTTAATGTACACAAGTATTGTGTAATATTTCAGGTAAAACAGTAGATAAAAATATAAAAAACAATTTGTTTTTTTATGTAATGCTATGAAACAGAAAGAGGATGTCCTGTGAAATATGTAGGTTTATCAATAAATTTCAGGATTTTGAACCCCGGACCAAGTTACGTACAGTAATAACCATTTTTCACAAACATAAAAGACTGTTCACTTAATTTGTCCAAATATTCCTATCAGACCAGGAAACATGCTACAACATCTCTTCTGTTTTGAAGTGACCAAAACTGAATACGGCACTCTAAAGGAGCACTCACTTGTGTATTGTATATTATAACATTACTTTGTTATAAATTGAGACATTTTTCTTGGCCTTTTTACTGTGTACTTCTCTACACTGTAAAAATGATGAAAGTGGTACTATTACATGAACTCTTAGATTATTCTCATACATTGATTTTCCTAGATCAATATCACCTATTATTTAAAATGTACTGCAGACTCTTGCTATCTGCATGTAATGTATTGCATTTATTTACATTACATTTAATTTGCCAAGTGTAAACCCAAATCTGAATAGTGACAAAGTTCTCTTGAATGCAAGTATTTACCACCATAGCACTCTTATTGTTTTCTAAAACAATTTAATCCTGATATGACCTTTATTGATCCATTTCACCCATTTAGGCAAATATTTTCTAGACATTAATTTGTTTTAATGTAGCATAAACTACAGTACATCTGTGCCTCTGGTAATACATTGATAAAATGCAACAATTATTTTTTCCTCTTTCTGTTAATACTGCAGTGTCAGGCAAAAATATTCAGATCCTTTCAATTGTGAACCATTTAGTGAAATTACACGTTTTAAACTTAATATTTTAAGAATGCTCAGACTGAAAACTTCTTAGAGGAAGATAAGTAAAAGTAAGTGTCAGCAAAACAACAAAGAGAAAAAAACCTTGAAATATGTAGAATAAGTATTCAGACTCATGAACACAGCATTTGGTAGAAGCATGTTTGTGAGCAATTACAGCCACATGTTTTTTTAATAAATATCTACTGATTTTGCATGCTGGCATGGTGCCGTTTTTGCCCATTCTTCTCAGCAAATGTGTTGAATCTCTTTCAATTTGCTCATGGAATCTCTTATCCACAGCAGTTCTCAAGCTTTTCCTCAATACAATTCAAGCCATTGGAGGATACTCACTTTCTTGTTTTGTTTTGCCCTACTGAAAGATGAATTATCACCCTGTTTAGCAGACTAGGTTTTCCTCTATTATCTGCATTTAATTTGCTCTACTCATTTTTCCTTCATTCCTAACAAGCTCTAAGGATGCACATTCCATTTACTGATGATGGAGTAGACTGCTCAGAAGGAAATTCAGGGACTTTGATATTGTCTTTCAATTCCTTGCTTTAAACAGTGCCTCAGTCTTTATTATTAAGACTTTACTTTAAATTCATTATTCGACCAAGGAACCTCACAGAGACTGTCTTTATTCTGAAATAACAAAACTACTATTTTTACACACAGATAGAGTCATCTAATTGTGTAGCTTATTATGGGTTTTCATGCGCCTAAATTAATTGAGGTGTGCTATGGAAAAGGAATCAAGCAAACCCTTTGCTATTTTTTATAGTACGCATATTGCATATTTCACATATTACTTATCTATTTACTTTGTTTGAATGTGGGGAGTATGTTGTATATCTAAAAATTATAAATTACTATTTCAAAAAGTCATGTCTGGAAGCTTTAAAGCAACAAAAATGTGAAACTGTGCAAGGCACTGATTATTTTTCATTTACATTGTTTTGTTTCTATTAGAATTATTAGCCAAATTTTAAAACTAAATACCTCAAAAGTGACAATACGTGGTCACATCTGCCCTTTTAATCCATTTGTCTTTGTATTGGTGCCCTTTCAGATTGACTTGTAAATCAATTCCTCACTGTTTCAGTTTAAAATTACTTCTCCTTATTAGCTCGTCCTGGTCTATGCAAGGAAATAAGTCATTTAGCAGGTACAATTATGATGGTATCTTTCTTGCTACACATAAGCCTCATTACACAGTAAAGCATCATTATAGATATCTGAATTGAGAGGTCTGTAGTTCACACGTGTTCATGCCGCAAAGTTTGTCATGCAGCAGAAAGTGTTCGGTGTTATTCTTTCTTTAATGCAAAGATAAATCACTCCAAATTTCACCCCTAATTTTACCCCTAATTCAGTAATGAATAGTTTTCTTAATTGTGAAGGTTCAATATCTTTCAGGTTTCAAGTTATTGATGTTCTAATGTGGTTTACTAAGATTTATTGGGGGGGGGGGTCACATCAGTTTAACAGTCTCATTTCACTCTGCTACAATGGCACATATTTCAGATTCTTTCCTTGTGACAATGGGAAAATAATACAAAGTACAAGAACTTTAAGAATCCTGCTTCACAGATAAACCCTTTATCACAAAATTATTACAGAGATATAAGTCAGACAGTATTTTTCTGTTTCTGTCTTTATCAAGAAAAATATATTCCATTTATGAAGAAGTGTCCAACAGATAGTAACTCATTTACAGTTCTGGGATATTGTACATAAGTGGTCCCTAAAGAGTGTTAACTGTGCAAATATAGCTGGAGATGGATTTATCTGATTTATCTGACATTATGGAGTATGGTGTTGATTTTATTTTATTTTCTGTTTGTGTTGTTATCTGTATTTTTTACAAAGCTTAGTCTTCTCTTGTTGCAGTAGATGGTGGTGAGAGTAATAATAGAGTAATATATAACAGAAAAAGATTTTGCGATTTTGTGATCTCTATTAGACTGTAAATGCTATAATAGCACGGGAAATGGGCTTAGTGGTGGAGTCTAGTAATAAAGAAAAACCTCTACAGAAATTTCAAGATCATAACTTGAGAATTTCAGTTGTCAGATTAGCAAAGCTTCAACCTGTGATGGCTCTTGTTTTCATCAACAACTGTTGTGCCTCTTATCAGATACTAAACTGTTGTATATTTTATATTGTACATCACTGGTGAAAATAAACATATGTTGGGCTTTACAAAGGGATATTTTGTATGTTTTTTCATTATATATATCCTAACTTTTCTATTGTGGTTAAATATGATCAATATTTAAAGTGAATATAATTTCCTCTTCGTTGATACTGAGCTGTTCATACACAAACCCACAATTTCCTTATATCCAGCCAATATCCACTTTGGCAATGTCCCAGAACTAGGATGACAAGTGAAGTTGAAGAAGTTTGTTTGACTAAATAGTTGATGTCCAGAGCACTCTGAAAGAGCCTTTTTACTGTACTTCCTGTCCTAATGTTATGGTAAAAAAATATAAGCAAAAGCAATGATCTGGTAACTTTGTGAATGTGTCTTTACAGGTAATACAGATGCAGAGCTCCATTTTCTACATGACAGACAATGAAACATATTCTACAACATCTGGGGGTTGATTACATTTTAGTCCAAGTTAAGCACACTTCAAAACTCGATATTTACTGCTTTATGTATTGAAATTTTGAAATTCAAGCTAATACATCAAAAATTAACCTAACTGTGGAGAGGGGAAATTGCAATGAGAAGTGTGTCAGGCAACCCAGAACAAAACGCTTTGCATAAATATATAATTAAGGCACTAAAATGCTTTGTAAAGTAAAAAGAGAATTGAAGAAGGTAGGTGTACAGTTCTTTTTGATTGCAATGCCTAAAATAGCTGAAGCTTCATTAATTAATAAACAGAATAACCAGTATTGTAAATTTAACAACAGTGGGTGTGTCACAGTCAGTTAGCAAGACGCTTACAGTTGCATAATCACTTTGTATCCAGTCTTTCTAGAGTTGCACTGCACTTTTATTAAAATAGCATCTAGGTTCTATCAAAGATCTGCTTTATTGTGTTTAATAAGATACAAAAATAATTAAGATTTAAAACATTTTGTTTCAGAAATTACTTTTCTATTCAGTTAGTTTTTTTTTTCTTTTCATAGGTATTACTCCATGAATATGAAAAAATATTTAATTGGCAAATCCATCTTGATCAATTAGTCATGTAAATAGAATGTATTTTTCATCTTTTGTTCTTCCTTTCTCATTGTCATCGAGCTCCATAATTCTCATCTATTCTAGAATTAGGAAGATTAGAACATCAGGTCTTGTTTTTCGTCTTTTGATTCTTGACCATCCTACCTCAGACTTTCTCCATGACCTCATAATTTTTTATAATCTGCACGTACTACAGGTTACCTTCATAGTTAACAAATTCTTAGAATGTGAAATCTGTTTAAAACATTCTCTTCCTTTATGCAGTACTTTAGGATCAGGAATACTCCCTGAGCTTTAATACAGTCCTTGCCATGTTAATATATTGACTTGATTAACTGCAGAGTGCTGATGTTCGGCCACTTCTCCTGCAAAGCTGCAGCCAGTTAGCAAAACTTTTACTGGTCAATGCTGCCTCCGGTTAATGGCATTGATGATCTGGTTTCGGAGATGTTTTGCTGGACTAAGGTCTGGAGTATACAGTGCCATGGGCTGCATATGGCATCCAGTAATTTTTATCTATAGACAACAGCAGTGGTCAAGCAGAATTACTCTGACCCAGTATAAATGTCAGACTTTTCTTTCCTTACCACAACTGATCTGGTGCTCACAATAAACAACCTAAATTCGGCACAGTGGCGCAGTGTTTACCATTGCTGTCTCATGGCGCTGGAGCTCTGGGTTCAATTGTGGACCTGGAGTGTTACTGTATGTGTGTGGAGTTTGTGTGTTCTCTCAGTGTTTAAGTGGGTTTCCTGTGGGTGCTCCCACAGCCCAGAGACATACTGGTAGGTTAATTGGCTTCTGGGAAACCTGGCCCTGGTTTGAGTGTGTTTGTGTCAGTGTGTGTATGTCAGTGACTGGTGACCTATCTCGCTGGATGCTGCCTTGTGTCTTTCTGCCTTGTTGTTCTGATTGGATAAAGTTGCTAGTAAATGAATGGACGGATTGCTGAACCATCTGGGATACCGTTTTTTCAGCTTTTTGATTTACTCATTTTGGAACATTTTTTTTTCCTAATTTGATGCGCTGCATTTAGGTCAAATATATTTGTGGGGGGTTTGACTGAATTCAAACAAAAAATGAATAACTTTAAACTCAATATCGTGAACAGGACAGGGGATATGAATGTCAATGAAGTTTAACTAAAGTGAGGACAGAGAATAGGACACACTTGTTTAGAAGAAATATGTGTGGGTATATACTGTAGAACAAACAGCCATATTACATTGTGGATGTTTGGATCTTGAAATACTTAGCTAAAGTTATCACAGATATAACAAGGAGTATGAAAGCTATTGTGCTGCGTCATATTTCTACTTGCTAGTGTGTATAATAATTTTCCATTTGTCTATGTCAGAGTTTTTGCCTCATCGCTTCAAACAGCACCTCTTGCCTTGTCTTTTTCCTCTTTTAGAAAAATACCAATTTTATAGGCTGATGAACAAATAAAACATTAAAGTGAGGTTCAAGAATAATTATGGAAATTAGACATTTGTCAAAAGACATAAAGAAAAAAACTATGAATACAGTTCATCTTTGGCAATTTACATAATTCCAATAAGAGCCCTTTACTTGGTATCATTTTAATCTTCAATACAACTTGGGTATGATGAAATGAGTAATACACAACTGCAAGAACTAAGCCACACTATCAAGCCAACAGTTTTGGTACAATCTATGACAATCCTAGAAAACCTAAAGCATGCAAAGCAAAAGTTTGTGTAATTTAGACTGTGAAAAAGATTTCTAACTGTATGCTTCAGTACTTCTACTACACTTAGTGCCCCCCCCCTCCCCCCGCCCCCCAACACACACACACAAAATAGCACAGTGCAGAACCAAAAGACAAGCTCCAGAGGTCAGGGGTCATCATCACAATGACAGGCTCACACAGAAGGAGCCACGTTACATTCGAACAATGTTGCTGCTAGGGCTAGAGGTCTTTTTTGCTAAATGACATAAAGCTAAATCAAAAATGAACTGAAAATCAGATGTTGGCTCTAATTTTTCAGGAATCCATCTTATGGTGAAGGTTTTTTTTTTCTAAACAGATAATGATTTTGAAATGATTGAAATGTCTTGTTTGTGACCTTAACCCAAATGAAGTGATATAGGATAAGCATGGTAGGAAAGGGGATAATGTGCCTCAAGTATAGCTGTGATTACATACAATGGAAATGTCTGCAATAAAACAACTCTATTGTTGCAAATTAGAGATTTGTATAATCAACAGTTGCATGATTATAATAATTTAAACTAATTTGTTAATTGCATTTCAGTGAGATTTCTCTGGTGTCTATGTATTTCTGACCTCCAGCAGTAGAGTATATTTAATGATGGTTACCTAAATAATACACATGCATTTATTTACACCTCTTGTATACAGTATGTATTCAGATTTAACTACAATCTCTTACTTTAAGAAAGGTATTGATTAATGTTTAATCAGAAACTTTGTTAAAGTAGGACGAAAAACAAGACCTGATAGTTTCATCAGCATATTCGCTGGTTCATACACAATAGATAAATGTGTTAATTTGGTTAATGTCCAGTTAAAAGCTTGATTTAGTTTCTTTCAGGAGCAGGTCAAATTCAAAAGTTGAGTCTTGCCAACTTCGACTCTCTTTCACACAAATATCTTTCCTCCTGAGTACTGTTTGTGTGGATCTTTTCTCTCACATTGCTTTTATTCTTGCCAAAGTAAGATATTTCTCACTCAGCATTAGCTCTTGCCAGAAACAGACCTTACCTTCCAGTTCTCCATCTCCAACATTTTATTTTCTATTGTTCCTTCCAGTTCCAGCAGCAACAGGAACTGTCACCCGGCTCCCACTCCACTATCTCCTTGTGATTGCTAGCTGTTTAGCAGGGAGAAATCTAGCAATCTGGCTAATGTTTGCCTCCTCCAAGCCAAAGGCAGCTCGAACGTGCAGCTCTTTGACCTCTACTCCACGTTCCGCAGAAACCAATGGCCCTCCGCAGTCGCTTTATGTCAGTACCATCAGCGGTGGCTATGAAGTCAGTTCTTTTCTCTCTCCTTCTGATGTTATCACCCATCCCTGTAGCTCTGGAAACTACTGCCCCTCTAATGACACTTTTCTCTATCCCTCTCCTCTGTTCCCTCCTCTCCTTCCCTTGCTCCTCCACAGCCCCAACTTTATTTGGTCTCTCCGTCCTTCTCTCTGCCCTTTCTGCTCTACTTCATGAAAAGTCACCCACCTTACCGCACCTTCAGTGCCAGCTTATCACCAATGTTCATCTCTTTCCCTTTCTCAGTGCTTCTTTCCTGTTGTCCCTGAAGGAGCCTGCCCAGCCAGTGATCCTCACCTTAACCCTTTCAACTATTCCAGACTCCCACTTACCCTCAAGGATCACCGTTTTACCATTATTTTGAGGATTCCTCCTAGAATCCATCCTTATTCATTCAGTTCTAGCAAATGGACCAGACAGGCCAAAGTGTTTATATTCAGCATTTCTGTTCTCTTATGCATAAATATCTTGCCTCCTAAGTAATATTCGCACATAGCATTTCCTATGTCTCATTTTCACTCTTGAAGCAGCTCCCGAGTTCATTCCTTGTCAGCGAGGAGTGTTCTGTCATCCTTGACTTTTTAAACAAGTTGCCATGTCCTCAGCCAGGCAAGTTAAAGATATTTTTAAATACCCAATAAATTCCATGGTCTTGTCACAGTAATTAGAATTTGACCATAGACGGTAATTGAATTGACTTTTTTACCTCTGCAGGTTAGATAATGTGTGAACTTGGGTTTTATTATAGAACCAATGGATTACTGTCATACTGTATATCCTGGTAACAATCAATTAATTTACATTTTAATGCACATTTATTCAAGTAATAGTTTGTAGGCACATATATTGAGCTAAATCAACATGCATTACCTAGAAAATAACAGTAGATATATTTAACATGTGCTCTGTAAAAAATATTCAAAAATCAAAGATCATTAGGGTTGTTCATTTTAATTACTGCAGAAATCATACAAAACTGTGGCAGTTAGAAGCATCAGTCTGGTTCAAAGCAGTGAGACAGATGCCATATTAGAATCCTATTGTTTTTATTAGGATGCAACTGTATCAGCTCTCCAGTTTCCACCCTGACTCCACTCAGAGGCAAAGCAGGCTACATACAAAACAGGTGATTGTTCCCCAAGGGTAGTGGGGCAGTGTTACCTCCCTGGGGTAACACATGGCAGAAAAGGACAATAATGACAGAATGAGAGCCACAAACATGAGCGCGTAGTTATACAGGACAAAACACCAGGATTTATTACCAAGTCATAATCCACAACATCCTTAGAGGAGTCCAGCTCACTGTCTAATGGCAGTGCAACCTGACTGACCAGACATAGCTGTTACTCCACTGCAGAACATCCATGCATCCAGAAAAAACTGAAGCAGCGGATACATGATGGTCCTGCACAGCCCTAGGCCAATATTATTACAATATTCAAAAGTATGCAAAATTAAATGTGTGAGTATTAAAAATGACTATAAAACTATTGTTCTGTCTTACATGACAATGCTAGCCTTGTGGACCCCATCTTACATGCCTCATTATGTTTGTGGTGTTTTTTATGTGGCCCTGCAGGATCATGGCTCTTACATTGGTCTCTTTCTTGGGGAAGGAAGATCTTTTCCTTGTTTTTAAACTTCCCTTTCACTACTTCCTTGATCTCTTATGAGGCATAGGAGTACTTGTAGCTCCCAGATTTCCCATTTTACACTAGGTAAAAGAATATTCACTCCAGTGTCCTCCATGGCAAATTTCCCTTTCAGTAAACTGTTCAGCCTCTGTGTGGCCTCCTAGTACAGCATCCCTCATTGTATTCTCTCAAACCACCATACAGTTCACTGAGTTCCCTAGTCTGCTGGCAAGTTCAATGCACCTCATACATGGAGAGTATTCAGACTTACCACGCACTTACACTCGACACCTGGATGATCCTGTTTGGCCAGGGAGGCTTCTCTATACCAATGTCTCTGAAACAGCAGCAGCCAGTCTGCTGTTCTTACTCTTTCTCACTCCACTGGTTACCCCTGTGTCTACTATTAATACGATACAGAGAGTTCCTGCACTTTGCTCAGTGTTGTTCTTTCATCTGTGCTGAAAAGATACAGTGGCACACATGTCTTCAATCACCATGTTATCAGAACCTGTAATGAAACTCAGTCCAGCACTCATTAAGGCAGCCCAGTCTGGCTTTAGAAAAAACTTCTAACTGCAAGGCCCAGACTCATGGCTTCCAAGCTGGAGTCTAGATGCAGATTGACTTCTCTCTTCAAGTTGCTCTCTAGAATGCCTCTGGACTACACCATCGCCTGTTGCTGATCCAAGATACTCACAGAAGCCTGTCCTCCCATTCACATATCTTATCTTTGTTTCTTAAATATGTAAATGCACCACAGAAAAAGATGTACAGTAGATATAATGCACCTTAAATATCTTAATGCACCATGGAACAAGATTTCTAGATATAATGCATCATATCTAAATTCATTTTGAAACTTTTAATCTACTTTAATCTAATTTTAAGATGCTTTACACTTTTACAGTTAAAAGAGTTTAAAAGTGAATTTGAACTAAAAGGAAAGCCAAGTGTGAACAAGTAGTTCATGTGGTAAATTGTGTTCAAAAGGCATGGAGAAATTTGATGTGCTCTTAGGACAGTAGGACTTGAGTAGTTCTTACATGCCTGAACATCTGACAGATATGATAATACCCACCCTTCATCTACGAGAATGTACATGCCATTTTATGAGTCTTGTTAATCTCTGCAGCAAACAGAATTCCAAAATGCTACTCATTTATAACACCTTGCCTAACCTAACATACTGTATATGAACTATAGTGCTTATCTGATGAGTCACGTCATGCCCTGTAACTGCAGTGTGCAACTGCAAAGGATGGAAAACAGTGACCTTTTTCAGTTCCACTCTCAAATTTGGTTTGTCTTGATTGAATAAAGACAACAAAAGCAGAACAGGCCAAGTCTTAAGTCACCTTACCACTTAGGACACGCAATGCAATTTAATGAGCAGCAAAAATTATGTGTACTTTTGGACTTAATTATGTTTCTGTTGAACGTTCTGCTATAAGCTCTTGAATTTCCATTATAGAAGAAAAGAGTCAGTAGTTTGTTTCAGAATGTGGAGCCATTTATTAATCATTCACTCAGAATTGTTTTTTATACAATTGGCTAAAACAATTCTGCATTGAAATATTAAAATGCTTTTTTATGTCCTTAATGTAATTAGTACTGTATCCCTTGTAGACTTACATTTAAGTTTTGTTTTGATTTTTTCTATACTGTGTTAGAACATCACGAATGAGAAGAAGATGGAGGTACTTACTGGAGGGATTTCACTTACTGTTCCAAAGTATTTATATTTAGGATTGTGTGTTACATTTCGATATGCACCCCATACTCCATCTTCTGGCTGTAGTGCTAATATAATATAAACTCATGATAGGTAATTTAATTAACTCCAAAAATTTTGATTAAACCAAAACAAATAAAACTTCACCCTGAGTCGACTTTCTAACTGATGTATTAAACAAACTAGTGCTCCTTCTTTTGAAAAACCTCTGAGTATTATACAATACTACAATTTATTAATAATGAATGACTATTGTAGAAGCTAATTGCTTCAATGTAATTTTCAGTTAACTTTTAAAAGATCTTTTTATTCTTTTAAATGTTGGCTTTTAGGGTACAGTGTATTTCAAAATGCTGCTGTGAATTTCATTATAATACTATATATACTGTATAATAACAAACAACTGACAAATAAACATAACATTCTCTTAAATGCATTACATTACAGAATTTCTACTATTGTAAGTAGTAGTATTATTATGGAAACATTTAATATAAGTTAATATAATATAACATTTATATAAGCAGAGGCACATCTGCAAAAAGACAGATTCCAGTGTAAGGCCTTTTCAAAGACTTAGACAGGAAAGAGTTAATACGACTAATCCGACTGAAAGAGTAAAGCTTCTGAGGGGAGACCTTGGCTTAAGCGTCACTGCTCTATCTCTTGGAAGTGCTCCTCGGAGGAATTAAGGAATGTGTCTGAGTCACAAATGCCAGACTGTTTGAAATAAAAAAAATATAAAATAAATACAAATGTTAAAGCAAATTAAGACGAGGGATTCAGGGCAAGAGGAAAATCCACCACAAGAATTGTGGAGAATGACTGCAGTCATTTCACTTTTAAAAATGGCCATAGAGATATTATTGGAACCTCTGCATATTTCTCCAATATACTTGCCAGTCATGACTTAGAGTGGTAAAACGTATAGTTATGTGGTTTTAGAAAAGAAGACCATTTAAAACATGAAATTGCTGTAAACTGAAAATTATACAGAAATAAATTTGAAAAACATTTTCCACATAAATTCACTCTCTGCAATTATCTGTGAAACAAAACACAATAAAATATTTATACATATATTTATTTAGAAATGTAGCTTATTTAATAACTGATCGGTATTGTAGCATCCCTTTTTACATTTACTCTTCAGCAAAATATACTACATTCTTAACACAGGTGCTAAAGGCAATTAAAGATTTTCACACACTGCCAGAAGTTTCAGAGCGCTGTGTTGCAACCATTGTTGATGAAACAATTCTATCCTGTTTCTGTATCCATGTGTCCTGATTTCTGATTCATCTTGGAGCTGGAATCTGTGTTGGAGAGTGTGGTGTCATCTGTCTCTGGACCCTGTCAAAGCTTCAAATGGATTTGTATCAGGACCAATAGCTTTCATGTTCTGCTTACCTAAATCCTTGACTGATACTTTTTTGTGGTCTTCTGGCCTTTTAACATTTGGAAAGCTAGACATTCAGAATGCATCATCATCATCATCATCATCTTTACTGTGAAAATCACCGAAACATTGAAGGCATCTCAGCTTCACGAATGCAGTAATGTTTGGTATGTTGACTAGTATTTGTCAGGTCAGTGTGCACAGTGCTGACATTACAGTTACAAATCAAAAAGGTAAAAAGCATAATACTTTTTGCCCCATATATAATTTCCTTTTTAACCCTTAGTCATGCACAATATCAAGAAGACACTACAGTAGGTCATCTTACTGGCTGGGCACTACCTGGTTTTATGCAAGGCAATAACTGGCCAGTTGAAGTCCTGCACCATCAAATGAGGCCTATGGCACTTCACTCTACACCCACTGTGCAATGCCTGTAGTTGAGAAACAGCTAACCTTCTGTAAGCTGCATTAAGGCAGCAGGAGTAGTGAAGCCTGATCTGACTTCCATTTCACAAAAATACTGTACTTATGGTAAATTTTAATAAATATTTTAGAAGAACTGTATAATAGGGGCTATTCATTCTTTAGCAATTGAAAGATTTCAGGATCGCAACATCTTAAGGAGACAAAGAATGGAACATTTCGTCCTATCGAAAGAACCCATGAGACAATCTGGACTATATCATAGAGGTACAAAAATGTTTTATCACACTCGACTTTTCACAGCATTCTCATTCACACTTAAATACTCATACTGGAAACCACACGCACTTGAAATAAGTTCTGAAAAGAACTGGTTTACATCATGCATTCTTTTAACTTTTCAGTATATGTAATTCCTTTATCACACGGTAGTGCTGCGATCTCCACCAACTGTAGTTCTGGCTCTTAATACAGTAAGATGATGATTATCTCAGTTGTCTGTAGTGAAAAGCATCTCACTGACTAAAGCCGAAGCTGCCAGCTCTAATGATGATTAGCTGTGAGATGTCTGGATAACCATCAGTCTCAAGTATTTAACACTGGATATCACACTAATATGTTTCAGCTCTCTCATTGCCAGTACCTGCCTTTTTCAGCTAGCCAGGTACATGCTGTATAAATCAGTAATTTGACTGGTGTATAAATATAAATTAGAGAACAATACTCATTTTACACCCTTCATCAACCAAACATTTTAACAGGAACATTTTTCAGGAAGGTGAGAATTTCCAATGCATTTGCACAACACTTTATATATCAAGGATATTAACCATAAAAACAATATGATACATACTGTATAAGACAACCACATTGTTTCCTAAACTATCTTTAAGTAAACTAGCAAGAATAACCTGCTTTTAAATTACTAGAATACATTTCAGTGCGTAATGTTTACGTTCTGGTTAGGGAACTGCTTAAACATATTTGAGATAGTATTATCACACTGCAGGATAAATCAATATTTATATATACATTTCTTTTAAAAACATGTTTGATCTCATCCATTTGGTCTATGTTCTATTATCATGCACCTCATTTGTAAAGTCTAGTTTGTGCAAAAAGAACATACAATACAATTCAGGCAGTCCTTCAACATTTGTTTAAAAACCTAACTCTGTCCTGAGGACAATTTCCACTTTGGTGGTTTGTATGATATAATTCATTCAATGTTCACAAAGTTACTGCTCTGGTATTTGTTTATAAAACTTCCTGTTGTGTTGGGTATATATTCCGTTTATTATTTTAACTGGAAAATCCTGCCCCTATCAGCTTACTTGGTTTCAGAATGAGGCCACACAATAAATCAAAACAGAAGGTCTGCATTTTATACATAAGGCAGAGGGAATCTGAAATGAGCTCTAAAATGTACCAGTAAAAGTATTTAACCAGAGAATCTTTTCCATACCAAAAGTCCCTAATTCTATAAAATCTTCATCTGGAAAAAAATGTTTTATGGAAACAGAAAAGAATCCCATGAAAGAATAGGCTCTCCTCCAGTCCATGACTGGAAAATGCATTAAACAGCAGCAAAGGATCTCATCTGAAGTTTAGATATTTTTCTACCTTAATTGCAAAATCTACATTTTAAAGTTTGATGGAACTTTTACATAAATTGAAATAAAATTGACTATTTAATGTTTGGAGTCAATTGATTACCTGCAATTCCCGTTGCAAATACGTTCTTTATACGTAAATTTCATTGCAATATACAGTATCATCCAAGTGGGGCAGTAACTAAACATCTTTGATTTCAAAAAAAATTTTCTTTAACCACCAGCCTATTGAACCTAGTTTGCCCTGCATGTTTTTAGGTTAATTTAAAATTACTCTGATTATCAATAAAAATATGAAAAAGAATATAAATGATGGAATATAAAATATAAATATATATGAATATATTAGAAAGAAACTCATTTAGCTTTCACTTTTATCCAAGTCAGTTAGTCTTAAACAGGCTAGGAAGTGAAGTATACGTTAAAACTGACCCTGCTGAGGTACGCACGGTGCGACCTCAGTTTTATGTCTCTTCCACAAGTGGGTTCAGTAATGTGCTCAACATAATCCGCACTGAGTTAGTAGCAGAGTCAAATCGTGAACCTGGAACCTCCTGACAGCAAGCGCTTTACCTTAGCCACTCCTAATTCATTAAGAGCTTACAGTATGTAGAAAAAAAAGCAGAGGAGCCTATGACTCTTCAAGACCATTGAAACTTATTCATTGAAAGTCCCTGCAAAATAGGGCACTAAAACCATCAAAACAAAGAGCATCAATCCTTTTTGAAAGAAAATAAAATATCTACATTTCTGGAGCAAAACAGAAAGCATCCAACAAAAACTATCCGCTCAATTCTCACCTAAGGTTGATCTTCAGAAATGAATGTTGGGCTTCCTATTACTATTTTGTTTGAGCTATTAAGAAATATGCCAAAATGTGCAAAAACACAACTAAATACGACAGAAACAAATCTAATTTTTATTTTTGCAATTGCCAATATTGCTGAAAAGAAGTTGTGAGGAATCATGAACATCATCTCATATATAACTCCAGCCATTTTCCTCAATATCATGTTGTACATTTTTCAATGAACATACTGTAGTAGTGTACCTGTTTGCAATTTCAGAAGAAAAACTAACAAACAATACTGTAAGTGAGGCAGTATCATCAGAAATTAAATGAATGCTTCTTAGTCATTTCCAAACAGTACAGAGAACTGTGGAAGCAAGTACTGAAGATTGCAGTGCTTAAGTACTACACAGAAGAAGAAACCATGTCCAGTGACCTCTTCAGTGACTTTAATGGACTCAACTTCAAGAGGCTCACTAACACTTACAGTATAATGGAATTACAGTAGGTCCAAGTTAATATGCCTTTCTCTGACAAATGAAATAAGAGTAACTTCCACATGGTTCATATTTCACTGTTGGGTGTTTGAAATGTATACTAGCAAACAACGTTGGGCCATCATAGATTATCAGAGTGTGATCTGGGCCAGCCCAAAAGCAAAATAAGAATTTGCTGAAGGAAGGATTACTAAAGACAAAGAATTAAATAATAAAAATCTTTTATCACATTTATGCTTTTCCTATTTTACTATTATTTATGTAGTGTTTCATAGCCGTTCAGGGACGCCAAATATGTAATCATAGTGGCTCTCTGAAGGCACCAGTTCTGTAGGGTTTGGGCATTTACTGAGACAATTATCAATTGTAGCAGTAAATCACAAAGTTGATTCTTTTGATGGCTTTAGAATCCAACCATGCGACATAACTCAAACAACGCACACACACAGGTACTGATACACGAGGATACATTTATTAATACATAGAATATGCATATAAACCTAACAGATCTTATCGAGAGGGTTATCAGAATACAAAAGGTATATATTCAATCAGTTACGAAGTGTTACACATATCAAGAGGACATACGTTCAGTATATCATTCATTAAGACCGTTTCGTAAATGAACTTGGTTATAACTTCTACATTAGATACTCAAAACAAGTACATAACTCTTAGGAATTAAATTGATATCAACTGGTTGGGATAACAATTGAATTCTCGAGCTGTAATGCATTGAAGTTGAATACTCATCCAATTTCTGGGGATTCAGATCTCCTGCGGGCACAAAGAAACAGTTGCAGGCTGTTGCTGTCCAATCCGCGCTGTCTGGCTCGGTGCCAGGCTGTGCTGTGCGGCTTGCGACGGTGCGCTGCTGATGCTCACTGTCCGGCTAGTTAGTGTTGGCTTTAACTAGCAAAGTTTGTGCACAGGAGAAAAGATGACTGTGGGTCCCAGCAAGTCAGGAAGAGGACCGGTTCGTTCCTGATGAAGCGCTAGTTCTGAATAGTGATTCAGCTGTCCACAGTTCCGACCTGTTCACGAGGCCTGCTGCTGGTTACTCTCTGGCAACCTCCACTCTAGACTCTTAGAACAAAGGAAAGTTCTGGCACTCGGACACACTGGCCGTTCCGTGGTTGTCCGGGCTGAGTCTCAGGATGGTCAGGAGGCGCGCTGCGAGAATGTCCTGCCCTTGGGAGCCTTCTGCTCCTGGGCCGTCCTGCCCTGGAATTCTCCTTTGAATTCCCTTTAGAACAGTCCACAGAATCCTCTCCAGAATCTTACTGAATCTCCCGAATCTGAATCTCTCAGGCTCTCTGTGTTGCCTGTTTTTACCTGGAGGAACTTCAGCTCATTCATTGGCTGAAAGTTCCATGGGCATCAGAGTCCCACGTGGGTTACTCGGCCCTACCAGTCCCTGATTGGTTGACCACGGTGAGATATGAGTCACTTAGTCCTGACACTTAGTAATGCAGTCCAGATGTCCAACTGGCACTCCCTAGACAGATAGGCGCCAATGGATGACCATTGATCATGATAGCCAGACTTAGCTAAGTGCATCCCCCTTTGGGAGCTGTCCTAGGAAACCTTAAATCACCCTGCACTAATGGTCTCTCTGTGGCTGCACCACAGAGATGAACAGAGAAATGGGGCCTCATTTGGGAAGCTCAGAAACACTTAATTCTGCCTTATTATTAAGCCTCGCCGCTACATATCCCCCCTTTTTGAAGGTCACGAGGTCCTGAGGCGTTGTTGCCTTCAAAACAAAACAGAGTTAAGTGATGTCCCTTGCCATTAGAACATTAATCTTAAATGTCCACATTACTCCTCGAGAATTCATACCAGAACCAGCATTGGATACAAACAGGATGAATAACATCTGGAGTATGTATAAACACGGTAGGAGACATTATCTAAGTCTAGGAATTACACATCAGGAAGCTCACTGTCAATATCTGATACCTCTGTAGTAGATATTTGGGGAGAAGTCACTTCCTTTCTTTTGACATGCTACCTTTGACTCATTCATGCTACCCGGAGTACATCTTGATGTGAGAGTACATCATTCAGAGTACACTGTCAGTCATGATCCAGCTACCTGGCAGTAGTGTTACAATAACAACAGTTCCTGTTCCCAGCCCCCCGATAAACCACAACACCTGTGTTGGGTATCTGCTAGGGTGGTTTGGAGGTTTGTTCCATTAAAGCAAACTAAACTACCTGTACCTCTTCAGGGCTTACTGTTTCTTGGATTTCTATCCAATTCAATAGTGTGGCACCTGAAGGCATCCAAGACCTCAAGTTTGGTCTTATATTGTCTGGTTCCAGACCGTACAGTATTAAGTTCAAGAACACTGTGGCCTCCTCGGGAACTTGCAGGAAAACTGTTTTGATTAGGTAGCTGCATTGCGGTAGCTGTATCATGCCTGTCACAAGTCATGGTGACAGTTAAATGTGGTGTGCTGACCAGCCATTTACTTCCCACCTGCTCTTCATGGGGTTCATTAACCTCCCACTGCCCATTAGTAGCTTTACACCCTTCATTGGTGAATCGTTTAGACACAGCCAATGGATAGCTTTAGTAGCCATACCCATCTCAAGATTTGGAACCGAATTCAATCTTGGATTGCCTTCTGGGTGAGCTATGAGTGATGGGGTTAATGTCACATACTCCTCTACTGAGAAGAGTGGAATCAAGTGGGTTGGGAATTGTGCCGTGGCTAGACTGGCTACAGTGGCACTAAACTCCCTTAACAGGTCTTGTGTCAACATTCTGGCCTGTTGCACACAAGCATAAACCCACTGTATAACACCAACAATCATGTCCACTGGTTGGGGAATAAGGTTTAACCCTGTTGCATAGGAAGTTGCCTGTAGGGTTTTCCCTAAGCTTTCCAACTTTTGCTGCTGTCGATACAGTCTGTCACTACCCTCTGGCATCTCTGACACCTGCCTTCTTGGGGCAGTCAGGGTGAGAGTGCCAGTAGCACACAAACCTACCAGAAAAAGCAAACGTGCAACAGTGGCGGCAGGAATCAGTCTTCCCAAAAGTCTTTTCGGGTGGCTGATCCCAGTCATCTCCTTCTGAGTGACTGTTGCCTTTCTAAGCTGGCGCAGCGTGTACATGGTGTCTTTCTCAGTATGCCATGTGGCATCTTGGGCACCAACATCCTGGAAATCTGGGGAGATCTGACACAGCTGCTGATGCTGCTCCTCCATTTCCAGGGCATCTGCTTTTTCGATTTGTTCATGCCTGTGCTCTAGGAACTCTGCAGGGGGCGGTGCAGCGGTGGAGCATGCCTGACCCTCGGCTGAGTGGTCATCTGGAGCACCTGAGTGATCTGGGATTGTTACCCCATTCTCACTGTTCAGGTCCACCCTGCACACTTCCTGATTGAGGAATCCCTCTATCGGCATGTTTACAATCGTTCGCTGGGCGTGGGTGTAGGACACCTGCTCGCTCCCCCCTTCCCTCGCTAGGGGTTCAGGGAGCTGCCCCAGCACTGGGATAGCTAGTTCACTGTCTTCGAACTCGCTATCACCCACCAGGCCCATGTCAGTGCAGGCGGGGATTCTGACACCCCTCTTTGCGATGTCCTGCACTGACAGGCGGGTGGCTTGACCATCCAGCTCCAGTCTGGGTGAACCACTGTTGGTCAGACTCAGACTGACAGACTGAGCTGGTGGCTGTAAGAAAACCAGCTCGGCTTTCATTCCCTGTCCCTTCTGGGGGACTGGGTGTGTTGGAAACCCTGCCGTTGAGGCAGGAACAATCAGGTCAGTCTCACTCACTACCTGGTAGTTGTGAGAAATAATGTTACCTGACTGCAGGTTCCCTGGGTCACAGCAGAGGGAATCGGCATCTGGGATCAGGTGTGTCCACAGCGCAGTAGTCTCAGCGTCCAGCTGGACCTCCTGTCTAACCTGTGAATGTTGCACCAGGGGCACCTGGTGGTGGCCCTGTGACAGCTGCTCAAGCAGATCCTCACTAATAGAGGACCTGTCAGGGCTAAGGGTGAGGGCTACATCACCAACCTGCTCTCCTGCCATCTGGATCCCTTCCACCACTGCAGGGTGGTGTTCCTGACCCCTCTTGGGTGCCAGGGTGCACAGGGAAAGCTCCTTTTCATCGCCAGGTGGGGAGATCTGCTCCTCTTTAGGGATGTAAAAGGGGTGTGCTTTACCTGGTGGATCAGGCGGCTGCTTGGAGCACCGCTCCTGTGGCAGGGAGGCTGTTGTGACCTCAGCCGGGACACGACTTCCCTGTATATCCGGGGAACAAGAAAATATTTTTATTTCTTGTCCAGAGGGAACAGAAGGAATCTCCACATAGGCTTCTGTGTTCGGTGGGCACTGTGTGAGCACAGTCTGCCTCTTGGCCCCCCTTTCCTTCTGTACAGAAGGCTTAGGAGCCTTGACCTGTTTCCACACTTTGCCTTTCTGGTGATCCACCAAAGGTTCCACTCTGAGTCGCATGCCCTTTTCTTTTTCAACCCGTTTGAGCTTGCCGTGTGACATCAAACACCTTTCAACCTCAGTGTCAATCAGTGTCTCACTGGGTAAGACATCTCCCATGGCAGTCTTGAGGTAAAAGCTTCCTGCTTTTCCTCTGTGTTTTACTGCCTGCTCTGTGACTTCAGGGGTGGAGTCAGCACTCACTTGGGAGTGGCTGGCCTCATCCAGGCAGGAACCCTTCCGCTCAATCAGATAGACTGAGGGAGTGGGAGGGGGCGGGTCTCCGCCTCCTCCAGTGGAGAGTATCAGCTCATTCACGCTTCCGGCAGCCTTGGGGAGCGGTTGTCCCTGTCCTAATAAAGCTTGTTCAAGCCTGGCCAGGCGGGTGGCTACTGAATCCTTTTGTTCAGCTTTTTCTAGCCCTTTCCCTCCCCGGGTGTTCTCATGGCACTTAGGACGCTGGGTGCGGTCCTGTGTGCCTGCTTTGGAACGGGGCTTAGCCAGCTCAGGAGCCTGTGCTCCTTCGAGCAGGAGGGAGTTAACCCTGCTGGCTCTGACGGCGAACACAGTCGCTTTAGCAGCTTTTTGCTCAGAGCGACTTTGGACATCATACTCCCAGGCTTTCTGCACGAATCTCTTAATATCAGTCACTTTCATGGTCTGTGCATCTGTATGCATTAAGATCATCTTTCTGACTGATGGGTGGAGATTCGCAATGAATAAACCCTTGAAATGTATGTTCTCTTCGCAACCCTCATCATTTCGCCCTGCAAAATAAGTTCGTCTAAGTCTCTCGTAATATTCGCGAGGGGACTCTGCTCTCTCGTGCTTAATGTTAAGGGCGGCGGCTATCGCGGCAGTCGGGTCAATAAACGCACTGTATTCTTCGATAAGTGCTTGACATAGCTGCTCAAAGTCATTACAGACTTCTTTCATCTGCCTAGCCATCCACTCATGTACAGCTCTGCTGGTAGTTTTCCTGACCAGAAACACTTTCTCCTGTTCTGTGGCGTTTGGCAGGAACTGCAGGTTATACCTGAGGTCTTGAATATAACTCTCGATATTATTCTCTGACACTGCGGGGTCAAATCTCTCTATGTCCTTCGCTAGCTCTCTCAGAGAATGGAGATTTATTCTTCTAGCTTCTCCGCTGACGGAGATATGGAAGAGATCGTGGTCAGACTTGTCGCTGCTAGAGAGAGTGCTTAATAGCGACTCGAATTCAGACCTTTTGGCAACCATCGTTAAACTTAAAGAGTATTACTTTTAAGTACGAAATCACAGTTTTACCACAGAAAACCACAAGATCAAGTATGCAATCAACCCGGTAGATTGCAAAAGATCACAAAACACTCAAGCACTGCTTAAAGAGCAAGGGGAACTTTTTCTTTCGGCTTTCAGCACACTGTATTATCGTGTATGAAACCCGCGGCGTTTTATATGAATTATTCCGCTTGGTTGATTCATTTCAGTCTTGCCACGCCCACCCAGGGACGCCATAAATGTAGTGTTTCATAGCCGTTCAGGGACGCCAAATATGTAATCATAGTGGCTCTCTGAAGGCACCAGTTCTGTAGGGTTTGGGCATTTACTGAGACAATTATCAATTGTAGCAGTAAATCACAAAGTTGATTCTTTTGATGGCTTTAGAATCCAACCATGCGACATAACTCAAACAACGCACACACACAGGTACTGATACACGAGGATACATTTATTAATACATAGAATATGCATATAAACCTAACAGATCTTATCGAGAGGGTTATCAGAATACAAAAGGTATATATTCAATCAGTTACGAAGTGTTACACATATCAAGAGGACATACGTTCAGTATATCATTCATTAAGACCGTTTCGTAAATGAACTTGGTTATAACTTCTACATTAGATACTCAAAACAAGTACATAACTCTTAGGAATTAAATTGATATCAACTGGTTGGGATAACAATTGAATTCTCGAGCTGTAATGCATTGAAGTTGAATACTCATCCAATTTCTGGGGATTTAGATCTCCTGCGGGCACAAAGAAACAGTTGCAGGCTGTTGCTGTCCAATCCGCGCTGTCTGGCTCGGTGCCAGGCTGTGCTGTGCGGCTTGCGACGGTGCGCTGCAGATGCTCACTGACCGGCTAGTTAGTGTTGGCTTTAACTAGCAAAGTTTGTGCACAGGAGAAAAGATGACTGTGGGTCCCAGCAAGTCAGGAAGAGGACCGGTTCGTTCCTGATGAAGCGCTAGTTCTGAATAGTGATTCAGCTGTCCACAGTTCCGACCTGTTCACGAGGCCTGCTGCTGGTTACTCTCTGGCAACCTCCACTCTAGACTCTTAGAACAAAGGAAAGTTCTGGCACTCGGACACACTGGCCGTTCCGTGGTTGTCCGGGCTGAGTCTCAGGATGGTCAGGAGGCGCGCTGCGAGAATGTCCTGCCCTTGGGAGCCTTCTGCTCCTGGGCCGTCCTGCCCTGGAATTCTCCTTTGAATTCCCTTTAGAACAGTCCACAGAATCCTCTCCAGAATCTTACTGAATCTCCCGAATCTGAATCTCTCAGGCTCTCTGTGTTGCCTGTTTTTACCTGGAGGAACTTCAGCTCATTCATTGGCTGAAAGTTCCATGGGCATCAGAGTCCCACGTGGGTTACTCGGCCCTACCAGTCCCTGATTGGTTGACCACGGTGAGATATGAGTCACTTAGTCCTGACACTTAGTAATGCAGTCCAGATGTCCAACTGGCACTCCCTAGACAGATAGGCGCCAATGGATGACCATTGATCATGATAGCCAGACTTAGCTAAGTGCATCCCCCTTTGGGAGCTGTCCTAGGAAACCTTAAATCACCCTGCACTAATGGTCTCTCTGTGGCTGCACCACAGAGATGAACAGAGAAATGGGGCCTCATTTGGGAAGCTCAGAAACACTTAATTCTGCCTTATTATTAAGCCTCGCCGCTACATTTACAACAGAGCTGTCATGAGGGATAACATTATGTAGGTAAACATGAATTTGAAAATATGCAGATGTTTTCTATGGTAATATAAGTTCTCTGGCCCTAACTGCTGCTATCTGACAAACATACGTAATGGTTGCCATTACAAATTATAATATTTGAAAAGCTCTAAAATATGTTCTTGCAGTAAGGACTGCTTAGAGGTGGCACTTGGATAAAAACACTTCAGGTCAGCCTTCATGCAGTAAAAGTTTTTGTTATGCAGCTACACTTGCAGGACCACTCTAATGCTAATGACTAATGCCATGTGTTTATGTGATGCTGTCATGGGATCCATGGATAATGATTACTTCATTGTTTGTGACCATTTTGTTTGGGTGGAAAGAGAACAAAATAGTCACATAGCATTTTTCTCATGCTCCCCTTCCTCTGTCTTCAAAACCCTCCCCCAAGAGGTTTCTCCAACCCGTCATCCCTCGCATCCAAATAGCACCCAAAGAATTCCCGACGGGTAGCATTATTTAGGAGTGAGGTCCACAAAGCTTTAATAAAACCTGCAATTTTTACTTAGATTCCATCCCCTATAAGGCCCATGGAAACATGTAACAGAGAGCTGCATGCAGTACAGTATGTATGACATCAACATAGAAGAGTCCCACTGATGGCAGGAAAAGGAATGCAGAGGCTACCAGTGCTGAGCAACTATCCTTTAAGCAGCAGCAGTGGCAGACAGCCAAACCTGCCTCCACTGCACAGACACATCTAGTCATCAACGAACGAAAGAATCACTGCAGAACAAGATATCTATTTTTTCCGTAAAAGTAGATAAAGTTGAAGAGAAACTACCCTAAAAACCTCCTTGATCACACAAACAAAGGGACCCATTGCTCCGTAAATCCAGTGTGCACACTCGAGGGTGTCCTTAGACCCATTAGGAATCATCTTCAATACTCAAAAGGATTCTGTGAGTAAAAATTAAAAGTGATCAGATAAAGGTTAGGGCTTTTAAAGACCAACTTCTAATTATCCCAAAGAGTCGTCAAAAAAGTGTCCTCAACTGTCAAATGTCTGGCCCGGCTCCAGAGAGCACTGATCTCCAGTGGTTTATATGAGGATCCCAGGAGGTGAATATAGAGTGAATACTGTTGTTTGTTCTGCCCCGTACGTTCAGCGTTTTATTAAAAACGGAAGCGCTTTACCCCAGGGAATATCATAAGCCTGCATTGCTGAGCAAAGACTGGAAAAAAAACCACAAGGCAGAAAAGTATAGGGTGATCCTGAAATATATACAGTAGTTGATTTCCATGTTATCTGCCAGAGTGTGAAATCAGAGCACTGGGGAAAAATGAAAGGATAACCAGCAGAAAAGGCAACATTGTGAAACATAGGTAATTGATGTGATCACATAAAAAAACGTAGAAATACGAATTTACTTTTTTGAAACTGTAACATTCATTAAACTAGAGTTTTCTTCTAGCTGTCACCATGACACAGGGGTTTGTATCAGCAGCAGCAGTCTACAGGAAGTGATTCTGGGGTCCTGAACAAACGTAAAGGATGGGGACCCCTCACGCCCTTTATTACCACCCCCAATTGCCCAAGTATGCATCAATCAATACAAAACATAAATAAATGTACTATGAAAAGTAAATGAACATTGGAACGTAATGCATCTAGATTAATTTGACATACTGTAGTCATTGACATTGTGAATGCATTGTATTGGCCTCAAAAACCAACATACTGCAGCTAAAACTAAAAAAAAAATTAAGTTGGTAAAGTAGACATGCTTCTACTTGTTAGCAGCATCAAAAAAGTACCAAACAAGTCGAACTGTCCTGGCCTTAACTTCAGTAAATGCTGATGCAATATTACCCGCATACAGAAATCAGCAGACTTGGTGCTTAACGTAAACCTGTGCCAGTCCTCTCAGACCCTTCAGTGGCATTGCAGATCTCATAAAAGTGTTGACTTTGTAGTACTGTTTGTGAACTTGCATATACTTTTTTCTCTTACTTTTGTTTTTCTGCCCACGCCTAGATAACTTAGTTTCATTGCTTCTAGCTACCTTTGCCAATGTAGGATATAACATGACACTAGCTAGATAGATTATGTGTACATTAGTTTTGGAAAAGAAATATGACAAAAAAAAATAGTGCTTGCTTGATCACCTATGGAAGCTTTTAAAAATACCACCTATGAGTGTGATTGGAATTAATCATTTACAAAGGGCAGATAGACATCTGTAAATGTTGTAATTTTTGTGATCAAAGAAAAGTAAAAAATTAGAACACTACTGGATTTTTCATTCTAAATACTGAGTGATGTACTAATGGAATCTTCACTAGTGTACACATAGTTTATTACTCCCACCAGCTGCTGATACTCTAGCTTTTTTTGTCTAAATGCAGTGTTATACTAATAATTCTTACACTTACTGTATATAACACTTTCTTGACACTCCACTCAAAGTGCTTTACAAGTAATGGGGACTCCCCTTCACCGCCACCAATGTATAGCACTTACCTGGATGATGAAACGGCAGCCACTGTGCTCCAGCACACTCACCACACACCAGCTCTCAGTGGGGAGGAGAGCAGAGTGATGAGGCCAGTTCAGAGATAGGGATTATTAAGAGGCCATGATTGGTAAAGGCCGATAGGAAATTTGACCTGGACATTTTTCGATGGATGCCCTGGGATTTTTAATGACTACTGAGAGTCAGGACCTCAGTTTTACGTCCAAAGGACAGCTTTTTTATAGTACAGTGTCCCCATCACTATACTGCGGCATTAGGACCCACACAGACTGCAGGGTGAGCGCTCCCTACTGGTCCCACTAAGCAACCTTCCAGCAGCAACCTTAGCTTTCCAGAAAGTCTCTTATCCAGGTAGTAGCAAGGCTCATACCTGCTTAGCTTCAGTGGGTGTCAGTTGTGAGTTGCAAGGTGATTTAGCTGCTATGTCTGGCACAAGACTCACTTGCGTCACCATAGAAGACGGATATTCTAAAACCAAAGTGAAGTGGTCTTATAAGAGGCAAGTGAAAGTCCTTGGCTTGACTTGTCCTTGACCGCAGTCTAAGTCCTGACTGAAATCCAATAGAAAATGTATGGCAAGGTAGGACATTTGCAGCCCATCAACTGTTCCCAGAGAAAACCTGTCAGAACTAGATTTCAGAACTAAATTTGCCAGAACAAATCAACAACCGTTAAGTTCCTAAAACTTATGAAAGGACTACATAATAAGGTCACTGGGCAAAATCCCAAAGGAATAATAGGATATCATCAGCATAAATTGAGATTTGCTGCTATGAACAGTACTGTATGTTTTTTAATGTTAATGGTGACAGTGGCCAGCAAAGTGCTTGTGTTCTATTGAAATAGCAAACAACAGCGAGGATAAAGGACACCACTGATGAGTGCACCAGGAGACAGAGAACTATCTGTGAAGAGCACAGAGCTATCCTTACGTGTTCATTGTCACATCTTGGTTTGTCTGAAAACCTGTGACCCACAGGTGCAGTTTAACTGTGAGATTAATGTCATGCTCCTCAGCTACTGCCACTAGGAGTTGCGTTCAGCATTATTAAAATAACACAGCAATCCACACAAACCGCCTTGTGCAGGTTTCCTTCCAGAGCAGGGTCTGGCAGACCTAATTAAAAAATCTTTGCTACAGACACATTTTGTACCACTTTACATAAAATTGTGGATACAAAGGATTTACAACCTTTGCAATAACTTAGAAAAATGTTGTGGTCAGTTATTTCAAACAAAAATAAGAGAGATCAATGTTTGTACATTTTGGATTAGTATCACACAAACTTGTAGTTTGGTAAAAGCACAAGGCTTTGTATCCTGTAGTCTGAAATGGTTATGCAGACATTAAATACAACCGAGGTTCAGTTATATTTGTTAATTTATTAACAATGTACAGTATAACACTTACAGTACAGTTAACATTGCTCAGTTAACAAAGTTGGCTGAATGCGTGAAATTAGCAAGTCTTAATTTCTAGCTGCAAACGAAAGAGTTTCATAACACATTTTTATATCAATAGCCTCATGGCAACATATTCACAGAGCCAACTTTCATAAATTGTATTAGAACAAGTCTGTACATTGGAAAAAGCTGTCTTATCCATTTCCATCCATTCATCAAAAGACAACTCAAACACATTCAGGTTCAGTGCTCTCAGATATTGAATCTCACAAGTTTTTTCTTGCTGGAAGAAAAACATGTACTGTGTAATATAGTTTAGAATTTACATTTGTGAGCAAAAAAATCTGATCATTCTGTTTTCAGGGGGGAAAGGTAAAATACTCTCTTAAGTATAGACCTCTTATTTTACTTAAACAAATATTACAGTAAGATTATCATTGTAATTTGCTATGTTCCCCTGTCATTATTAATGTGTGAGAAGCACAGATAAATACTATGACAAAATAATTAATTAGTTGATATGAACAATGTCTTCAGTTCTACCCAAGTCTACAAGCCTAAACATTAGGTAAGCATTTTACCAATGTAATGTGAATAAAGTACCTTTCACAAGGGTATCAATGCAGAGTCATCAGCAAATGGAAAATTAAAACCCTCCAGCTATAAGGTGAACTTCGGTCTACAAATGATCTGAGATAATCTATCAAGATAAGTTACAGAATTGGGTCATCAGTCTGCATCAAACTTGAGGTCCCCCTGATCTGTGCAATTTCTAAAAATGGAATTTCCAAAAAAGAGCAAGCGCTTCATGTTGGGTGGCAGAGGCTGAAGCATTCCAGAAGGAGTGATGATCCAGAAATACAAGCCTAATCCTGTCACCAGACACAGAGCATCTTGAGAGCTGGGAGGAAGCAGTGGAACGAATCCTCCTCATACACCATGAGGAAGATGAGTAAAGTAAAAAGTAAAGCCTTGGTGGGAATGAAGAATCACAGGGTTGCAGGGACATAATCATTCCTAAACTCCTTAGAACAAATGGGGGACATAGGCTTTGATGGATTCAGTGGTACAAATTCACATATCATGGACAAGGTTACAGGTCATTGCCCTGCGATGGACTGGCTTCCCACCCAGGATGTACCCTGCCTTGCGCCCGTTGCTTGCCAGGATAGGTTCCGACTCCCCCTATGACCCTGAATTGGATGAGTAGGTTAGAAAATGGATAAATGAAGGCCTTGGTTTTTTGCCTTACATCAACAATTCATGTGAATCTGCTTTAAGAAAAGGGTTTCAGGCCTGGTTGGAACACATGACATGGTAAAGGTCACCATCAGAGCTGGCATCTAGCCTAAGCAGAATATTGCTCTAAGTATTGTACTGGGGGACCTGTTGTCTGATTTAAGATACTGTGTGATAACAGGGACTACTTATTGAAACTTCTGGCCTTTTTAAATTGATGATGTTTTGGATTGGCATTCTAGGGTAAAAACACTTTTACGTGTAACTCGAAGGAAAAATCAAGCCATGTGAGGTCCTATTCAAGGCCTGGGAATTCACAGTGAATACTGTAGGTTACCAAGTAGAAGCTGATCCTCCACCTCAATAACCTAAAAAAGGTTTCACACCAATGAATGCTACCTTCTGTGTTCAGAAGATAGAGTATGTTAAGCACACAAAATATTGTGGTGTCACCTTTGCCTGGTGTACTGGTGTATTCTCTGTACTTTGAATGAACTCTCAAGTTGAAGAGACATTAAGAAAAACACAAAGGAAAAACTTAAATCACATTATATTTCCTCTAATAACTAACAGAAAACTTGGATTGTCGGCGGATCTATGCATTGTACTGCCATTGGGTCTTCATCTACTCTCCAGCACAAAACTACGCACAAGTATTCTCTAAAAGCATCCGTAAAGTGACCTTGAATATTCAGGTCAATGGCACAATACACGCAGTAGCATGAACCTCTAAAACAACCCCAAATCGCTGACCTATTTCATATTGCTCTTTTCAACATGTGATGGTACATTCACACATCTTGCTTTTTCTGATGGATCTCCTTTTGTCTCCAGCACCTGTGCAGCAGGTACTGAACTCCACACCACCCCAGTGACTAATAACTCTTGAGGACAAGTACAGTAGATGGCACTCTTCATGAGAATTTCTAACCAATGGTTCAGAACAGAGACAGCCAACATTGTGTTGTAGGAGATATTGCCCTTCAGATGAGAAATTAAGTTGAAGCCTTGATTAGGTAGTCATTAATGGTCTGAATGCACTTTTTATAAGAATAGGGGGTGTGAACCACAATCTCTTTATGTCTCCATCTGGTCTGCTGTATATTGAAGCTGTTAGGTGCAGCACATCAGCAGTGCATAAAAAGGATCTCCTCATACAAACACAATTATTATTTCTTAGAAACCTGAACTGACATATTATTATTATATTTCGATAATATGTTTTTCTCTTGCGTATTCTCTTTTTTATTGGAACTTATTTTATACCCTATGAAATTTATTAAAACCCCCAAATGTAATATAAATGCATCAATGCAAAAGCTTTGTTTTTAAAACTTTAAGCCATTTTACATCTAGACATAAAATGCTATGAAAACTCGGGGTGCTGCATATGTGGTTAATGATCTTAGTGATGAGTTATTTTTAAATAAAAGTGTGTTTTATTTTGTTAATGTTAACCTGCTTCTTTCAAACGCTGTGAGGCATGCAGCAACTTACTGCTCCAGTTATTAAGCTGCAAAGAAGCTTTTCGATATTAATATCCTTTTCATGGCTTCTAAATTTAGAATGTTTTCTCCTTATCTCAATAACATTGCTCTTATCATACTGAACAACACTACCTTTACAGATGTCTCCATAATATCCGTATATATTTTTCAAGCATATTAACTCAACTTCAATGAAAACCTGAAGTTTTAAACCAATGTGTTTTTTTAGGCATTTTTTTTCTGCAGTGTTAAAAGCAGACTAAGAAGATCATACAAACATATTTCATTCTTCTAACATTTGGAGAATTCTCATCTTCTCATCAAGAACGTCTCTTGCTAGAAAATCTTAGGTGTTTAGGGTTAACATTTTGACTTACATGTGAACCATCTTTAATAAACGAATTTTATTAACTGATGCCAGTGTACCCTGTAAAGCATGTACCAGATATAAAATTGATGATCAGGCAACAGCCTTTATGAGACAAAGGCATTAAAGACTTTTTGGGTTCATACAAATCCCACATTCAATAAACAGCCAGCTATTTTTGGCAGAAGCTAGCACGTTTTTTTCCTAGCTGACTGAACCAGTTGAAGTTGGCAGGCAGAAGGCAGGATTTTGTCTATTAACGGGGATCCAATCAGAAACCTGCTGAATGTCCAGCTTCTTTTAAAAGTGCTGCTCTTGAATTTCGAAAGGAGGGCAGTTTAGGATTTATTAGAATAGCCCCGGCAAATTCAGACACAGGACACCAGACACTGATAAATAGAAAATAGTAACTTCCTTTTATTTCCCCCACAAAAAATCCAAATATTGGATAACGTAAACAAAGTTTACAGTCTCTTCCCCTTGCCAATGATACAAATACTGAAGCTGAAGTCTGTTTCTTTGTCTTACCATGCCCGAGCCTTCAGCAATCACCACTCCAATTCAATCAAACCAATCCAGGGTACAGCTTGTCGCTGCAAAATGCCTCTAAGAAGCTAAATGTTTATATTGTGTGGGAAGGAAAAGTAAATGCACAGAGCCTCCTTCATCATGCAAGGTTTTGCAAAGAGTCAACCAAGAATTCTTAGTCATATGACTTTTCATATTGTTTCTTTTTTCCTCAGAGCCACTATTACAAGTTATACAAAAAGTGATGTATTGTTATGTTGAAAAAGTATGATGCAAAGAAATGACTATGGTCAATGGGAATTGCCAAAATAAATATATTTTGTAATCAGTATGACATAAGCCTTATTAATGCTGTCTATGAATGTTTGCCTTAGAGATTAGTGGAAACGCAACAATACTCAATTCAAGTAATGGCCCACAAAATATCATTATGTTAGTGCTACAGAATCTGCAAAATGAATTTTTCCGACTTGACCTTGATGTAGGTAGAAACTTTAAAAATTTCACATTGAGGTCTTTTTCAAGTCTTTTAATGATGTAAAATGAAATTACCTTAAACTCACAGGAGATGTGTTACAAGAAGCTATTTTTCATTAAAAATGTTTTATGCAGGCATCTTCAACAAGCTACCTGAACAAAAAACATAACAGCGGTATTACAATTTGCAATATTAATATACCTTATAGGATTTCTTTTTTCAGCCACAGAAAAGCAACATTATAACCCCCCCCCCAAAAAAAAACAACGCAAACATCGTTATTGTTCAATTTAACACATGAACTGCAAGGGCAATGAAAACACCCAAAGAAATCGGGATTAACAGTGTTTACTTCACAACCTTGGATTATTAAAATTAAGGTCATAACATATTCCATAGCATACTGTTAGAAGTGTAAAAAAAGACTGAAGTAAGAAAAAATAATAGCAAAAAATAAACAGGTGATGGGATGAGTATAAAGCACTAGTGAAAACTAACTCACATTCCAAAGGGACAGAAATCAGTTTTCTACAAATCACCAATGCGATATTCTCTGTACAAAGCATACTGCATTTAACCCTTTTAATATCAGAGCACATTTTCTGCATTACTGATCACTCGTTTAACTGCTAATTAATTGTATCTTTTGTTAATAGTGACATTTTTACATGTGCTCAACATTTCTTCTCATTCAAGGCAAAACTAAGCCTCACGGTATGTAAGAAAATAAACAGCTCCTATCATTTGTAAAGCCACGACCTCCATCCAGAAACAGCAGTCAAGAGCAGATGTCATAAATATTAATAAGGATCCTTGACAAGCCCATAAAGGTTTTTTCTGTTTCCAGTGCCAACAGCACTTTGTAAAAAAAATAAATTCCTTCTCCTTAAGAATCCTGTTAGGTTCAAATTGTTGCTGTCATGCTTTTTAAGAAGACATAGCAAACACTTTAAAACTTTGCAAAATCGTCTTTGTGATAAAAACACTGGTGGTGTGGACTTTATTGCAGAACATTGTGGTTTTAACAACGTTACACATTACAGCCTGCTCTCAAAGTGAGCGACTCATGTTTACACCACATAGTTGTGGTAAGAAAAGACATACCCCATCACCAGCTGATCCTATTTCCCCAGCCCTCCCTCTGCTTCCGTTCAACCCTCTCAAAACAGCTACAGCAACGCTACAGCTTTGACAAGTTTGTCTCGGCTCCTAATCTCCTACCTAGAAAGGAATGGCTGCAGGAAGCAAAACCTTCCTTCTCTCAATTAATCAAGCAAAGCCAACACTGCGCACCCAGCCAAATACATGCAATCCAATGGACAACAGAGGGACTTGCTTTTAGGGTCACTGTAACAAGAGGCGTATCAATAGCTTAGACAGACCTTGCAAAATTCCAAGCAAAGGTGTCATTTTGAGAAAAAAAAAATCTCCCTTTGTAAGGTGGGATAGATGTGATAGAAGTCATTTGTTTTCAGTATTTTACATATTGAACTGCTGACAGGAATATTATTTTTGCTGACCCTTGTGTGATTATATATTCACTTTCTGTCTGAGGTCAGATTATACTGATGCATTATTACCACTGCCCTGAGAGAAACTGGTGAAGTTCATTTTAAAAAGGTTAAAGGATTAAATGCAATTCAATAATGCAGTTACAGTAAACAAACTAACACAGTAACAGATGGATTCCATTGTTCTGATATGGATTTTTGGAATGCATTTTTTAACTTAACAGAAGTTCCCGTTCCTAATATTCAAGATGTTCATAAAACGGTTCAAAATCAAGTATTTCCTCAGGTGTGACATGGATAGCTGAATTATACAGTTTTTTTTTAATGTGAAACTAGATGCAAAAAATAACAAAATAAATAATTAAGTCTCACCAACCTACCAGTAGCTGTAAAATTGTGCTACATTATAATTCCCTTTTAAAACTTCAGATTCTAGTTTTGATGTAGTTTTCCAAATATCTGCAAAGTTTCCAAAGTTTAAAGATAACCTTTTTAACATAAGAGCACAAGCACAGTATTGTACTACAAAATAAGCCCCTACCTGCCATACTGTAGATGCCAAGTCCATTTTGTAAACCTTAAAAACACACGACCATAAACTGTGAGACCATTCTGTACAGGTATATTTGCCTTGAAAAAACAGGGCTTTTCCACTCAAACATTCACAAGCTTTAGATTTAGTTATCCTGTGTCCCTGATGAAGTGAAATATTGGATTTTTTCACGAAAGTGAAAGACTTGTTTACTTCTTCCCACCTATTTTAGGTATTAGGCACTTTTATTCATGTTCACATATACAAATATAGCATAATTTCTCTGATTTTCCAAACATTACAGTTTAAAAGGAAAAATCTTTGGTCTGTAAACACATTAGGTTTATGCTTATTTTATCTCCAGAGTTCACATTTCAGAAAATGAAATGCATAAGCTGGGAGCTGCAGCGGTTTTTGATGTTATCTTTTGTCTGTTCTATTGACTGAAAAGTGCATACGTATCTGTAACTTCTAAACCCCACATTCCATAAAAAACAAGCAGCTTCTGCACTTTCTTGGGATCGATACATGCACAACAGCATGACGCAGATGCCTGGATCTCTGCTATTTATTTTCCTACATTCTGACTATTTTATGATTGATCAAAGATCAAAGCCAATTCTGTAATAATAGTCCAGTTCTCCGTGCGTCACAAACCTTGCTGAATTACTATAGTTTGGCCTCCCCAGTACTTGCTGTATTGAGGCTTTGGGACTATTTCTGCTTGCCCAAGTTGTCATTGCAGCTTTCTCATGTCCTCTGCACAGAAAGCTTAAGCGCTAGGCTTATGACAGACCTCTGTAGAGTTGAAACCAATTTCCCTAACCTTTAGATCTTACTCTAATATAATATGAAAAACACAAGGTTTATCAAATATGAATGCTAGAGCAGATCATGAACCCACCAAAACACATATTCATTTGAATAACTGGTTCAACCCCTTTTATACATAGATGCAGAAGCTTCCCTTATCTCTGCGTCCATTCTTTTAATTACAGGGCAACCAGGTCGAGTAGGTATGTTGCTGGCAGGCGAACACAGGCTGCACTTGGGCGATGTAGTAATTATTGAAATTGGCATCGGCCACATAAGGGGCAGGCTGGTAGTAGCAGGTGACATTGGCCACATTTGGGATGATGTTCTGCTCTGCCAGGACACGGATGGCTAGCATGGTGATAAGGTTGAGGGTTTGTCTCCTCTCGTGTCCCATTAGGCACACTGTACTTTCATTTACCACCCCGTGAAGAGTCATTAAATAGTCATACTTGCGGTCCTCCAGCCCCACAAAGTGGTTTTGTAGGTAGGACTCCAGCTTTCTCTGTTGCTCTCCTATGTCGGAGAAGTCAATGAAAAATCGAGAGCACATGTACCGCTGGAGAGACTTGATCTCAGTCTCGGAGGCAGCTCTGAAGCCCCTCACCAGCAGATTGCAGTACTTCAGGAGGCCTCCACCTCGGATCTCTTCAGGGTTCCTGGTGGCAATTATTTTGTGACAGAGGTGATCCAGGGCTTCTTTGAAGTCTCCATAGACACTCTCCCCGATGATGGTTGGGTGAAAGGTTTCGGTCATGGGGTTCTCGGAGCATTCGTAAAAAAGCAACAAAGAGTCCAATTTGATCTGGAACGAGTCGACGCTGAATTCAAACTGGCGCCGAAGGGAGTCCACAAATTTCAGTTCCACATTTTTGCCACTGTTGTTAGACAAGGAAATGAGGCTCCACCGGTCCGAGTCATTGCAGACTTTCACCATTTTCTGAACATAAGCTTCCTTTAAATGAAAAAAAAAAGCTTTACATAATTCTAAGATTAAATAAATCATCATATACCAAGAAAAGGTCTGACAGGCAGATCAAAGACAATTCTCCTTTAACTGGTCATTTAATAGAATATCAACATTTCCACATTTTCTTATTATGTGTTCTCCTATAATACAGTATTGTAAAGGAATAATTTATGTCATTACTACATTGGAAGAGATAATATTCAAAAGCAAGAGTGAATGTATTCAAGTGGCTGTATTAATTATTGGAACGAGTAAAGTAAATATTTTGGAAAATAGCCCTCTGCGTTAACCTTAATTATTTAAAGAAGCTGCACTTACTTTTTCTACTCAAGGAACATTATCTGAAAGCAGCAATTACTGTAGATCCCCCTTTAAATTTACTTACTACAATCTCCTTTGCAAAAAAAATCGTGCTTCACACAGCTACATTTTAATAGGTGACTGTCTTATTTTAAATCACACTTAACTAAAATTAAATATATTGTAAGCTAGAAAGATAAAAGTTACCTTTAAAGTTAAAGGTGTTATCTTTTCTTTGTTCACCCCTTCGGGTAAGAAATCCAGGAGGCAGTCCAAAACGATATCCTTGACAGTCTGAAACTCCGCTTCACCTTTAAGATCTGCACAAAAGATGAGGTCAAGATCTTTGTACCCTAACCCACTGTCTTCGTGAAGGACATGACTGGCTGCAGACCCGTTTAACCTGACATCTCTCACGTTAATTTTCTTCTCCTCCAGACGGCTCCTCACTACTTTAACTATTTGCCTGGGTTTCATTTCCAAGGTAGGGAAATTTCCTCTGCCATGGATCGGGATCGTCTCTGTTAAAATGATATCCAAACGCTGCACTTGTTCCCAGCTCAACACATTAAAATTTGTGCTTTCACAAGCAAAATTTATCCCACTAGCACTGACATTATCATCATCTGCCATCGTCAAAAATCTATATTTTGAAATTATGAAAGTTTCTTCCTCCTCTCCGTTCTTCAATTCTGTTCGCACGCCGGGTTGGTGTGGGTTGAACGCGTCCCTCTTTTTGTATTTAATTGTTTTTGTCTTTTCTTTTCAAATTTTGGATACAGTGATTTGCTTTGCCTACTTATCATTCGTCTGCTGTGGACCGCGGCTGTTTTTCCTTCGCCACTTTCTTATGATAGTTTAAGAATGAACAAATCTGCTCAAAGTCAGTCAGTAGCTGTTTCTTTCCCTTTTTTATGAATGCAACCGTTAAACATTCCTTCTCCGTCCGCACAGCTCTCCTGGGCTTTTCCAGATTTGCGGATTAAAGTCTCATACTAGTTTATATATTGTGGGGTTTCTGAAGTTCCGGCTGTGACTCATAGCCCGAGGGCACGCCTATAAATTTGCATGTATGTTCGGATAGCACTTGGCAAGCTTTTATGTATCTCTGTTAACTTCTTATGAACTACGAAGGACTGCATTCCCCTTAAGGTTTATTAACAGGAAATATTGCTAGTAAAATAAAGCTTGAAAACACATTCAGTAGCGCGTAATATTAATACATATCTACACACCACCATTTAAATTAGTATTTAAGAATTCTTGCAGTAATAGTAGTGGTGAATATAATGACAAAAACAACGATTTTATTTTTTTTAAGTTAAACCACATGAACGGCTTTAAAAACGTATTTAAACAAATAAATAACTAGCTATCCAACAACCTTCTAGGCAAAGGTAGGGAAAAGCACATATACTGTCGTGCTCTCCGTGGTGTCCGCGTTGCGAATTGGCAAATACCTTAACAAGCGTCATTTCTTTACCTACAGTAGAGCAGAAAAGAGGTAAGTGTAAATGGCAGTCCTCTTGTCCAATTGGAGGTTTCTCAAAGACTTTCTTATCCACCCTCTGCTCCTCACGGATCAAAATCTGCGTAAATACACGATATTAATTATCGAATATGGTCTTGCGAGAAACTTAATCCCAATGCATTCATATTTTCATCAGTAATGTAAAATATCTGACTACAGTATTGTTTGTTTTCATATAAAATCATGACTGAAAAATCCTACATTCATAACATAAAAAACTGCAATATTTCAGCAAATATGTTATCTTACAAATGATTATTTGATCTTGAATTGTATGAGGGTTAATGAGAAAAGTGTGCAATATGGAAATACTATGTAAATTAAGATCCATTTTCATATTATCTTAAAAACTTTCAGAACGTTTCTATTTAATGGAGAAACTTTTTTTCTCATCGATGTTTTTTTTTGCCGTTTTTTTTTTCCTGCTTTCGTATTTAGCTTATCATCTCATGTCTAACTGGTACTTCCTATGTACAGTACATAACTCAATTGCAGTTTACATTTCGGCCATCTTTTAATGGCGAATCACCTTTTGAAAGGCCTTTGCATCCTACCCCGCAGAAAACATAGCAAGCTGTGGGCTAATGGTAGTTTCCACTTTTATAGGATGAACGTAGTTAATATTAGGCATAGAGTATCACAATGTTGTGTTTCAACAGCGCACTCTAGAGGGTCAAAGTGGTACTTCTCAGGTTCAATAGTTTACCATTGAATTCCACAGAGGAAAATAATCATCATTGCTGGGGAAAGTTACTTTAAAACAGTAATCCATTACACTTACACGTTACCTGTGGAAGGGATTATGTTTTTAAAAAAATTAACCAAGAACTTTTTATCAATTGAAAAAGTTTACTCGAGTAATCCATTGTAAATGTAATGGGTTACTGTTTTTAACGAACTTACATGTTTGTACAGTACTTCGCGCTGAATATAGTGTTACATTAACATTGACAAAAACATAATACTGGTGTTGAACAACAAACCTTTCACAGACACTGCATTCTCGAGTTTATATGTAGACTTTGAAATAGTTGGTTGTTGCCTTTACAAATGTACTTTCTTATTTTGTTACATTTTGTGCAAGTGGGGAACAGCACAGAAATGAGTGAAATATTTCAAACGCTTTGCTCCTTTTTAATTCCCACACCCATATCCACCTTGTTTCAATCCTCTCACATTTCTGTTATTTCTAGAAGTAACCGGTAGCAATAATAATTTGCCAGTGCCCTTTTAGCAAGTTAGTTTCAACATGTATCTGTGGATCTTAAAAATAATTTTAGTTTGTCTGAAAGTGATCCAAAATAGTGAGATATAGATAGAATTCAGAACTCTGAACAGCTGCTGTTGTAAAGGTTGCAGGATGGTTTCATTCTGTTTACGGTTAACAGATCAAAAACGTATAGCCCAAGAAATCTCTTTAGTTCCATATTTTTTTTGGCAATCAAGAACTATTCAACACCACGTAGTCCATCAAACATTGAAGAACCATACTGAGTAACAAGTGACAAGAGAATCCCACTCCCACTTTGCTGAAAATCTACTCTTCGTGTTACATCGAGGTCAAGAATCTTTATTTGTCTTATCACACAATGATGATTTATAATTTGGTATTGTACGTTCTTTGAAAATGATGGTTAATATGCTGTTGGTCTGCTGTTACATCTTCTCACTTGGTTTAGGATTACTTTAGTTAGTATCATATCACATCATTGCAATCCAGAGCTGTCTAGTCCTGGTCCTGGAGGCCAGATGTGTCAGCAGGTTTTCTAAGTTTCTTAATAGCAGCAGGTTATGAGCTCTTTATAAGGTTACTTGAATTCCTTTCGTCATTAAAATTAAAAAAATAAGTTGTAAAGCAGGTAATAATTATATTACCTAATTAACATGGGATATTTTGGTAAATATGATAATAGTTGCAAAAATAAAGATCATTAAATATCATTGAACACATTATGAGTTATACCAGTCAATTCTATACTTTACTCATATTTTACCTTATCCTACTGCAGTATGAGTGTGTTTAGACATATTTCCAGAGCACACAAGTAAGATGAAGCAGCAAATATATTTCTTCCATATTTCAGAGGAAAAGGCGAGTTGATTTAAGTGAGTGAAGCCACTGCCCTTTTTGCACACATTACCCATGTTACAGCTGCATGGTTTTTGTTTGGCCTTCCTTTTCATAACAAAGGATTTATTGTCAGACTCTTTAGAACTTCTATTTGTTAAGGAACACGTAATAGGTTTATTCCATGCTGAAAAGAGAAGAAAGAAAACACAACGTTTCGGCCGTGGAACCTTCTTCAGGTGTGAGAACCTGAACTCCTTCTATTTGTTATCTGAGTTATGATAAAGTGAGAAAAGATGGAACAGATGTCAGTATTCTTTTCAGATATACAATGGAAAGCAGACATTTTCAGAGGTTAACAAAAGATGTGCACATTGCATGGTCTGTAGTGTATATGGGTGCAAGTAGCTTGCTGTATATTTATACTGTATACTTGATGAGATTTGGAAGATATGAAGACGTAGCAAAAGCGACATATTATTGGATATTAAAATTTTAATTTTCATTGCACAGGTTGAGCTAATGTGTTATATACAGTAGGAGCTTCTTGGACAGACCACATTTAAAGATAATTACAACAAAAGTTGTTTTATTGAAATAATATATTTTAAAAAACTGGATTATAACTAGGGGCAATGGTTTGTTGTAACTAGTGTGGAATTGTTACTACAATATATCTTTTATGTTAACTTGCATGCTTTAACTATTTATACATTTATAAATATAAATTTATAAATGAAATGGGGAAACGATGAATGAAGCTGAGCTTGACCAGATGGATTCAGTCAGACAAGAAGGATGTACAGTACAAGATTCAATATTTGCATGAAAGGGCTCAAGATTCATAAGAATGCAGGACGTTGGTGCAGTGGTTAGACTTGGAGTCTTGAGTTCAATTTTGAACCTGGGGCACTATCTAAGGTACATGGAGTGTGTACATTCTCCTCGTGTTCATGTGTGTTTATTCTGAGCTTAACTGGCTTCTGGGAAAATTGACCTTAGCATGAGAATGTATGTCTGTCTGTCTGCCCTTTGATGGACTGGTGTCCCGTCCAGGGTGTACCCTGCCTTGTGCCCGTTGCTTGCTGGGATACACTCCGGCTTCCCCACAACCCTGAATTGAATGAAGTGGGTCGAAAATGGATGGATTAAGAAAGGTTACAAATGAAGGAGGTTGTTGCGTCCATCAGCCTCATTTTGTTTCGAGTAGCAAAGTGTTCTGAGCATCTTGGAATTTCATCCAACAGATTTTTTAAAATTTTAAAATGGAGAAGTCCATTGGCAAAAAGTACTGCAAATAATTTATTCCAATACAGCAGCAAACAGGCTGAAATTGAAAGCCGTTTATTAGACAATTGGGATGTGGTAACACTTGTCCTGTTTCGCTTGCAACCCTGTCCTACGTTACTCACAGCTACAGGTAGCCATGTGATCTTTCATCATTTCTAGTGGTCTGTCCACTCTCACTGCATTTGTTCCTCTCTGGGATTCTCGCACTGGTCCTCATCTGGGGGGAGAGGGGGTGGGGGCTGAATGGATTCCTTGTTTGTACAGCTCTTCCCTGGTATCTTCTCTCACACATGTTTTGACTCGTCACACTCTCGATTTCTTGGTCTTGTGACAAACTTGTACAATAGGCAATGCGGTGAGGTATTCATTCTAATTCACTTTATGTGACCCAGCTCTCTTTCATTCTTTTATCCTCCTCACTAGGCATTAGAGTTTTCAATTGGAAAACTTACTCTGTGGTGCTCAGTTCTCTTTCGTTCTCTTCTTCTTTACTACTTTAATTCTCCGCGCCACTCTTCTCTTTTCTTACTGTAGTCTGCTACGGGCTAATTGCTTTCGGTCGAAGGTGCCTCTGTATCCCCGCAGAGCAACAGTCAGTTTGCAGTTTCCTCCCCTTGTTGTTCTCTCTTCATTCCTTTCATTTGCACTGTTTTCCTCTATGTGTTCTAGGGCACTCATCCATTGCCTGTGGCTGTTATGAAACTGGGTGTTCTAATGATTCACTCTGTGCTGCACAGACTCCTGCTCTCCTCTCTGTGGGGAGAAGGGACATTCCTTCCTCCTGCAGGGCAGGGCCTCACTCCTGCAGGTGCTGCTCCCTCCTGCTCCCATCAGGCCTGATCCAGGAGACTGCTCCTGTTCCTCTGCAGGGCCCTTCTTTGCCACTGGGCCTGGCAAACAAGCTATCCAGAGCCTATGATTTGCATGTTAGCATAGCATTCATTATATCTACTTCAAGCTACCATGTGGCCCTTCCCAATTACCAGGCAGCCATCTTGGCTCAAGGCCAGAAAGGAGTGTTTTTGATCGTGGATTGGACAGGCACCTTGCAAATTAACTTTCATCCTGTTATATGCAAAGTGACCCTCATACAGACTATAGCAACATTCAGTACACTGTATATATGGTGTAGGTGATTCTGAGCTGTAGGAAGCTACAGTATGTATATAAATACAATATGTAAATAGGGATTTGGGTGTTTATGTAGGTTTTTTATGCATTTATGTATTCAATGTCCACATCATGATAATGTGGGAAAGCAATAAAACAACAAGCAGAATATTTTGTTACACAGCAAAGGGTGCAGAATGTAGGTCAAGGGAAGTTAAGCTCAAGTTTTACAGTGCAGTTGTAGGACCTCACTGGAAGGTCAGATTTTGTCATCATACAGAAAGGATATTGTGTAGATTTAGAAAGAGTTCAAAGTGAATTCTAGTCTCATGGGATTGTCACATATAGACAGGTTATATGAGCTAAATCCCTTCAGTCTAGTCTAGCACAAAAGAGAGTGAAAGGAGAGTTAATCTGAGTGTGTAATATACTAAAGGTTATAGACAGGATCAAGCCAGAGAATTATTTTAAACTCAGTAGTAAAACAAGAACAAGCTTCCCATTTAGAAACTAGCAAGGAAATTCATTTATGATAAAAGATAAAAGTTTTTTTTTTCACTAAAATGGGTTGTTAAAGGGTTGAAGATACACGATGAACAAATACATTAATTTAACAACTAAACTTCCAATTGAATTAAATATTTCTTATCGACTCCTCTAGGTTACACACTTTCTTATACAAATATAGTATACAGTATATATATATATTGTATAATACAATAATAATTGCAATACTATATAAATAAACTGTATTGGTACATTAGTATAAAATATCATCTCCTGTGGCATTACAGTTATGAAACTTGTTTTCACTTTATACATCACAAAGTAACTTCTGAGGCTACTTAAACTTTCTTTGCATTTTGTTTTTAAAAGTTGCTTGAAGTTTTGTTCATCTTGGTAGATCCAACAGCTTTGGGTTTTGCACAAGAGTATCTTAACAGATTAGTCAAATTACACAGTGCTGTTGAAGAGCTGTTGTTGAAAAGCGGTTTTTGTTTCCACTTTAATTTTGAACATTTGTATCAGGATTAATTTAGGAAGTAATTTATGCATATCACATAAAATTACATTGAAAAGTCAATGTAATGCTTTTTTTCAGCTTTTTTTTAATGTATACTGTACATAAACTATCAGATTCAATTCAATATTTCATAAGTTTGTACGATACTGTATAGGTTTTCTGTTTTGAAAGTAGAGTAGCCTGAATTCATTAACTGCCAGGTACTAAGATGGGGTCCTGTAACTCCAGTACATACTAAACATTTATTTAATAAGTGTTTTCCCTAAATAACTGGGTTGTGTTGAAATTATTCCTCCTCCTTAGGGTTTGCAAAAGTGAAACTGCTGCCTTGTTTTAGAACTCCTAACCAAGACTGATAGAAAATCACTGAGTGCAATGGAAAATAACTGCTTGCAGACAGAGAAGTGGTATTAGGAAACACTATTTCTCAGTTACTCTGGGAGAATCAAAGGCCCAACAGGCTTCACCTGCAGTGATTCTGGCTCCAAGCCAGAGACCTACTGGACTGAGACGGGCATGGGACTTCTATACAGTTCCATTACACAAACAGCAGTAAAAGAGAACCCTTGTTAGGATTACCCAGCGTGTTCATTGTCCAAGAAACCTTTCAAGTAGCAAAGAAAAAAAAGCACCAGAAGATAAGGACGAAAACCTCACTGGAATACAGGGCCATGCACCTGAGAAAGATGTGCCAATTTTAGAAATACACCAAAGGTCTTAGTTTTCTCCACAGGTATCAGCAAATTAAAGCATTTTGCATATTAATAATACATCTAATTAATTATTTCACCTCAGTTCCTCCTCATAACCCCTCTGAAACAGTCTGCAGACTGAAAGGCCAGCCTAAAGACTCTTTATGTACACATCTGCAGAGCCCAGCCGATGTTACAGGTAATTTACTCTCAACTTACAGCCTCAGACATTTCATAGCAGAAGGGTCTGAGCCTGGAGGGCATTTATATCTGATAGTATTCTGTAGCAACTGAAGTGCATTAGAAGTGGTCATTTTCTGATAAAGACAAATAGGCTGACAATGAGGACTACCGATGAGACTCTGGCAACAGCCATTTGCCCAATCTGTCACCAAGTAGGTTAAACTGTATACTGTAGATTCCTTGCTTTACAGAATCTACCAGCTACTCCAGATCTTCTTTCCCTGGACTCATTTATATTTTTCCCCTCTCATATTCTTCAGCATATTTTACTGATTTTTGTGTCAGTATCTGGGCTTTACACACTAATGCTCTTGGCCCCTTTCCTAGTTCTTCAGTTTAAGTATAAATGACAATCCTGCTGATGTACTTCCAGGTACAAGCAAATCCTCCAATGTGAATGACTCTAACACCTGTAGATAGAGTGTGGCGCCTGGTGCCTGGTGGCACTGGTCAGTGCAGGCCTCCATAAAGGTTCTTTTGTCAGTGAACAAACACCACTGAGTTGATGGTAGCTATAAATTTAATGAAAAGGGCTAATGACTGGCTCAGAAGGAATTACTATTATACTGGTGTTTCTGAGCTCCAGGCAAAGTATTGCTAATAGGAACATTCTAACTCCCTCTGCACCATCCTGTATTGGGTCAGAGCAATTCATTGCTGGTCTTCATTAAATTGACCTGCTGTGTTCAAATTCTCTTTGGTGTAGTGTCTAGACATATGTTCATTATATCACCTTTGACTTGGTTGACTAAATCTCATGCAAACATGTCACATGCCCACTTCTGGGCATATAAATCACTTGTATCGATTATAGCTGCTCTAAATTAAGTGCAGCATGTATCATTTCTCATTCTAAACTTTCAGCAGCCACCAGTGTGAATTCTAGATTTTCTGCCTTAAACAATAGATATTTGGCTACTTCTCTAACCACCCATGCAGAATATTCATTGCTTTCAACAAAATTCCAAGAGTGTAATGCTAAATTAGCACTTCCAAACAGCTTTTCAATATCACCAAGGAGACAATGTTTTGTACAATATTGTCCCTTAGGGCAATGACAATAAGCTTTACAAAACTCCTTTGTTATTATGTATTAGATGTGCATGAACCCAGTATATAGAATATGGATGATTACTTGAAAAATTTCAGATTATTTCCACAGCATCTATAGTATTGTCTGTAACCTCCCCAGTTACCAGTTAATGTCTTTTTATTGCCCTGTGAAGATAATACAATTATTACCAACTGCCACCAAGACAGAGAACTGTATAAAGTTCTGTAAAAACCCATATACCGTTAAATTAAAACACCTCACATCAATACACCTTAACCAATTTTTCAGATCTTTACATTTAAATTTGGAAATATTGTGATTTAGTCCTGGTTCCCAAATGTATCAAAGACATTATCCTATGAGGCAAATTATCCCAAACAGTCTTTCAAATCAGAAACTGTAAGATTTCTTAGTCCAATCACTCATGCTGTTAGGACAGTAGCTATTGGCGGTCCTTTTTCGATTTTACCTGCAGTGCTGGGCAGCTGAGGCTGATGTGTACAACTGTATTGGCTGTGATCTGCTGTGGGTTGCTGATTGTGAGTGTCTGTGTTCATTACAGACCACGAGCCCCAGACCAGCCACACATGGGCCGTGATATAATATTTCAACGTTACACTTAATTATTTCATTTATTTACCTTAATTGTGTAATCATTTCCACTTTTCCCATCCACGATGAATTTGTTGTGTCTATTAAATTCTTTCTTCCCAGATTTGAATTCTTGGAGCTTCTCCAAGATCTCCATTCCCTGCTCTCTTCACAGCTGTCAATGTGGGTCTACAGTATGTGAAGTAGCGCTTCTCTCACTTCCTCACATCCTGTTTTACTGTCTCAGCTTTTGCTTTGTAAACTTTATATCTGCTCATATCTGCAGTTGCCCGATTGAGTATTTCTGCAAGGGTATGGTAAGTTCAATTTTTTTTTGTCAAGAGTAACAAGATTTATTATCAATCAATCAATCATTAACCTGCAACGTAATTACCAGGTATACCAAGGTAAACTTTAAAATTGTTTTTGATCAGGGGACCCCCCACATCTCAGCAAACATCTCTGCTATGAAGCTGGAAGTGTTTACTCTGCCAGGTTTCACAAACTTTATCTAGAGATAGAGACACTTCCTTATAGCTGTAACCCGTAATATGTAAAACCATAGAATCTTAACAGGCTTTCTTTTTCACAGTACTGTATCTCCTGTCCTTGGTGTTGTGTTCCCACAACAAACTAGCTACATTGTAAGTCTCTCCTTGCCGTCTGCCTCCAATGTCAATCCAGAATTCTAGCACTTGCTAGTCTGCCAGGGCTATTCGTACACTCAATACACATTCTCTAAGAGCCATCTGCATCAGGTCTTGTACCACACTTACATACTGTAGTTCCTTCAGGAAGGAGACCATCGGTTCTCTTTTTCTAAGGAACGATGGGCTCTCACAGTCAATCACACAATGCAATCTTTCTTGACAAGATGAGAGCATCCTGGCAAACTCACGCCCAGCCCACCCAAGTGGCTCTCAGTTAGCAGTATGCCAGCACGTGGGCAATCATGTATTAAGGTCATCTAATGACATACTTTAGCCCAGACTCCAACTACAGTAATGTAAAAATCTTTCGAAGAAGAATGTTGTTTTAAAAGAACACACATTGTAATAGATCACGCAGTTCATTCAAATAAGACAGAAATGAAACAAAACACGCTTTGTTGCAGTGAAAAATATTTCCAAATATTATGGCTCCTTTATAACATGATGGACTGTATTTGAGACTGTGTGGTCAAAAATAACCTGGCGCAAATAATACTTGCTTCGGAAGGGATAAACAACAGGTCCAGCAGTAGAAAAGCAGGAAATGATAACACACAAACATTTCAAGGCAGTTTTTCTCTTTCTAATTAGAATTTCAAGAAGCATCATAATTACAAAAAGAGATTCAGGGCTTCTTCCACATGAATGTTTTATTTTCCATTAATTATCTCTCTGAGGCATACAAAAGAGCAAAATCTTCCCACAGAGTGATTTGAATTAAACAATACACTCACTTATACTGACCTGTCTAACCTGATGCACTGTAATTATGATGTCTGAATATATGTATTTAGAATATGTTGTTCCGCAGAGCTAGACGAAACTGAGAATTCTAACTATGCAATCTTGTGGACACATGATTTACATTTCTGAATCTGTTTAGTGGTTGAGCCTTAGGAGCCTCTGGGAGTAAAATTAAACATTCTGGCACATCAGGCACTAGATTTACAGATGCTACAGAGAATTTAGAAATCAATTCTGAAAGGTATTAAAAAAGGTATTAAGGAGCATTTAAACCAATACAATAGCAATACAGGGTATGTACTGTATAAGGTCTTTGTACTGTATATTACATTGTGTTTTTCCATGGTAAAGCATACATAAATAGCATTTAATGTGCTTCTGGACTGACAAATCAATCTTATTGGAATTCCAAGGAGCATTTTCATGGGCTGAGGTACATGTACCACAATTGAATCTATTTGTGGTAGATAATTTGATTTTGGGTGTGAAAAAGATCTAGCCAGGCAGTGAGATCAAATGATAATTACTCTTCATGCTGGGTTGCACAAGTTTTGAATGAAAACAGTTTTCTAAGTTGGCATTCAGAGCCTTTTGTTCTCAGTAATAATAAACTGGATCATCATCCTGTGAAATGCCTGGAAAGAAAAGTACAAAAGCTAACGTCTTGATTGTTTATTTAAAAAAATAATTTCAATAAAAGAAAGAGTTGTGGCACACCCATGTCACAGAATCTTGCATATCAATTATCACTCTGCAGTTTCATCTTTTTTATTTGCACAATATGGAACCAAAAAACACTGAATCCCTGTATTTATATATGGCTTTTTGTAAATACATATTGTTGTGTTTGTGTCTAACCTGTTGTGGATCCACACTAGTCCCTGTCTGTCTATTCCACCATTTTGTGTCATCAAGAGAAGTTAGGACTAGGACCTAGGGTATTTAACCTGACATATGGTGTAGCAGATACAGTAGTTTTGTTAGTTTTTGTTTTAGTCTTGTCTTTGCGCTGAGTATCCTTGTCTGTGTGTGTTACTACACAGCTCGGTTTAGTAGGCCAGCATCTTTAACTGTCAGCAGGAACTTTCCATTGAGAAACTACTGTTATTTTGTATTTGTGTTTTCCCTTCGATAAATATTTTCCTTGTATCAGAGCATTTTTAGTAAACAGAAACTTTCTGGATTATTCATTTGCCTGACCCATAATTCTTATGACTTCCATGTTGGACTCACTATCAGGTAGTTTACTCATGGCTATGTGAAGTAAAAAATGAAGTAAAGAATGTAATGCACTGGTATACTACAGTATACTGTATGGGACAGCAGTGCAATACTTTGGTAGACATATGTTGCTTATTGCATTTTAATAAGATACCAATTCAGATTGTGTTCTTCAAGAAAGTAAATATAAAATACCTGTAAGATAAATCATATTTGAAATATGACTAACTAAGCATCCAATCTCATAGTAATATCTGGAGCATTTACTCTATTACTTGAGGCAGCTACAGTAACTATTCTGCAGTTATCAGTCCAAACAGGATATACTGGCGGTCTCTTTCATTCTTCCATAGGTCTCTCCTATTGTTTATGTAGGTTCATGGGGTATAATGGAAAGACAAACATACTTGTGTTTGTTTTTTAGAGAATTAAACATGTTACTTAATCAGTGGCAAATAGACTCAGTGAACCGTGAAGAATGCTTTCCAGGCCATTTTCTAACTTTTGATTGTGACTTCTTTTTCAGCTGGCCCTGATTTCTGCCTTCATTCTTGTGTGATGCTCCCAAGGCTGTTTTCATTTACTAAGAGTCCACTTCAAAATTCCTGACACCTGAAAGACTGATCTTTTCTAAAGAAGACTCCTAATTCGTTTTGCATCCCCACATAATAGAGGGCCAAGCATTATCTGTAAGGTCACTCACTAAGTCAGGCAATATACCTGAAGAATCCTTCAAGTAATTGATAGCTCATTTGACAAGCAGCGCTTTTGTGAAAAGTGAGAGAGTAAAGTCTGTGAAGTCAAACTGAATTCCCAGGCATATGGAATCAAGCCTAGATGACTGCACTGGACAGAAGATTCCTTTCCTCTGCATGCCAAAATGCTGTTTTACCTGAGGTGATTTTCCTTCTTAATTAACCAAGGTCAGAATTCTAGGAATTTAGATCCAGCCGCCTAATCTACAGATCAATGAGCCACCTGGCAGAGCCACTACAAAAAAGGAAAGGATTTAGGATTTTGGTTTTGCTTTCCGAATTGCAGGGTCTCAGGAACGAATCTGTTCTTGTGAAATCATGCTCAGCAGTAAGAAAACTAGTGACTAGTGACTTTTTGTAACTTAAGTGGTTATCGTGTTCATTACTCTATTATTTAAATGCATTTATTTAGAACTTATGAATTCAATTATATCTGAGGGAAAAACAGTGACCTCATATGAATGGCCAGTACATTAATGGCAGACCTCATGAGTCCTCAGTCAGCTGCAGTTCAGTCCCCTTGCCAGCATCTACCCTTGTGTTTAATTTTTCCTTTAAATATAAGTGAAATGAGCAGTTATGAAACCCAGCTTTAAAAAGTGTATTTTCTCAGACATTTGAGGTAACTCTATAAATGCTGTAATAACACAGACTTTATCTTTTCTGATCTCAATATAGATGAATTTAGAAGAAACCATTCCTTTTGCATTTGCTTATCCATCCATTCATTTTCTAACCACTTTACCCAATTCTGGGTTGCTAGGGAGCTGGAGCCTCACCAGTCTATCACAGGGTTCACACAGACACACACCACACCAGGACCAGCTTTCCCAGAAACCACTGAACCCCTCACTCTGTCTTTGGACTGTGGGAGGAAACCAGAGCACCCGGAGGAAACCCACACAAATGCATGGTGAACATACAAACTCCACACAGACAGCATCACAGGCCTGAAAATGAACCCGGGGCTCCAGTTCTGCCAGGCAGCAATACTAATCACCACACCACCATGCTGCTCACATTTGCTCGTATTTGACTTTTTCCACACAGAAGTCTCTATGTTCAAGTAGAACGTCCTTCTTGTTTATGACTTGGGTATTAGACTAATAGAATGTAAACTACTGGATGACTGTTGTATATAAAGAACTAAAACATTCTGTGATTACATTTTTTATATTAATGAATGCTTTCAAGAGCATTTTCATAATTCATTTCATTTCATGGAGTTTTTAATGAAAGTTCGGGAGGAATGAAAGCAGTCAAGCTCATTCGACACAGCTGCTGCAATTCTCACTAATCCTGACGTAAGCAACTGGTCTCCATATATATCGAACGTCACCCTCTCCTCTTCCTCGTTCGTTTTCTGCATGGTTCGTTTTCGCGGCTCGATTTCCGTTACTCTCAAATCTTCTGACCCTCACTCTGCTTCAGTCCTTCGAATTTCCGACTTCTGCTTGACTTTCAGCATTTTTCGCGACATCATGTGCTCCGCCTTTCCTGAACGTCGTCAGGAACTCGACGATTACATGCACATCATCCTCGATCTATCTGTCCGTTTCGAGGGCTCCCTGTTCTACGACTACCACAAGCAGTTCTCGGCCAAGGCCGCTGCCCGCCTACTCCAATGGAACCAGCGCACCTACTGTGGAGCCCTTGACATTGAGCTTTACTGCCGCACTTTCGCCGGCATCAGAGCTCTTTCCTGCGACTTCTGTTCCTCTTGGACACATTCATCAAATCTGTGCCCAAATACAGTCCGCAAGCTCAACCCCGACTCTGCCCCTTCTCCCCCTCAGCATCAATTCTCCCGCCAGGTCTTCTTCAAACCTTCCCGGTCCAGAGACGTTCACGGTCGCCCCATCATGATGATCAGAGGTCAACAAATTTGCAACAACTTCAATTCCTCGACACGCACCTCTTCCCTTTGTCGCTTCCTCCACATTTGCAGCTTCTGCGGCGAAGCTCATGCTCGCTCTGCCTGCCCCCGCCGGCCCTTCCATGCTCGCTCCACCTTCAGTGTTCCCAAAAGACTTCTGGCTTTTCTGTCTACCCCAATCGATATCCCTGCTCTTGCTTCCGAACTGCTCCGTCACCCCGACCCCTCTTCCACCCACATCTTACTCGACGGCCTTTCCTTCGGATTCTCACCAGGCCTGTGCACACTTCCTTCTTCCCCCGTCTTTTGCAAAAATTTGCAATCTGCCACCGCCGATCCCCAGTCCGTAGATTCCTTGTTAGCATCTGAAGTCGAGAACGGTTTCATGATCAGCCCACTTGACTCTCCCCCATTCCCTGCATACCGCATCAATCCCATCGGTATAGCGGTCCGTAAGTATTCCGGTAAAAAACGCCTTATAATCGACTTGTCAGCCCCCCATAACTCCCGCGTGCCAAGTCTCAATAGCCTTATTCCCAGTTCAGACTTCTCCCTCCACTATGCCACAATCGACCATGCCATTTCTCTCATCAAAATCTCAGGTCCGGGCGCCCGGCTCGCTAAGGCCGACATCTCCAGTGCCTTTAAAGTTATGCCTCTCGACCCAGACTTCGGGGACCTCTTTGGAGTTCATTGGCGGAACAAGTTCTTCTTCGCAGTCCACCTTACTTTTGGATGCAGGAGTAGCCCAAAAATTTTCGATACCTTAGCCGAAGCTCTCTGCTGGATCCTCTTGAATAATTATAGGCTTCCTTTTCTCGTCCACCTTCTCGACGATTTCCTTACCATAGATTTTCCTCACGCCCCACCCGCAAGAGCCTCTTCCACACTTATTTCTGTTTTCGGGAAACTAGGGGTACCTCTCGCCACAGACAAAACAACCGGTCCCTCTCATATAATCCAGTTCCTCGGGATCACCCTCAATTCCATCAATTTCTCCGCCTCCCTGCCTCGCGACAAGATCGACAGGATCCAGACGTATATCTCTACCTATTCTTCTGCCAAATCTTGCACAAAGAGGGAACTTCTCTCTCTGCTCGGCCACCTCAATTACGCCATGCGTATCATTCCTCAAGGACGGTCATTCATCTCCTACCTTCTCGACCTCGCCTCTTCCGTGTCCTCTCCTTACCACCACGTAAGCCTTTGAGCCGACTGCAAATCCGAGCTCAGGCTTTGGCAGCTTTTCTTGGCCAACTGGAATGGCATATCTCTCTTCTACGATGACCTCCTCTCCGACGCCGAGGATATCCAGCTTTTCACAGACGCAGCCCCCTTAGTCGGTTTCGGAGGCTATTACAAAGGCCAGTGGTTTGCGGCCCCTTGGCCTCCTGAATTCTCTTCAATCCCTCTCGCCGACCAGTCATCGGCCTTGTTCGAAATATTTCCAATTGTCGTTGCAGCTTCTCTTTGGGGCCACAATTGGAAAAAAAAAATCCGTCCTTATCCATTCGGACAACTAAGCAGTAGTCCATATAATCAACAAAGGAAGGTCTTCATCCTGATCTATCATGAAATTTCTCCGCCGCCTTAAATGGATTTCTCTCACACATCGATTCGTCCTCGTAGCTGCTCACATTCCAGGTCACCTTAATGAGATAGCTGACTCTCTCTCTCGCTTTCAGTTTCAGAAATTCAGGAACTTGGCACCAGATGCAAGACCGAACCCATGCACAGTACCTCCCTATTCGGAACTCACGTTCCTCTGAATCATCCTTTCCATCACTACGTCCAGCTGGCCCAGCAAACTATCCTCCTAGGGATTGCCCCTCGAACTCTCAACTCTTACTGGACTGCCTGGAAGGGCTTCCAATCCTTCCACCTCTCCACGAACATAAAATTCCCTTCTTTCGATATTCTCACCGTATCATCCTTCGTTTGCTATTGTAGAAACTCACTCAAGGTACGAGCATCCACCACCAAAGTATACCTGTGCAGCATCCACTTCTTCCATAAACTCCTTTTCAGCACGAACTGTCCCTCCCTTATCCACCCTCAAATTAGTCTCCTGCTTAATGGCTTTCAGCGGCTTGAAAAACCACTTCCGAACCAACGCGCACCACTTACCTCGGACATCCTCGAATCCTGCATCTACGTTCTCAGGTTGGGTTACCACTCACCCTGGGTCGACCGCACTCTTGAATCTTTATTCTTGTTAGCCTTCTTCGGCTTCCTAAGATGCTCTGAAATTACCGCTGCTTCCACATCCTTCGATCCTTCTTCTCAACCCTGCTTATCCGACATCTCCATCTTATCTTCCGATACACTGACCTTCTATCTCAAGAAAAGCAAAACCGACCAACTCGGGTCCGGCACTCTCATCTATTATTTCAAACTCTGTTCATACGTAAGCCCATACGAGCCTCTATCCCATTACGCACATCTTCGCACCTCTGCCGGAGCTTTGCCTACTGACCCTCTGTTCGTAAACGAGAAGGGCCGTATCGTGACCCGCAACTGGTTCCTCTCTCACCTCCACGACATCCTTCTAACCGCCAGATACCCCCCTGAACAATTCTCCGGGCACTCCTTCAGATCAGGGGCCGTGTCCTCTGCCGCTCGCCAAGGCATACCCGAGTATCTCATCAAGCAACTCGGCCGTTGGTCCTCCGAGGCTTATCATGCATACATCAAAACTAACCCCGGTACCCTCAAGCAGGCACTTTCTCTCCTCCCTCCTCCACCCCCTCTCCACCTTTGCAGCTACCCCATTGGTCGCATGGGGGTCCTATCCTCCCCGTCCAACGGCCGGGAGGTTGGCCCTCAGCCAAGCGGGTTACGCCAAATCTCCACATCTCAATAAATGATTCTAATTTCTCCCAAGCTTTCGGCTGCCGTCATTCCTCGTGAAATAATGGTTTACTGGCCTAGTTTGATTTACGGCAATGTAGGTTATTATCGTTAAGATTAGTTAATTGTTTTTACTACATTTTATGTGCATTTTGTTGCTTATGTTGTGAAATTTCTTTCACAGATGCCTCTTAAGGTTTTGACTTTGGGCCTTTTTTTACTTTTAACATTTGTAGTTAGAACTTGTATTTAACAAATACTAGTATTTTTAGCTTAGTTTTAAAAATGAATATTTTTATGTATTTGTTTAAACTAAACTTTTAAATACAACTTTTTAAACTTGTATTTAAAAAATATCTTGCCATGTCAGTTTAAGAAATGTTTCGTTGCTGTTCCAAAAACAGAAGTGCATTCAAACAGACTGACAAAATATACTGATAGCAGAGAAAGTTGTGGTGATGAAATTATTTTGCTGAGCATTACTATGCACTGGTATACTACAGTATACTGTATGGGACAGCAGGGCAATACTTTGGTAGACATACTGTATGTTGCTTATTGCATTTTAATAAGATACTATGGTGCTGCTTGCAAAATCCAAATTATGTGTGTTTCTTCGGTTTCTCCTCTTCAAGCTCCATGTTTCCCATTTTGTACTGTATTTATATATTTTTTTGTGTTAATTGCATGTAATATTCTGCAGTTAACTACATTGTCATCTGCCAGGTGTTTGCTGAGTCTTAATCTCAATCTTAGCCTAAATCTTTTTAATTTTCATTCATTGCTTCTAAAGTCTTTGCTAATCCTCCTATTTTGTTATCATCTGCAAGTTTAACTAGTTTACTAACGATACCAGAATCTAAATCTTTGATATGAATTAGGAAAAACAATGGTCCTAGTTCAAGTCTTTATAGTACACCACAAACTACACCACCCCAGTTTGAGTATTATCTATACAATTTGTTTTCTATCTGTTAATCAATTCTCCATCCAAATACAAACATTTCTCCAAATCCTGCCATCTGTAATTTCTAATACTTTCTGAAGAACTTCATCAATAGCCTGCTGTAATTCTGTAATTCACTGTGTTGTACAGCATGTTCTGTGTGTGGCCATTGATGTTAGATTAGTTAATAAGAAAAATCTACCTCTTCTAGACCATTTTAACTGTTTCTTATTACAGTATGTCACTTGCATAGAGTTGATCCTCTACTTCTGATTAATGTTTCCATAACCTTACATGTAACAGAACATTGAGATATATCTTAAATTTTACTTGATTCAATTTTATGATAATCTCTATGGAAGGGCTCTGCAATAGTACTGTAAATCAATTAGCACTATTACCTACCTACTAATACACTAAGTTTTATATTTATGTGCTCAGATTTTTTTTGCTTTTGTTGTGTACATCACTGTATATCACCTTGAAATGATATGACATGAAAGGCACTCTATGGTAAAATAAATATCATTATTTGTGTAATATCAAAGCTGGAATTGTCCTTACATGTTATTGTTGCATACATGTTGCAGATGATTACTAAATAAAGCCAAATGTATTCAGTAAATAGACCTTCATAATCTTTCTGCTGCTCAATAAAAGTACCACGAATGGCTCTTTCAAATGAAAACGTCTTTGTTAAGTTAGTTGGAGCAAGAAGACCATCTGATAGAAAGCAAGCAAACAAACCTTAATAAAAAGAAAATGCTGCAGCTGTGCTTGGCTACATAATACAATGAAGAGAGTGTTTCAAGCAGGACACATTAGTTACAAACTGGGAGAAAAAAAAAACATCAAGTTAATTCAGTCATTACAGTTATGATTAATGTGTTTGATGGGTTGTGAACTCATATCTGAAATATCTTGAACAGCCTGCAATTTCTATTGATTACTGCCAGTGGAATAAACCCTTTCAGCTCAGCAACAGCTTGAGATACAAAAAACATCATTTATGGGAAATTGCATGAGTCAGTTTACTCTTGCATCCTGGAAATGATACGGCAACAGCCAAAGCCAGGCCAATAGCCCCTGAGGATTTGCCATCAATTAGTTCTTGTACAACGTTTTCCAGACTCATATATTGTATGCTTAAATTCAAATGCACATTGCCTTGCCATGTTGTTGAAGTCCCAAGCTGACACAACTCCCTTGTATATGTCACAAAACAGCAGAATAGTGTCCTTGAATCAATACAGAACAAGCCACCACATAAGAACAGGACAGATAAGTTGAATGCCTTACACTCATTTGTAACTTTTCCTTCTTTTTTACTGTATTATTGATACTGTATGTTCTTATTAAAATGACCCTTAAATTTCCCCCTTGAAATCAGAAGTTATTTAATTGTGGGGAATGAGTCACGTTCCCAGTGAATACACAAAAATTCCTGGAATCAGGCAGCAGCTGAAAAGTGCATTGTGAGACTTTGCCATAGTGCTTAATATCATAAACACTAATAATGTGTTTTTTTTAACCTTTCCAATATTAAACTTTGCTACAAACATGTTAATATAATTGTTAATATTTAAAAAAAGTGTGGAAAAAGAAACTGAAGGACATTTTTTTTTGTTTTTAAATTCTAGTATTCCCAGTGTTTGCATACTTCGTTACTTGGAGAATTGTATTTCTTGCTGAAGAGAAATTTCATATTTTATATGTAATCTTGCACAAAAACAGTAGGGATCTCTGCAAGGAAACTTACACATCACAGCTCTGTAAGCTCACACATAAAAGAAGATATCAAATGATGCCTTATGGCTATTATATGTTCAGTATAGCTCTGATGTCCTGTATATAACGATGGACTTCTACAACACTGACACTGAGAACCAGCATTAACTGTTGATTTATGTACAGTATATGCATATTGTCTATACAATATGCAAGAGAGGATGTACAGTACTTTATTCACATTATTCACAGTAGAGGATATACTTTATTTGACAGTAAAGACCTCATTAAGTGTTGGAGTAAACTGTTCCTTTGTACTGTAGCTCTCACACTGATGCAGTTCTCCCACACTAACTCCAACTTTAACTACATTTTATTAATTAGATTTATTTAGATTTGCCCATTCAGTTCTAATCTCACAAAGCAACTAATCACCTATGTCACTCTCTTCTTGCTTTATTTTAATGGAGTTAACATCAAGCAATGGAGAGTGAGTTGACCATAACCTTTTATGGAGTTTAAAATGAAAGGAGGTCAAACCCTAACCTCACCCACTCCCATCTACTGTATAAATACCACACTTCCTTCCTACTCACTTGCACATTTCATTTTCACGTGTCACCATGCTGCCATCCTCTATGCTTAGAACATCTGATCAAAATTCACTAGTTTATCGACTATATCACAATCTAGATAACTGAAATGAATTAGAAAGAGAGGTGGTCTTAATACTAGAATTTATGGAACTCCACTAATTACAGCACCCGTGTTTGAGCATTCAAAATCAAATCATTACTCATTAACCATGTCTCATACCAATCACACACATTACGTTGAATGCCTACTGCATATAATATTAAAAATAGTCTTTCATGAGGAATTTTTTAAATCCTTAATATGTATCTTTTAGGTAGGGTAAGAAGTTTAATTACTATATCCTAATATAAAGAAACAAGTAAAGGTTTATTCCACGCTGAAAAATGGTTTATTCCATGCTGACAACCGAAGAAGGCTCTATAGCCGAAATGTTGTGTTTCTTTTCTTCTCTTTTCAGCATGGAATAAACTTTTACTTTGCAGCCTCCTTTGCAACCTTGAAGAGCCAAAGGTTGCACTTGAATGAGAGTTGCTGAGGAGCCATGGTGTGGTTTATGCCTTTCTGAATTTCCTTTGCAACTTCTAGAGTTTGCTAGTCCTTAAAATTTGATCTACACTAGTATCCTAGATCATTAGTATGACTCAGCAGTGCTTCTAATACAATTCCCTGATCTTGTAATTACAGGACCACTGCCCTCATCTGAGCATTCACTCATTATCTGTAATCTTTGTCTGCTATCCACTAACCAGTTCTTAGTTTAAGTAATTCCTACTGCCTGTAACTTGAGAATTTATCTTTTATTTAACCTTATAAAAAAAATCAACATATTTAAATATACTATATCTGCTTATGCTTATATCTGCTCTGCTTACATATATCAATACAGATACTGTATGCAGTTCCACAAAGTATAATTGGTACTGGACATTTGTTTAAGTGTTTTTATTACCTTTATCACTTCTTTCTCTTCTTAATTAATTCTAATTTAGAATTTTGTCCTCAACCTTAATTATGGGGTTAATTTGTCTATAGTAAACATCTATTTATTAGTATGTATTGATTTAATACATCAACCATTTCCTTTTCTTTGTCTACAAGTGTCCCATTATTATGCCAGAGGCTCTTCATTCTTTGCTACCTTTTATGGTGTAATTAATCCTGAAGATCCTTTTATTTTGGCCTCCACTGCATATTCCCTTGCAATTTAGCATATTTGCACAAAGTGATTAGTAACCCCTTTATCCGCATTTGGGGACTAAAACCTTTTATTTACGGGCTGCACAGTAGAAGCATCACATGTCAAGTCAGGTGAGACGATCTCTTGCACTCTGACAGACCACCAGGAACTACACTCCATACTACTAACTTCACCATATGCTCCATATCAGACCCCTCCAGCTTATGAAACCACAGCTACTGTATAGGGAACTTGTGGTTTCAAGAGCTACAGTTGTGGGTGGTCAGACTTAATGGTCTGCCAGTTCTCTCTCAGACTGCAGAGAGAGAAGGAACACTGCTTCTGTTTGTCTGTGTGTTCTCCAGGTATATGGATGAGGCAGGGCAGCCTCTGCTGCTGGCCCCATGCCACTGAGGTGCTGAGAAGTGTGTGTAGTGTCTGGGATACTCTTAGTCTGTAAATGCTGTGGAAGTGGAAAAAATCTTGATGAAAGGAATCTAGGGCTGACTGCTGGGGCGCTGAAAGAGCCAGGAGGTAGCAGACTTGTAAGCTGCAGGGATGGCTGGTTGTACGTGCCAGTGATGTGGCATGGCTGGACAAGAGACCAGCTATAGGTGTCAAAAACCTGTGGGATTGAGTTTGTGTCCCTTGGCGACACTGCGCAGGGGGCAGGGCCTGGATGGCTGATGGGCTGTTGGTCACAAACACTCGGGAAATGTGGCTGGCATACAGTGTTAGAGTATGAATGGGGTGCTGGAAGACAGTAGGAGGAGAAGACCACAGTTCAGTATATCCCAGAAGGGGGACAATGTGGTGGGATCTAGAAGCCCACAGTAGAAAAGACCAAATGTCAGATCACAGTAAGTGTGTCAGCACACACTAAAGAGAAAAGGCTAAAATATGTTAATTGCATAAGTATTCAGACCCATAAATTAAATATTAGGTAGAAGCACCTTTGGTAACAATTGCAACCACAAGTCTTTTCGAGTAATTCTCTACCGACTTAGCACACTGGCTAGGTTAATTTTTAAGTTAGTTTGGGATCACTTATTGACAGTAGTTTCACATCTTTCCACGGACTCTCACTTGGATTCAAATCAGGACTTCGACTGAGCCACCTAGGGATGTTCTCTTTCTTAATCTTAAACTACTTTAGTATACAGTATCTTCGGGATTCTGCTTTGAACTATTGTCATGCTTAAAGGTGAAAATTTGTACCTGTCTCCATCTACTGTACATTTCCATTTCTGTGATCTACTGTATGAAGAAATCATGACAAGCTTCACTTCACTGGCCCTGCTGGTGAGAAGCAGAACTATAACCAAATGCTGTCACCACCAGCTAGACAGTAGGGATGCTGCCTGAGTATTGCGTGATGTTTGGTTTACATCAGATGCTTTACATTTAGACTAAATGTTTCAGTTTTGTCTTGTCTGACCACAAAACCTTTCGCTATGTGTTTGAAGTATCACTGGGGAGCTTTTTTGCAAACTCCATTTGGGATTTGTGATGATTAATTCAGAGCCATACTTTATGGAGTGATCAGGGTATTGTTGACCCATGGACAGTTCCTACCATAGCAGCCACTCAACTCTGTAACTCTTTCAAAGAAGTTGTCTGCCTCACAGTGGCATCCTTAACAAATGTTCTCCTTGCCCAGTTGCTCAGTGTGGGCAACTGATCTAGGCAATGTGTTGGTGCCTTTCACTTCCTAATAAATAACACCACCATGCTCATGATATTACGATATTAAGATCAAGATATTAAGGGCCTTTGACAAGGTTTTATCCCCTTCTCCTAATCTGCACCTTTATATAGCCTCTTCACTTTGAAAGCTCCTTGGTCTTTGAGGTAGAAGTATTTATATGTATTCTGATGTCATTAGAACCACTATTATTACACTCAGAGATTTCTCAAATTATTGTGTGCCTCATTGAAAGTGATTTTGTGCACCTAAATTAATCTAGGTTTGTCTTAGCAAAAGGTTCGAATATTTATGTAACTGTGACTCTTGAATTTTTTATATTACAATGTTACAGTGTGGGACAAAATAAACAATGAATCTGATTTGATGTTCTTTTTTCTTTTTATGATTTTCCTAAATAATCTGGATGTAATGCAGAAGTGTCTACAGTTTTGATTTTGATTCGCTTGAATATTTGCAATAGAGCTTAATAGCCAGTGTCTAAAAAAAGAGAATATTGCTGATCGTGAAATGAAACACTTTTAAAAACATATGTCATTGAAAGTCCTGGAAACTGTCAGATAAAAGCCAATTTTTTAGTCAAGAAGTGGGACGGTCTCTCACACTCAATTTTCAAGTGAGAGAAACAGGAAAGAGAGTGCAGGCTCAGGACACTGAAGGATTTGCTTTGCCTATTTTGGCATTGCACTGACCCTAATTATCTTAAGGCTGCAGTTGACAATAAGGTAATCCCATCTTACTGGCCAGATGCCAGTTAAATGAGATTCATGTATTAAGTTCAGATTTCTGCACTGCGGAGATGCTCAGCAGGTATGCTAGAGAAGGGGTGTTGTTTTATCTTTGTTCTGGAGGATTTATGGTAATTCTTTAATATTTGTGGTTACTTTGTGTTTCTTCTGTTAACAGAGTGTCATATGTTTCTACATGAGGAAACCCAATTTTACTGCAGTACTGTACATGCTTTCCAGATTCATAGATTAATTTGGCTTTAAATATTTTAAACAAGATAATGTTTTCTTACGAAATTGTGTCATTTACTATGACCACAAAATGTACACACTACAAAATTGTCTGTCAACAATTCCTAACACAGAATAATGGACTTTTTCACACAAATCAAGAGTATTTATACTTCTATTAGTAGTGATGGAGCTGTTGTGAAAAACAAAAGTAAACAATACATATTTTACTTGATCACATTGTCATCCCTTCCATTATACAACATGCCCAAGGTGGCAACCAGTTTATTTATCAAAATGATATCTTTGTAATTTTACAAATACTTTAAGTCCTTTATCTATACTGAGGTGGTATTGTTTTTGTTTAGAATGCACCATTAGATAAGGACAAGATGAAGTTACCCAAACATTTATCCAGTGTTCTCATTGAGGAAGCAACACACTGTGCACACATTATTACAAACTGGATGAGGAAGATTTTACCACTGACGTCTATGCTCAGTGTATGTACAGTACAGTATATGCTTAATAATACCCTCATCATATATTTCAAAGAAATGTAAAGATGCACTTGAAACACATACAAGTGGAAAAAATTGCTTCACTAACTTATCTAAATTTCACATTTTAAAAAGACGCAAATTTATTGTAAGCACCAAACAATTTCAATTTGAATTTTGCAGTTATTTCTTATATTCACATTTACTTTGGATCTCGAGATATCCAAATTCTGTGATAGGTGGGTGTGCATGTTTGAAGAGAGCCGTGGGACTCAGTTCTCAGTATGTACTGTATCAGTATCTGTTACAACTGTTATATTCTCAGTTCATCTTATTTGTCTGATAGACATTTCATGCCTCCATTTAAAAATATTGACCACTATCAAATTTTACTGCAGAGATTTATTATGATTCAGATATGTGAAAAGCATGGGAGCAGGTCGCAGTTTCATCTTAGGACAACACTGTTAACAGAACCTACTAATTCTACAAATAAAAGAAGATCTTTGGTGCTGAATGTGCTCTGACAAACAGGAATTTACATGTGGTTTCATTGTGGTGATGTGGGATCAAATGTATGCTTTGCATTATTTGCTGTTCTGTGTGGCAGAGAATGAATATGTGAATAATACACTCATTAACTTGTGTGTTTGTCTTGTGAACTCTAATGTTATGGATAGGTTTCCAAAAAGAATGCTGTTTTGACTTCACAAAACTGCACAGTTTTGTGAAGTCAAAATTTGGGTGTTTAAAAAACTGGAGAACATACAAAATCCTAGACTGAAAAAAAATATGCATGTTTGTAATGCTCTAGAATTCATTTCTATAAAATTTTGTTTTCTTTGGAAACAGAACTCCACAGAGAAATAAAACGGTTGGTTTATATCTGATATTATACTTAGAAAGGAATGGTTGTCCTTTTCTCTCCAAATTCTCTAGAAAATATTTCGACAAGTAAACGAATGAGATAGAAGAACTATAGAACCTGACATAAACCGTATCTGAAATAAAGCGTAAGTCTACATGAATCCATATAATGTAGTCTGGGTTCCTCCATTTAATTATGCTTTTAAAGTGCTTACGAAATGAAATGAAGAGGTAAAAATTAGAACTTAAGAACTTAAGGTTACAAATAAAAGCCCATCTATCATGTTTGGCAGTTAGTAGCTTATTGATCTAAGCATCTCATCTAACCCTTTCTTGAAGGAAGCGAAAGTATCATCTTTAACCACATGGCTCTAAAGAAGTTCCTCTTATTCGTGCTTTACAATTTGTCAGTGTTTTTGAAAACTTTGAATACTTATATCAACTCTCTTCAAAGCCACCTCTGTTGAAGACAAAAAAGGTTCAGTTCTTTCAGGCTGTCAGGGAACACCTCTCTAGTATGTGAATGCTCTTCTCTGTACAGACTTCATAGCAGCAATATATGTTATGTAATTTTGGGAATATTATAAATGATGCTTATCAATTGTACAATTTTCAGGTAACATCCTTTGGTTTGATTTCTATGCTTTTCACTAAAATGTTGGGGTTTTATAAAATTGCTTCCCCATGCTTTCTGGAAGATGGTAACAATGTGTTAACGGACACCCAAAATGTTTCCTAAGTAGCCTCTTCCAAGTCAGTGTTTTCTAATCTGTAGTTACAGTATAGTTTATATTTGAAAAAGTTTGTACATGCAAATCATTGCCCAAACGTTGCTCTTGTCTACATAGAATATCATCCACCAGGTGTTTCCCACATCAAAATATTTTGGCATTTCATTTTCTGTTTCTACAGTGTCAGCTAATTCTCTTAATTTGGCATAATCTAAAGTACAAACTTGACCAGTATGTTAACTATGCCAGACTCTAGATCATTTATATACTGTAAATTAGGAGAGGCAGTGATCCTAGTACAGATCAATATGGAACTCCATTAGTTTCATCACCCTGATTTGAACATTTACTATTCCATAACATTTATTGAACTTTAGTAAATAAACCAATGTCTTGTTTTAGTAATTTTATTTTAGCCTTCTTGTGCTTATGCAGCTCTGGCATGGGTACAGCAGTTTGATGCTCCAGTGGGCCCTCTTGAAAGCTGCATGCACATTCCAGAGGTGTTTTTTCAAAATGACAATCTCATGTAAGCAAACAATGTTATCACCCCTAATACCTAAGTCCTATGAACTGTCTCATGAGCATTATCTAAGAACATGAATGAAAGCTGTAACCAAACCAAAGAAAATATTAATCTGAAGTGCTAAAACTTTTTTCAAAAATCATAATGCTTGATTAATGCGTGACATTCACTCTCCCAAAGTGCTCCAAGATGTCTCCTACACTTTGTAGTTCATAACTCATAAAACTTTAGAGGTGCGTTTATTGCATGCTAAGTCACCCCTCATCATTACCTAATAGCTTTTTTATTCATCTAGAAAAGGAGTTGGCCACCTTTTTGTTTGAGAGAGCCAGACTACAACCAGACTGAAAATTACGACAAGGGATTTCCAGGAAGGCAATTGGTCTCCTTCTACCCATCCACACACATAAATAAAAACATACTGTATGTAGGTTTCAGAAAAGGCTTTACTCTTTATTCCAGTCTCCCAGTTACTGTTTTTCTCTGTGAGGCAGAGCTCTAGGTAGCTGGAGGGTAGTTCTGTTTGGAATGCTGTATGGCGATACACTGTTTTTTCTGTAAATAATTGGCACCTCAGTTCTTCTGCTTTAAATTTGTGCATAAAATATAAACAACACTATGTTAGCAGTTCGAGAAGAAGCTTTTACCAATCTATGTTACAGATGCACTTATGTGTTTTGAGAGTATTGTGTATTATCGCACCTCTGGAAGTACAGTAGGTGCTTAACGTGCTCTCTGATGTGCCTGGTATGACACTGCCACTGAGTCCCGAACATTTTTTTCTCAATGACAGTTCACAAATTATGATCTCCACGCACAACATCTTTTTCTTACTGCAATTACAAAAAAAAGTTTCAAAGGTTTGGTGAATTCTGACATCTTCATAGATCATAATAGATTGAATTCAATCCATCCATTTTTGAACTGCTTTTATCCAATACTGGATTATGGGGGAGCTAGAGCCTATTCTGGCAAGCAACAGGCATAATGCAGGATGCACCATGGATGGGGCACCAGTCCATTTCAGGGCTGTCATAAACCCATCACACCCAGGACTAGTTTTCCCAGAACACAATCACCCTACAAACAAGGGGAGAACATGCAAACAGGGCCTCAGTGCTGCAAGGGAGCAGTCCCCGTGTCCCCATTCATTGAATTAATTTACTGAAACATCTGTAAAGAGAAAGTGTTTAGGTTAGATCTGCTAGTGCAGAAACTCAAAATCGTGGTAAAATGCATTTTCTTATCGCAGTCTATTAAGTCCCATTTTCCCGTTTGTTATTCTTACTCTTTTTGTAGATGTTACGTGTTTGGTTTATGTTTTTTTTTCAGGAAAATAGTCATCATTTCTATCTTAACTTATTTTTGTTTGCTGGAACTACATGATTTGGGGATCCTTGGAGACATGTACAAATGTATTATGGACCATCTGTCAAGAAGTATATTAAAAAGACATTTTAGAAGCTCAGAACTCAAGCAGTCTTAAAGTTACATCATGCCGTCTAGAGCAGTATCATTTTGGCTTATCCTTTTTTCTTGAGTTTTAGTCTTTTGAAAATTGAAGGGCATTAAAAGAGACCTTTAACATTTAATATTTTAAACCCACAGGCACTTAAGGGATTTGACTCACTTTATTTTGCAACCTGGATCTTGACACAGCCCTGAATCCTTTTTCAATATGTTAAAGGCATTCAGGAGCAAAGAATGAATAGAGCACTGTAAAAACAATAGACACTGAAGTATGCACAGTCATAGGGAAATACTGACAGCATGATTCCTTGAAGCATCCATGAATCATTGCAACAGTTGAAAGGTATTTAAATGTCTGGACATTTTCATCCTAATGTGAATACACCCACACTGACAGCTCTGGCTTCAGAACTTCAATATCCAAGGCAGTGGTGGTATCAGAAAATTCAATAATTCAGGTCTCTGAATTGCAGACACAAAAAGCTTTAACAGCTATAATTTTAATTAATTTTTAGAATTAGTTTTTTCCAGTGATAATACATGGTATCTTAAATGGTGTTTAATTATTGATATTAACACTTGGACATAAAGAACATACTAACACTAAAAATAGGAGGGCACTTTGCTTTTATGATTGGCAGTGCAGTTTACAACCCTTTTCAGAATCTGCGGTACATAAGTACCTAGCAAAAACAGAGTAATGCCTTTGCTTCATATTAGGAGCTTAGCAGCAGTGTACCTCTGTTCTGTCCCACAGTACCCATGAAGAAATTGTAAACATATGCCTGGTTCTCACAGAAACAATCTCTAACATTTCCTGCCAGAGGACTGTGTTTGCCTCATAAATTGGCTGCACTTCTATTTTCATAGAGCATTCATTGCGATAATGTACTTAGAGTGAAGGGTGTTTATTACCGATGTACAAAAGAAAAGCAACATCAGGCCAAATTAATGTAATCAAATATTTTAAATGTCAGTATCCAAGAAAATCACAGACAAATTGTGAACAAAAAAAAGGATTAAAGAACTTCAACTTGTTTTCAGAAGTTATCAGTATGAAATATGAAACTCTCTCAGAAAAACTGAACAGAACAGAAAAAAACATATTAGCATTAGCAAGAAATGCAACTCAGCATTAAAACAATACTTGCAGTGTTGACTTGTAAACCTCAGCCTCAGATGAGCCTCTGGATATACTGTACTGCTGTGGGAAGTTCCCATTCCACTCAGAGCTGAATGCTGTGCTAAATCCATACCAGTCTGGAAGTATGCTGGGAAGATTCATGGGCCCCAGGGCAGACAGGAGCACAAATCCCAAAAAGGTTGATGTTCACCATTGGGGACTCTATTACATCTACAGGCAGAGCGAGTAGTGCAAACAAGTGATGGGGAGTCTCTTACAGTATGTTACATTTCCTTTTAGATTTGGAAGGTTGTAGACTTCCTGCATCATGCATCATGTTCAAACTGACATTGACGCCTGTGTAGTGAGAAAGTGGACTGCGAGACAGGATAGCAGGAGATGTACAGTAACCAGAAAGGGTCCCCACTCTGTGTAAGAAGAGTGGGAGTGGCTACCTGTTCGGCTCATGACAGTGAGGTGGGGAGTGAAGTCTGACATGTTTCTCCTGCAAGGGCAGGCCTTAGCAGTGGATAAGTACATGTCAGACCGTTATTGTGAATAATGTGTTGTAAGAACATTGTAGGAAAACCTGCTCAGGGACGCCAAATATGTAATGTAGTGGCTCTCTGAAGGCACCAGTTCTGTAGGGTTTGGGCATTTACTGAGACAATTATTAATTGTAGCAGTAAATCACAAAGTTGATTCTTTTGATGGCTTTAGAATCCAACCATGCGACATAACTCAAACAACGCGCACACACAGGTACTGATACACGAGGATACATTTATTAATACATAGAATATGCATATAAAACTAACAGATCTTATCGAGAGGGTTATCAGAATACAAAAGGTATATATTCAGTCAGTTACAAAGAGTTACACATATCAAGAGGACATACGTTCAGTATATCATTCATTAAGACAGTTTCATAAATGAACTTGGTTATAACTTCTACATTAGATACTCAAAACAAGTACATAACTCTTAGGAATTAAATTGATATCAACTGGTTTGGATAACAATTGAATTCTCGAGCTGTAATGCATTGAAGTTGAATACTCATCCAATCTCTGGGGATTCAGATCTCCTGCGGGCACAAAGAAACAGTTGCAGGCTGTTGCTGTCCAATCCGCGCTCTCTGGCTCCGTGCCAGGCTGTGCTGTGCGGCTTGCGACGGTGCGCTGCTGATGCTCACTGACCGGCTAGTTAGTGTTGGCTTTAACTAGCAAAGTTTGTGCACAGGAGAAAAGATGACTGTGGATCCCAGCAAGTCAGGAAGAGGACCGGTTCGTTCCTGGTGAAGAGCTAGTTCTGAATAGTGATTCAGCTGTCCACAGTTTTGACCTGTTCACGAGGCTTGCTGCTGGTGCTAACCTCGGGTGGATCCTCTGGTTATTCTCTGGCAACCTCCGCTCTAGACTCTTAGAACAAAGGAAAGTTCTGGCACTCGGACACACTGGCCGTTCCGTGGTTGTCCGGGCTGAGTCTCAGGATGGTCAGGAGGCGCGCTGCGAGAATGTCCTGCCCTTGGGAGCCTTCTGCTCCTCGGCCGTCCTGCCCTGGAATTCTCCTTTGAATTCCCTTTAGAACAGTCCACAGAATCCTCTCCAGAATCTTACTTGAATCTCCCTTCTGAATCTCACTGAATCTCTCAGGCTCTCTGTGTTGCCTGTTTTTACCTGGAGGAACTTCAGCTCGTTGATTGGCTGAAAGTTCCATGGGCATCAGAGTCCCACGTGGGTTACTCGGCCCTACCAGTCCCTGATTGGTTGATCAAGGTGAGATATGAGTCACTTACTCTTGACACTTAGGAATGCAGTCCAGATGTCCATTCGGCACTCCCTAGACAGATAGGCGCCAATGGATGACCATTGATCATGATAGCCAGGCTTAGCTAAGTGCATCCCCCTTTGGGAGCTGTCCTAGGACCTTAAATCACCCTGCACTAATGGTCTCTCTGTGGCTGCACCACAGAGATGAACAGAGAAATGGGACCTCATTTGGGAAGCTCAGAAACACTTAATTCTGCCTTATTATTAAGCCTCGCCGCTACAACATACAAATTGTAAAATAAATGGAATAATATTAAGAAATTGTAATAGTGATGGATTTGAGTTTAAAAAAAATTGTTAACAGGAAAAACTTGTAACAGAGTGAGTAAAGTCAAAAATCATTATGTGCAGACAAGCCAATAACAACCTTACCTGGATGGGGTGGAGGTTCTCTGGTACAGTATACTTTAAATCTTTAAAGGGTGAGGCTAAAATTAAGGTTTCTTTTTAAAGTAGACTATGAAGGAATGAGGCAGGGCACAATCTTAAATTTTAAACTTTAATGTTAAAGACTCGTGACAAATTAATTCCTAACAGTAAAATCCACATTTAGGAAAATATTACCTAAATGGATTAATAAGGATATGGAAAAAAAGTAGAAAAACAGGCACGAGATTTAAAGATAGAAAAAGAGAATTATTGCAGAGCTCAAGAAAAATATTAGAATTTGCCAAGAAGGGAGACATGTACAAGACATGACAAGGCAGACATAGGAGAAGTGTACTCTGGGACTGACTTGCATCCTGCTACTGCCCATGACAACAGCAACATTCCCATGATGTCAAGGAGAGTTCTTTCCGGACCCTGTGCAGAGGACACGATCCAGGGAAAAGTGAAGAAAACACGGGGAAAAAGTAATGCAGGATATGTGAATGAAAACAGGGGGGCGTTTCCATGGGGTGCTGGTGGTCAGGGGAGGTGAGGCCGAGGCAAACAATCTGGGGATTAGTCAAAAGCGGAATCCAAAGACGGGGCAAAAGTCCAAAGCCAGGCGATCCATCCGGGACTGACGATAAAAAACCAGAGCCGGGTTGGGACTGACAGGGGAAACGGAACGCGGAAGCCAGGCGCATCCAGGTCCCGGGCTCGCACGATGCGGGAATCAATGCAGAGCCGGGATTAGCGTCAGCGTCTGGCTTTTAAGGGGGAACTGAAAAGGGGCTGGAACAGGGAGCAGGTGTGGGAGATGAGTAACAAACAAGGAAGGGCTAGGGCGCCCTTAAGAGGAGGGGTTTGCGATCGTGAGCTCTCAACCTGTCATTCAAACTAGGTCGGGACATCTTTCAGTTAAACTTTCAATCTTTCAATCAGGCTACCAATCTAGTTCCCAACCACACGAATCACCTCTCTATTTATTTATAATTATTTATGTCTGTTCAGAACGCCACATCTCCGCTCCGTCATTAGAGCTAAAACTTGCAGACCTACAGTACCTGTTTGTAACACACTGCGGTTGTTCACATTGTCTTCTGACAGATGTTTATTCAGTTTGAAATTCTCTCTAAATCTTTTTATAATCCTAAATGATTCCAAAGGGTGGACAGATCCTCCTCTTTGCTTAAAGGAAATTCCTACACTGACAGGCCACGAAAACTAAATGTTAGTTTAGAACAGGGAAGACTACAAAAGAACCTGATTCAAATACTCAAAATCCTCAATGGCACCAACAAAGTCAGTCCTACAGACAAGTGGAAACTATGGAAAGTGTAACGGAAGCTTGTCCAGGCTCCTGTGAAGCATAGTTCAGGACCCTATGCAGACGGTATAATCCGGAAGTAAGAGAAGAGCATCAGGGGAAGGAACAGCAGGATTAGGATGGGTGACAGACAGGGGGGCGTGATGACAGTGCTCGGGGGGCGTGGGGCAGGCAAACAAGTTCTGACAGTCCAAAAGGGAGAATCCGGGGCACAGTCCAAAGTCCAAAACTGATGCTAGTCTAACGTAGACAGACAAATATTAACAAAACACAGTAACTAAACAGCACAAAACCTTATGCAACATACACCATCCATCATTCATTCATCCAGCCATTTTATAAACACTTTATTCAGTACAAAGTTGTGGGGAATCTAGTAAGCAACACAGCACAAGGCTGATTACACCTTGAAAGGGATGCCAGTCACACCATACTCCAGTTATACACCCAGTATATACAAGTCAATGTATCTCAGAGGCCTGTTGTACAGAACCAGAAACCCAAAATTCTCACCCTATAACTTGAAACACTATGCAACCCTTAAACAGGCTACAAAGAGAACAAAGCCCTGCATCCTAAATAACATAACGCAAGCCAAGACTAAATTTCACATCAACATGGGTGCCCAAAATTGAATGGAAATCTTTCTTCCTATTCTTAAAATACATTACCAAAGTAGAAGAGAAAGTTGTTAGCCTCAGGATTCCACAATAAAGGAAATCAGAATTTCCTGAAATAAATAGGACAGCAAGCTCTCTATAACAAGGAACTATGATAACAATGATAAAAAATATCATATAAATATGATATTTCATGTTATCTTTGTCCTCTTTTGTTCACCGTCCCTTCTTTTCTCTTCTCTATGCATTTTTCTGCTGTGTTTCTATTGAGATGTTTGATGTGTTATCAAAAAGCTAGAGTAAACCAGAAATTCCAGTTAATTACCTGTGTTTACCTATCTCTCACCCATCTAAAGCTAGGCAAGCACCTCCAAAAATACCTATGTTTGAATAAGGTGTGGAGTGGTGCAATAAAATATGAATGCCAAAAGTTATCAATTTTAATGACCACTGAGCTATAACAATAAAATGAGACTCAAAAGAACATTTTCACTGTATGCATGCATGTTTTTAGAAAAACAAAGCAAATAAAGTACATACATTTTGGATATTCATGTAATGGTTCTGTCATCTTGACTAATGCACTAATATAAAAAAAGAAATCAAAATGCCCCACTCAGCAATGTACACCTTTGTGTCACTGGTATGTTAGAGGCTGGACTATGTCTGTGCACTACTGTAGACTGACTAGGATGTTCAGTATTAAAGCTCTTGTCTGGCCCTGTGGAGCTCCCAGGTTAGATGAACAGCTCTAACGGATGGGCGTGGTGGAGGGGTGGGTGAATAGGTTCTTATTCTCTCTGTGCTGTGCTGGTGGTTGTGAGTGAGTAGCTTAGTGGTATTTACATATTGAGTGTAAAATGGTTTTGTTTAAACTTTGAGAAGTATTGTCCCTTGATATACTAAATGCTATGCTCAAGTCACTACTTAGAAATCTTCATAAATACAATAGCAGTTCAAAGAAGCATGTTTTAAGCAAAAGATATGACCTTGCCCTGCATGCCCTGATTGAAGGCAATCTTCTTTGTGCAGACTAGAGAAACCAGGAAACTGGATCTGATCTGCAGAGGTTCAGCACAGTGCTGTCTGATCCATCTGTGTAATTGTTTTGAGACTGCAATGGCTAAAAACAGAAATGTAGCCAGCAGCTACTGTACTGTATATCACCATGTAACTCTTTATTATTATTATTAGCACAAGTGCAGGTCAGAAAAGCAGGAAGAAATAGCTTGCCTTTCCATGGAAACAATGCATTTTATTTAGGGATAACCCTTACACCAGAGAAATGAAATTGTCACAAAACACATACTGTATAGCAGCTTAGAGAGTGCTGGAGTGTCTTATTCACTGACTAATGTCAATTTGCCTATGAGAGGCATAACAGAACACATTTGTGAGATTTTATGCTTAGCGTTGTGTTGTTGACCAGTTGACTGGTGGAAGTGTGAGGAGAGGATTATTACAAGGTCTGTCTTCCAACTTTGATTAGTCAAACAATTACCCAAATTATTTTCCTAGTTACTTTGTTGGACATACAGTAAATTGTTTTTCCTAAAGCCTTTTATAGACTATTACTCAAACTATTTCTCACTTTAAAGAGTTACCTACAGTATATAACAACCCAGAGGCAGGGAAAAACTACAGATAACTACTACATATTGTGATTATGTAATAAAATAAGTCCCTCAGAGCAGCTGTGATTAATATGCCACAATGTCCAGTTAACAATATTTATATCTTGTCACAGCCAGCTTTTGTTTGGCATTGAGTCTAATAGTACATGTGAGGGATCTACTCATCAGAGTCAACAACAAGATACAACCATGACTTGCAAACCTTTGCCAACTAACAGCAGCTGCACAGGAAAAGCAGCAGAAAATCCCAAAGCAGTCTATCCAAAGGCTTATCAAATCTGTGTGTAAAGACCTTTAGGATTTTGTTAATACTCATAATCATTCCCAATTTAAATTTTGCAATGAATTCTTTTTGACAGTTTCATGTTTCATACTGTCATGATTATTTTATATATATAGTATTTGCTGTGTATAGCATTTTCTGTGAATTTGATACTGTATATGCGTTTACAAGACTTGATTTCTTTTGTTTATCTACTGTATGTGTATTTATTTAAAGAAGAGAAAATAAAATGGTACTTATACTTGTTAAGATAAATGGGATCTGCACAGTAGATTCCATTTTTTTATACAAAAATGCACAAGTGTAGAACTAGCAAATTATTTGTACAGTTGTGAGACACAGATTACTTGAATTCTAAATATTCCACTGGGCATACTATATATCCTAGTCTTGTCATAAACAAATTAATTTTAAACTATCTAGTATTTCTGGAATATGCTTCAATGACTTTTTCATCTGCAACCCTGTTCGAATTTTCAGGTTTACTGGCAGAGACTGAAGCCACACTATATAGAGTTTTGAGAAGATAATTTTTGTGGCTGTATTTGTTGAAATCAAGTTAAAGCTAAATATTTAATATTTTATATTGTGTAGCTTTAGATACAAAATCTGAGTAACTAACATTATAGTTTGAAATAAGTCTCTGTTACTTTTGTCTACTGTATTAAATGATGTTACATACTGTACACAGTAATTATTGCTTGATTTTTTTAGAACTTTAAGAGTTGAAGATGATGACAGTACCTTAGAAGAGTATTGCAGTCTTAGACATATGCATTAGCTACAGCTATTTGGAAGTCATCAATCAACACAATTAAAGAACGTCAGGTATTCTTGCCTGGAGTCTCAACTCACTTCTGGGTAATGTATTTTTCTGAGCTTTCACTCTGAGCTTTCAAGTTGGTCCAGAAGAACTGATACTCCAAAGAAACCAAATGATGCATACATTGTTTAAGTTATATTTAGCACATTTATCATCAGTTATTAAAAGCAGTATGCTTTCATTTCACTGTTGGTAACTAATTACTAACCATAAACAGAGCCATCATTTATTAAATGTCTACAACTTATTTACAGCCTTCCCTAATGTTCGATATGTTAATGTTAATTCAATCCTTTTAACATCCATTCACATGTGGCCTCTGTGATAAATCACATGCCAATTATAATGCTCCTAATTTTACTCTTGTCAGTTAGCCATTATTGCATTAATTGTAATATTTCAATTTAGTAATTTTAATAAGCCATAATTAAGGTGGAGAAGATGCGTGATTTGAATAATGATAATCATTGGGGAACTTGCATGGGAAACCCATACATAAGGACAGGACCGAGGTGCTGCAACTGTCCACAAACATACACCTTTAATGAGGGATGAGCCAGGACAGGACAAAAGACAAAGATGGTGTGAAGGGAGGTGATGTTAAAAAAGAAAACATTTACTGTACTTAGGTAGGCAGAATTGGTCAGGATTAGGTTTTGACTTCCTCCCAAACTTCTGTTTAAAACCCCATTTAGTATAGAAATTAAATTAAAGTATTTAATTGAATAAAACTTTATACATGCTACTGATTTAATTCGTATGAAGATATATTTAAATGGGTGGCATGTTGGCGCAGTGGATAGAATTGCTGCCTCACAGTGCTGAGGTCCTATATTCAATTCCTAGGGTGCTATCCGTGTGTCCGTGTTTGTGTGGGTTTCCTCCAGGTGTTCAGGGTTCCTCCAACAGACCAAAGTTTTACTGGTACTGTGTGCATGTCTGTTCTGTGAGTGTCTTGCAATGGACGGGCCTTCCACTCTGGGTGTATCCTGCCTTTCTCCCATTGCTTGCTGGCTCCGGTCTGGCTCCCCTGTGACCCTGTAGTGGATAAAGCAGAAAAATGGATGGGTGATTAATCAAATTTGAATGTTCCTGCTGAACCCTTTTATTGTTGGACCGCGAAAGTCCATTGATTACACCCCTGTCCTATTGATATAATATTAGCAAATTTACGATAAACATTTGTATTCATAATTTGCGGTGTGGTGGATAAAATCTTGGTGGTAAGCTATCTCAGTACATTTTATTTAAGAATCACTCTCAGGTTTAGCTTTTATTCAGGCTAAAAGGTAAAAAAAAGTTAAGCCTTAATTCTCTCTTTTGTGAGCAATAAAGGGTACGGATTTGTTTTTAGAAACTTTTGTGCTCTTTTTATTTTAGGAAAATCCACCTCACTAGGGGCACTAGGACCTAGTAGTTAGTGACAGACCTTCAACACTAACTTTCCCTGACAACTCTGTCACAAGCAGATAACCAAGTCAACATCATTTCTGTTGTTAAATTATGTTGGTGTGAGTGTCATGCTTAGCGCTGGCTTCTCATCAGTAGGCACTGGAAAGGTTGCCAAGAATGAGGGGAAATGGATGGAGTAAGGTGGATAGAAAATGTATGCCTTTAGAGACTTATCCAAAAAGACTCACAGCTGTAATTCTTGACAAAGGTGCTTCTGCAAACTGCAGTATAAAGTTGGGAAGTGAATAATAATAATAATAATAATAATGTTGTTTTGTTGTAGTAGTGCATGAGCCTTCAGATTTCGATTGAAATATTTACTTAGAATGTTTATACATCTGTTGTAATTCAACAACACCATAAGGATGAGATGGCACCTTGTAATCACCCTTCTTTGATGAGAAAAAAATACAAGTAACCACACATTAAACCACTGAATTGCTTAAGTAACGTCTTTGCAGGAGGATTGTGAAAAACTGATTGTGGTATTCCATCAGTAGTGGTTTGGCAGTGAGGCTAATGCTACAGTACCTTAAATGTATTTTCTAATGTTTGACCCATTAAACATATTTTAAACTGTCAGATGTTTTTACATGTAAAAAAATAATTCTATAGAAAGAGAGGTTCAGTGCAATTAATTACTTATTTTTCAAATACCAGCCCAAAATACACGTCTCTATAATTCATTTAAATTGGCAAAAGAAAAATATAGCAATCTGAAAAAGTTAGCTTTGTAATTCATTTTGTGTTGAGTAATTATTTTCAGGTCTGTGGGGTTTTTTTTTGCTGTAGAGCATGATATGAATCAAACTAAATGTTGCAGAAAGGGGAATTTAAATAGTATAACAGCCATAAGCCAGAAGTCAAATGAAGGGAACTTTGTTGTTATAAATATCGTTCTGCTCTTTGGAGCACTGTGTTAGTGTTCTGACCCTGGGGGTGTTCATTGCTGTGTCCAATATTACTCTAGAGACTTTGAAGCCAAGATGATGACTTGGGCAGCTTCTTCTTGCTCAGGATTCTGGTTTGATAGCAGTCACCACTCTGTCATTACATCCCCAGAGGTGCAGAAGTCTTCGAACACAGTCTCACTATCTGTGAGACAATACATTAGGAAAACACAGGTAAAGTAGCAGCAAGCAGTTCTTTCTGTCCCTCACTTACAGGTGTGTTGCACCCCAGTGTTGTCAGGCCCTGCCTGTGAGAATAGATAGCCACCTAGAAAAACAATGAAAAGGTTGTCTAAATCACATTTCAAGGTCCAGGCCCACCCGACACCTCCACCCAGACTGAGTGGGAATCAACAAGCACTTGTGGCAACTCCTACAGTACAGTACAAGGCAGGAGCTCCTAAATAAAACAAGCAGCCATAGAGAGTAGAATAAAGATTTTCCTGTAGAGCCTTTGCAGACCTGTAAGCTGACACAGTTGTGAATTGTATTTTCATTCCTGCATAATAAATTTCTGGCTGTTCTGCTGATTAGTTCTGATTAGCGTGAGTGCCCAAGAGCGAGGTATCTTTTTGCAGTCTAGTTCTGGCTGTACTGGAATAAGGGTGTCATTGGCGTTAGAGATTTTCGTGATTCCTCTTTCTGCTTTGCAAAGTGATTCTGGTTTCATGTAAGCCTTGTTTTCACGTTTGAGCTATTTTGGTGCAGTGTTGTTTGTATGTATCAACTCATCAGTGTTTATGTTGATACTTCTGTAACTGAGAACAATCTTCAGTAGCCTTGCAATGTATGTTTTATGTGTTGAACAGTATTAGTCTGACTGTCAGAAATAAACCTTGTTGGTTGTAATGCTGTGTGCTTTCGGTCACTGCCACCTCAGTTGTTCATCCAATCAAAAGAACCTTGTACTATAGAATTATAACGTACTAGTACTCTCAATACTTGGTGTCGCATTACAATATCCACCTTTTTACCCTTTAAAACTATAGCTTAGCTGCTACAGCACAGTTACTTCACCAGCCCCATACAGTACCTCTGGCAGGCAGTGCTACTAAAGCACAGCTGTTCTGATGAACTAAATAATGAATGTTCTCATAAAAGAAAACACAGACTTCCAGAAATATACAGTTGTTTAGAAAATGAAAACTGAAATTGAAAAGGTTTATGATTACGATGATCAGAGACCAAATCTTGGACTGAGTGATTGAGATGGAAAAATCACATCCTGCAATTAAATTTTTAACTCATTTTTCTTGATGGGATATCTGACCTATGAATCAGACTGGAACTGGATGGATCTCACTGACTGGAATCTCTCTGATTCAGGCCTGGGCTACGTCACAAGACTCGCGAGGTGGCAGCACGTATCAGACCAAGCAGTGCAGGTGTTGGACGAGTCTGAGCCAGGCAGGTTAACCTCAGACTGATCCACACTGTAGTATCGTCAGTGAGGAGCACCTCACTCTTTAAATGGATGCAAACTTGCCTGTAAGGCACTGTGGCTCCTGTAACTGAACAATCAGTATGGCTTGCAGTCTCTGGGATGACAAGAAGCTTTCCTGCATCTTTTGGAGTGGAATACACAGACACTTTTCCTTAAGTGCCAAAGAAGGGATTGTATTAGGAAACTGGGGGGTTCAAACTGTTGTGGAAAAAAAACCAACAGCTGTTGAGTTTTCTTGGAAAAAAAACAGTCAATTTTTCCATTGTTTACAAGGGTGTTTCAAAGGGATGAGTTTCAAAATAGTAAGAAACCAACTGACTGTGGTTGACTTTACTTCACCTGACATATAGTTACTCTTCTGGTTCATAGTACTTGTCTTTTGTTTTTCTTTTAGCAAAGCTTTTTAACTGTTTCATTTTGGCAGGGGAGCATTTACCATTGACTTTTGCCATGTGATTCTCTAGTGTTGTTTATCAGAAACCTTTTCACATACTCTGTGTAAACTCTGCATGCTGGCTACCTTACTATAGAAAAAAAGTGCCCAACAACAAAATGTGATATATAAAAAGCATTAAACTGAAGACGGTAGTAGTTCAGGTGTGTAGCTGCATCAGCATGCGTAGGCTGCAAAGGAACAAGTAATAGGTTTATTCCATGCTGAAAAAAAGAAGAAAGAGAACACAACGTTTCGGCCGTGGAGCCTTCTTCAGGTGTGTGAAGAAGGCTCTACGGCCGAAACGTTGTGTTCTCTTTCTTCTTTTTTTCAGCATGGAATAAACCTATTAAACTGAAGATGTTCCCTGCTGCTTTTCTGGCTGTTCTGTTGATTAGTTCTGGTTTCAGAATGAGACCTTAGTCCAGGTCTCATCCTAGGTGCAGTTTAGCACTGCTAGAATTCAGTGTACTTGCTGTTTATAAATGTCCCCTGTATCACTTTCATATGTATTAGAAAAAGGGGTTTAAAAGCTGACAGAACACTTTCTACCAATGAAAACCACATCTGCACTGCATTTATGCTAGAATTAAAAAATATATATATACCATGGATTTTTCATAGTCACATAGGAATGACTATGACTTACAAATAATATGAGGGCCAATTGTATTGCAAGCTGACTTCTTCTTTGCAATAATTTCACTAACATAATCTTTTCTGGTTTGCAATACCACATGGGGAAGGTATCTGTGAACTGTTTAACTAGCAATGTTTCGTCTTCCGTTTTCAAACAGTTGATTGTATAATGTTTTCTATCACAGTTGATCAGACTTCTGTTTTTTCACATTTTTGCATCTTAAGGAAGCTTTTTACAATAATCACCTTGGTTTCAGCTGATAATGTTTTTATTTCCACAGCCTTGAAAACAAAAACCACTGTGATCTGTACTCAGTTTTTCCAGAAATGAGGAAACCAAAAAGGGAAAGGAGCTAATGGCCTTGGAGGTGGGAGATGGGGAGATGGGACTGCAGGCTGTGCTCTTGTGGACTTCATTGCCATGGTGACATCACATGCTCAGAGTAAACTGGTCAATGGTCTGGCCTCTTGTTTAATCACCTGGTCCTTCTCTATGTAGGGTTTAATGTTGTTTTTCTGATTGTCAGGAACAGTTCTTTCCGGGCCCTATGCGGACGACACGATCCGAAAGGTGAAGAAACAATAGGGAAAAATATCATGCAGGAGTCGGTCAGGAGACAGGGGGGCGTGTCCGAGGTGAGCAGGTGTCCGGGGGAAGTGAGTCCGGGGCAAACAATCCAAGCATAAATCCAAAAGGGAAATCCAAAACGGGAGGCAAAGTCCAAGACCAGGGTATCCATCCAAAGTAATTAAAAACCAGAACCGGGTCGGGACCGGCGGAACAAGGAATCAGGAACAGGAAACTAAAACCATGACGGAGCCAGACGCGGCAGGACCCCGGGCTCTCACGAAACGGGTGTAGCGGCGAGGCTTATTAATAAGAAAGAATTAAGTGTTCTGAGCCTTCCCAAATGAGGCCCCATTTCTCTGTTCATCTCTGTGGTGCAGCCACAGAGAGACCATTAGTGCAGGGTGATTTAAAGTCCTAGGACATCTCCCAAAGGGGGATGCACTTAGCTAAGTCTGGCTATCATGATCAATGGTCATCCATTGGCGCCTATCTGTCTAGGGAGTGCCAGATGGACATCTGGACTGCATTCCTAAGTGTCAGGAGTAAGTGACTCATATCTCACCTTGATCAACCAATCAGGGACTGGTAGGGCCGAGTAACCCACGTGGGACTCTGATGCCCATGGAACTTTCAGCCAATGAATGAGCTGAAGTTCCTCCAGGTAAAAACAGGCAACACAGAGAGCCTGAAAGATTCGGGAGATTCAATAAGATTCAAGTAAGATTCTGGAGAGGATTCTGTGGACTGTTCTAAAGGGAATTCAAAGGAGAATTCCAGGGCAGGACGGCCGAGGAGCAGAAGGCTCCCAAGGGCAGGACATTCTCGCAGCGCGGCTCCTGACCATCCTGAGACTCAGCCCGGACAACCACTGAACGGCCAGTGTGTCCGAGTGCCAGAACTTTCCTTTGTTCTAAGAGTCTAGAGTGGAGGTTGCCAGAGAGTAACCAGCAGCAGGCCTCGTGAACAGGTCAGAACTGTGGACAGCTGAATCACTATTCAGAACTAGCTCTTCATCAGGAACGAACCGGTCCTCTTCCTGACTTGCTGGGACCCACAGTCATCTTTTCTCCTGTGCACAAACTTTGCTAGTTAAAGCCAACACTAACTAGCCGGACAGTGAGCATCAGCAGCGCACCGTCGCAAGCCGCACAGCACAGCCTGGCACGGAGCCAGAGAGCGCGGATTGGACAGCAACAGCCTGCAACTGTTTCTTTGAGCCCGCAGGAGATCTGAATCCCCAGAGATTGGATGAGTATTCAACTTCAATGCATTACAGCTCGAGAATTCAATTGTTATCCGAACCAGTTGATATCAATTTAATTCCTAAGAGTTATGTACTTGTTTTGAGTATCTAATGTAGAAGTTATAACCAAGTTCATTTATGAAACGGTCTTAATGAATGATATACTGAACGTATGTCCTCTTGATACAGTATAACACTTCGTAACTGACTGAATATATACCTTTTGTATTCTGATAACCCTCTCGATAAGATCTGTTAATTTTATATGCATATTCTATGTATTAATAAATGTATCCTTGTGTATTAGTACCTGCGTGTGTGCGTTGTTTGAGTTATGTCGCATGGTTGGATTCTAAAGCCATCAAAAGAATCAACTTTGTGATTTACTGCTACAATTAATAATTGTCTCAGTAAATGCCCAAACCCTACAGAACTGGTGCCTTCAGAGAGCCACTACATTTACATTTTGGCTATGGCAACATTACATGGGATTCAATGAGAAGCGCCGGGCAAACGCCTGCGTCTGGCTTTAAAGGTGGAACTAATGAGGGGCTGGAATAAGGAACAGGTGTGGGGAATGGGACAGAACGAGGAAGGGCTGGAGCGCCCTTAAGAGGAGGAGTAACGATCGTGACACTGATTGCTTAATGAAATGTAATACAAAAGTTCAAGAGGAAGTCATACCCATATTTCTCCCTCTTACCTACTGTATGTGGAAATAGCATGATTCTAGCTTATTGTTTGTGCATTTCATTGTCACACATATTCTTTAAGGATTCCTGGGAATTATCTATGGCCTCCCTACCGTAGATTATTAAACCTGAAGCTAAATATGAAAGGTGTGAATGACACTTTTCCTCCGAGCAGGATTCTTAGCTCTTAAATACTTGATTTAATTTAAATGTTATATGCATTGCTGCTGTGTGGCACAATGGCACAGTGGTTAACCCAGGCCCTGGGTTCAGTTCCTAGGGTGGGATCTGTGTGGAGTTCCTTGTATGTTCTCCCTGGGTTCACATGGGCTTCCTCTGGGTGCTTCAGTTTCCTCCCGCAGTCCAAAGATATACCGGCAGGTTAAGTGGCTTCTGGGAAAAATGGGCGCTGTTGTGAGTGTGTGAGTGCTTGTCTTGGTGTAGTGCGATGGACTGGCGTCTCATCCAGGGTGTAATCCACCTTGTGTCTGTTGTTTTGCAGGTTAGGCTGTCTCCCCCCATGACCCTGTACTAGATAAGGCAGTTAGAAAATGTGTGGATGCATGTCTATCTCTGTGATCACTGACGCAAGACTCTAATGTGTCCCCTGTGGGTGATAGAGTCTTCTGTTCCTATGCTCTTATGCTGTGAAATGCCCTTTCCAAAAAATCAAAGAATCTCTTAGCATGTATTTAATTGCCCCTTACTCTTAACAATTAAAACATCACGTTGTTTTGAATGAAACGATAAAAATGTATGAGACAACTGATTCCACTATGCATTATCTTGCATGTTTTCTCCATTTTACACTTTGTCAGCTTCTATACTTTCAATGTACTGTGATTAAAGTTCTGTCCATACCTGTCTGTAACATATTATACACATTAATATGTGCTATTACATTCTTTCTTTTTAAAATTAAGTGAAATTAACATTTGATTAAGGTGATGAAATGCATATGAATCATTACACATTAACTAAGGTTGTTTTTGTTCAGTTGTAATTTTAACACTCAAAGCCTTTTAGATGTTGTGGTAACTTAACAGTTTGTCCTGCATTGGTTTTAACAGGGATCATGGCCCCTGCTTGTGGATTCATTACCAGGACATTGTTGTTCAAACTTGTTAAGGCTTGCTAGGTATCTGTCTACTATGTTTGCTTTCACGATGTTTGGATTTGTTTGTGTGGTCTGTCCTTTCAGACCCCCCTTTGGAATCCTAGCTCCAACAATGTTCCCCACTCAGGGAAGATACTGTAGCATGGTCCTCATCCATTTAGTTGTATTTCACTTGCTTCTTGTTTAGATTCATTCAAGTTACTATAGGTTCTCTTCAACAATCTGTCATTCTTAAGGTACTGGAGAAGACTAGTCAATTACTAAATCAGACATTTGCAGTATTCACTAAATGATTATTTTCTTTTATTCAACAAGACATGAACTCAGCTTAACTTTTAAAGATCTCCAGATCTCCATTTTCACATTAATAAGCACTACTCTTTTATCTCACTCATCACGAAGCATTCAATCTTGATTAGCAACCACAAATTTTTTATCATGCCTATCTCTACAGCCTGATCCTGTTCGACCAGGGACAGTGCCCTTTAAAAAAAAAAAGTTGTGTCACTGACTTAGCAATAGCCAGCTTGATGTTTTTTTCTCTGATTACAGTCCATGACAGCCTGTCTCTCTGCTGATGTTTAAGACACAGGGAACAATCAAGACTCACTCTGTGCTATCTATATACTCCTCTGTCTTTAGGAAGGGGCATCGCTGGCCAGTGAGCCAGTGTGCTGTGCCCGCTCTGTCAGGCACTAATGCCTTCCACCAGCCCTTGTTTAACATGAAAAATTCACTTCTTTTAGCTTGCAAAGGAACAACAGTGTGGGACATTGGGACATCCTTTAAGTCCTGGAATGTATCAGGATCAGGTCATCCAGCACTGGACTAAATCAGAAGGCCCTCCTGACCTGACATCACTGTAGCATTAGATGTACTGTCTCTGGCTAAATCAATGTGAAGAAGTGCAATTCTTAAACTGCACTTTAACTAGATTCACAACTTGCACAACCTTCCTGTCAAAGAGAGGCAATGATGACTCTTAATTGACCACCATGGACACTGCAGTTTCTTGTTTTGATGATTACTAATATTCATCATGTATTTGCCTAAGGGCTGTAGCTTGGTTTTATTGCACATTACTAGTAAATTATATGGTTTTGTGTTACAGAATTGAGCAATTTAACTGGAATGATATTACTGCCTGCCCAATATGTGACTAATTTAATATGATGAGCATATCCAGAAATATTGTTATTTTGTACAGCATTTAATATTTTTGTCTGTGTGGTCACATAGATCTTTTCATATTGCTTCTCAGCTTCAACCACTGTGCACTTTTGTTTTTTTTCTATGTCATGTACTTTAATGGAAATTGTTATATTTCCGCACATTAGTTTCACTGTTTCCTATAAGCAGAGCATTTCTCTTTGGTTCTGGAATGTTCTCCTACAGAGATTTTCTGGTGGAATTTCTCTGTTATCCTTTACTTACTGTTGCTTCACCACCTTCTTTTTGTCAATTGTTTTCCCTTCAATAATTTTGCTGTTCTCTACTGACAACTAACCAGCCCGTGCAAATTTTGCATGATAGTTTTTAAAGGTTTGTTCCCCTTTCCACTCTCCAAGGTGTGTCCCACACAAACAACTAATAATTTTCTGAAACTAAACATGGCTGCTCAAGGCCTTAGGTCAGCAACATTTATTTCTATTTTCACCCCTTTTCTAGTTGGTCATCAAAAAACATGATCTTTCGACAGTCACATTACATTTCAAACTCCAATGTGCATCAGAAGCATTCATGAACTTACTGTACTCACAGTACACTCGTGTCTGGGGACTGTAGAAAAGAGAGGCTCTCACAGCTCCCTTAGCTTTTCACTAATCGAGTTACCTGACACTTTAACTTTCAACTCTTCATTTGTGTCTTCAAATGTGATGTCTGCATGCTACGTAAAAAATAGAAACTTAGAACCGCAACAAACTAAAGCTATCATCAGTCCTTTCCTTTCTGTAGCAAGTCTGCAGACATTTTATTGAACATACATGGCATCAATATGCTGTTTAACATTTGTCATCAATCATGATGATCAGTTGGTGGTCTACTGAGAAATTCAGAGGCGAGTAGCATGTGTGGTCCACTGCTGGAATCTACAGTATACAAGCTCTACCTGGACTGCAAATGCTTTGTTTCTGGTTTCAGCTTTTTCTTCTCCTCTTCTGTGGTGCCCTACAGTACATACCACAAATTTAGCTTTCAGATTTATGTCTCCACCCACCGGGAATAGAACATCCACAGCAGAAATATTACATTTTCAATCAGTAAATAATCAACCTTTTATTTTGATATAATTTCCTTCATCAAGTTTTGCCACAGAGCACTTTACATATTTTTAAAGTAATATAATATAGTATGATATAGTAACAGTTCATCATCTTACAGTTCATCATCAGACACAGAGGAGAGAAAAACAAAAACGGCCAGAGGTATCTCAGTTCTTCAGTATCCTGTGTTGAAAGAAATCACATTATTGTGGAAATATTTCTAAGACGGTGAAAAGCTACCGTAGACTTTGTTTTGAAATCTGAATCAAACCAGAGTTTTTGGCCAAGTAGTACACCTATGTTGTGTTTTGAGGCTTTGGAGTTAAGACTGCAGCCAACTATGCTGAGACCAGACCGTCCAAGGTTTTTTGTCACCCAGTTATTAATGTCAGCAATGCGTGATACAGTAGATTGTTTATGACTGATGAATCATGGGGTTTCATAGACAAATACAATTTTGTGTTTAGTTTACATGTTCCCTAGCAGAAGCATGTGTAAAACACTGTAACTACCATCTTGCAAGAAAGCCACTGCAACACAAGCAACTTGAGGATAAGTATTGTCCAGCTGGAATGTTGTCATGACAAGATGAGACCCATATGCTTCCAAGTCCAAAACCCAATCAAGGATCAGATAGGGCAACTTCACAAAACATGCTAATCCACCACATGACCTGGGTAATTTACAAATTGCTGCTTTGTAAGTTTGCATGTTACAAGCAATGAACAGGGTTTAAATAAGTGATGTGAGAACCCTGACAATTACAGCTTACAGACTCTAAGATTTAAGACTCATAAGATTTAAAAAGATTGTATCATTAAACGCCAGCAGCCATATCACCCTGCAGCTATCAACCGACTACCCACTGAAGCTAAGCAGGATTGAGCCTGGTCAGTACCTGGATGGGAGACCTTCTGGGAAGCTATGGCTGCTGCTGGAAGTGGTGTTAGTGGGACCAGTGGGGGGCGCCAGCCTGCAGTCTGTGTGGGTCGGTATAGTGGCGGGGATGCTATACTGTAGTGGGCACCGTCTTTCGGATGAGACATTAAACCAAGGTCTTGACTCAGTGGTCATTAAAGATCTCTGGGCAGCTCTCGATAAGAGTAGGGAGTTATCCTGGAGTCCGGGCCAAATTTCCCCCCTTGGCCTTTACTGTGACCTCCAAATTGTCCCCATGTATGATTGGCTTGCACTTGCCCTGTGATGGACTGGTGCCCCATCCAGGGTGCATCCTGCCTTGTGCTCGTTGCTTGCTGGGTAGGCGTGGTATAAAGCAGTTTGGCAAATGACATGACACATCATTAAGCACTATCATTCATATCATTCATGTTCAACAGATACATTCTAATTTATTTTTAATAATTGTAATGTGGGTCAACTTGGATTAATAATAAAATTTGATTCATTTTAATAATTTGTCATAAAACTAAGGAAAGGTGTTATGTTTTAATTCTTACTGATTTCTCACTTAATTATTCTAACAAGGAAAGTCTGGTGGTGCATGATTTATTTAAGTATGAATGTATCCTAAACTAAATCATCACAGTTTTAATTAAAATATTAATTCAGAGATAAGATGCCTTCCTCAAAGGGGCAAAGAAATCATCTTCTGAAGAGTTGTAAAGGTGATTTCTTAATTGTGAGTTGATGAATGCACCAGTTCTTTAAGACTAATGTCAGAATTGCACATTTTGTATGTACTGTAGATCAGTAGATCTTTCTTGTACTGGCAACCAAGAAAACTAATTTTATATGACACTATGCTAGGTACGGTCATAGTTTTTATGAACTCAGCATCTCCTTGGTGGAGCTCCCTTTAAATGTTCTCAAGAATATGCAATGCAAATGAATTGTGAACATCACAAAATGAAATATCAGCATCTCTAACCACAGAAACCAGACAATATTTATATTTTTGATATGTTCAGTTTGATAAAAATCCCAAAGAAAACTTCCATCTGTTATCTGAAAAAAATGGTTTCTGCTCTTTCTGCTGCACGCACTCTTATGAGGTCTGGACAACAAAAGAACTGGAAGTTTTTTCCACTTGGCAGTTGGAATATTAGGTTCACCTTCTCTGGTAACTAATAGATACAAATCCGGACATAGTACTCATTGACAGATACTGCTTATGTAAATAAAATACATATACATCCTTTGAGCAGTCACATCAATGCATAAATGTGTTTATATGGAAAAAGTACTGGAAAAAAGTTAGCTTGAGCAGAAGTTAGCTACAGTAGGACACCAGCCAAGAATTATGTTTGATGTCTCATTTTAACAACCTATATCACTGTGTCACCACTACACAACAGCTGGGTTGGAAATTCTGGTCCTGCGGGATCCAGAGCCATCTGGTCAAAGACCACCACTCACAGTAAGAATCTAATTTTCCAAATTCAGTAATAACCAGGCCCAACCGTGCTTAGCTTATGAGCTCTAAAAAGATCAAACTCCAAGGTGGTAACACTGCTATCTAGTAGGAACGTCTTGCCTCAGTTGTCTAAACATCTATTAGAAGATACAGGAATCGTTTTTTCACAATGTATTACCTTTTTAGTTTTTTGTAGAAGTAATGGCAAGCTCTCTTTTGTTGTTCAGCAAATGACAACAGGCATTTGTTAACATCCTAGCATACATTCAGAGAAAATAATAGAGAATTACCCTGTAATTTATTGATACAATATCCCCTGTTATGTATTTATTATCTATTAATGAATGCAGTTGCATGATGACATAGAGGGCTGGTATTGTACAATGAACCCAGGTTTCTTCTGGGTTTTGTCTTCCTCTGTCTTTTGTGTTCTCTCTGCCCCTCACTTACAGGTGTGGTGCACACCCCAGTGTTGTCAGACCCTGCCTGTGAGGAATAGAATGAAAAGATTGCAGCTGTCGTTCAAATCACATTTCCAGGTCCACACCCGACACCTCCACCCTGACTGAGTGGGAATCGACAAGCACCTGTGGCAACTCATTACAGTAAATAAGAAAGCGTGAGTTTCTAGATATAAGGAGCAGTTGTGGAATGGAACAAGAGGAGAGATTTTTTTGTAGAGCCTTTGCAGACCAGTAAGTGGACACATTTGTTAGCTGTACTTTCATTCCCTGGGACAAGCTGACTTTGGCCTAATGGATTTCAGTTGAGTAGCATGAGTATCCAGGAGGGAGGTTTCTTTTTGCAGTCTGGTTCAGGCTGTATTGGGGAGGCCTGACGTTAATATTGAAGATTACTGTGAGTCCACGTTCTACTTTGCAAACTGCTCCTGATGTAATGTAAGTTTTGTTTTCTCTCTGTGTTTCTTTTTGTGTTATATAGCATTTGTGTTTATATAGCATTATAGCTAAAGCGTAACTGCTTCAACAGTGGTATTAGGAATGTGCACGATACACATTGCATAGGAGATTCAGAACTGCAGGAAGATACACGGAGTAGGATTATGGCTGGTACTTCTATGTTCCCAAAGAGACAATATGGGAAAGAAAACAAACAGGATATATGGGAATATAGCAAAAGGTGTGGAATTTAAAATCTAGAGAAGTCACTTTACATTGCACTAGTAAGACCATGTTTAGAATATCAAGAGGGAAGCTTCTGCAATTAGATGCCAAGGTACACAAAGAGTTTAACTCCACACTTTTCAGCATGGAATTAACCTCGATGTGTTACCTCACTTAGAATATTGTGCTTATTTTTGGACACCTTAGCACAAGTTATTATAGCCTGAAGAAGAACAGCAAAAAGAATGATTCTGGGTCTCAGGGGATAGCCATATAAAGGCAGGCTAGGAGAGCTCAATCTCTTTGGTCTAGAACATAGGACACTGAGAGATTTGATTCAAGCATATACAACTATTTTGCTTTCAGCACTGAAACAAGGATACACAGTCACAATTGTAAACAAATTCATTTAGGACAAAGAATAAGAAAATTATTTTTACACAAACCATTGTGGGCATTTGGAACAGGCTTCCCAGTTTGCAGAGGCCCAAATTTTAGTTTCACTAAGGCACTAAACCACAAAACGGCTGAAGATTTTACATCCTTTCTCATGTTAAAGTAAAGAAGCATTACAATTTTTTTAAATCTGACATTTTATTATGTTTTAGACAATTTGTTTTGTACACCTAACACAGACATCTTCCAGTCACAAGTTCCCCTACTGTACATATAAAAGATTAATCAATTGAGGTAATGACACGTTTAAAACAAAATGCATAATCATTGGGCTTTCTTCTTAATGAAGCCACTTACAGTATATTTAGCACAAGAAGAAGTACTGAACGCAGTCAGCTTCCTTTTTTACCAAATGTTTGCTAAAAGTGATTAACGTGGGCTTCTGGAAACTGTTGTGGTTTATTGTTTGTGGAATATTTGCTGGTCAAATAGGCAGTAATTTAAAGTATATTTTTTTGCACTGCATTGTTGGCAAATGTTGTGTACAAGGGGAGTCTTGCACTTAGCATGCAGCTGACTAAATACTGGTTAAAAAAAGTATTCAAGGATTTCAAAGATGCTTTTGGCCCGAAACAGTATTGCAATAGTCCGTGTCCACCATTTGCTCAACACTGTGAAGATGTTATTCTAATTAATCTTGGCCACAAATTGATAAACTCTCAGATATCCATTTATAGCACGACACATACAGTTCCCTGTTACATGTCTCAGCGATTAGAAACAGTCAGCCTGTGTGCATTAAATGACTTGCATCAGGTGAAAATGACAAGTGGGTCTTTAGTGGATCTAGGATTCGATTAGCTTACAAGTGTGAAATCATCACAAGCATTAAAGTAGTCTTCAGACTGTTTTTCTGTGTTCACACTCACATGGTCACAACCAAAAACAAACGATAACCTGAATATTTTAAGCAGCCTCATCCGATTATAGTGTATACACTAAACCTTTTAACTACTAAACTTTAAAAATTAGTCCCAACCCATTAATGATAATGATAATAATATTGATAATAACCACTGAAAATATTCTATCGCAGTTATTGATGAATACTCAAAACCATTTATCGACATATTAAATATCTTTCATCGATTATTAAAGAAAAGTGGATCTACCGAATGGTCTTTGCTGAAGGAGTGTAAGTTATTTCTATCCTTCCATTCATTTTCTAGCCACTTTATCCAATACAGGGTCGTGGAGGAGCCAGAGGCTGTCCAGCAGGCATGGGGCACAATGTAGGATACTTCAATGCACGAAGGACGGGACTGTGTGAAGTTTAGCAAAAAGAGTTCTGAAAAGCCCAGCCAGAAACACAATCTTAAAAGCTATTTTGCTTTCTGGCTTCGCTTTCTTCTTCATGTTATTAACTTGCAATTGTATTATTCCCTTTTGTTTTACACTGTATTGACTGTGGGACTGACAATATTATCTGGGACCAGTTAAGGTTTGGAAACAAAACAGCTGTAAGGTTTTTATTTCCATTAACGGTAAATAACAGTAAACACCCACACAATTGGCTTAATTTAATTGGAAAAATTGTCAAGGGGCTCCTAAACTCAGCACTATGCCTGAAGGGTCTACATAACAATCACACATTTAATCCTAATAAGAAACATTTGTACAAATGCATATTTATATTTTATAGAACATTAACAAGCCTCCATCAAATATTTTATTATTTTTATTATTAAAGTGAAAGCACATTCTAATCAACGTTTTCCTTTTGGTGAACTTTATGAAAAAAACATAAACTAATGTTGTTATTAAGCGAAATGCTTAGTTTCCTTTTTTATGCAGTGCTTAACAATTTTACTGCACAATTGTTCTTGACCATGTTGTTAATACCAGTATTTCAAAAAATGGTTTTCGGCTGTACTAAAGAGTATTAACGTCTAAGCTGATAGGTGACAGTTGAGGTCAAAGTAGGCAACTGAAAAGGAACAAATAAAAGATGAAATCCACCTGTCAAATATCTAATGTTTTGGTTGCAGAGCCATTTTATTCTTTGCTTTTACCTTTCAGTTTAGTAGTTGTAGCCTCCAATCCACTTGGCTTTTAAGATCTTCAGCATTGCTGAAGTGTAAATTACAGTCATCTTTATGTTGAAAGCAGCGCGATAATTTATCTGGTGCATGCAAAATTTGATACCAATACTTCCACAAAATAAAGACAGATACAATCAGGCTTGGCATCAGCCTTGTAACAGTATGCAGTTAACCAGAACTGACAACACTTCCAACCATGATGAAACATACTGTACCAAAGCAATAGGTACCGTTTAAAAAAACAGCTTAGAAACCATACTGAAAATATTAGTGTGCTTAAATACAATGTCACAACAACAGAACAAACAGCACAGATTAGGGATAGTTAATAAAAATTAATTTATTCAATCATTCAAAATCGGGAAAAACTTTACCCCAACTTCAACTTGTGCTGCAGATTAACAAATCAAATGAAATAAGAGAAAATCAACTACATTCTGTTTTACTAGAATTCATATGGTTACCGCTTTAGGACACTAGGAAGTGTCTCTTAGAGTTTAGATAAAGTTGTGACACCTGTTATTTTAGCTTTAAAGCAGAGAGGATGTTTGCTGAGATGTGGGGGGGTCCCTTGAGCAAGAACAATTGTAAAGTTTACCTTGGTATGGCTAGGTAAATCATGGGTTAGTGATCGTCAATGAGCAGTACAGAAACACACCACATGAGATCACACATAAGAACACAAGAGGAGAGACAAGCAGAAGAAGAAGAGAAAGGCAAGAAAGGAGTCAGGAGTTGGAACTTGAGGCTTGCCCCAGACAAGAGCCCCTACTTCATGATCATCCAGGCAAAACCTGACTGGAGCTAAGTATCTGAACCTTGCTAAGGAGAGCTTGCTATTCTGTGTTTTTAGGAAGCTTACTGTAGGTTTCCTGGGCAAAAAATACCTGTTAGAAACATCTTTCCTGCTTGTGGGTGCATTTCTAGAATAGGGAGATAGCTCCTATTTATTTTGTGGCATCCAGGGTGCAGAGAGATTTAACTGCAGGTTGTACTGCATTTAGTTAGAAGGCAGTTCATCTCTTGTGTGGCCTCTGTAGGCTTTAGGAGTTCAATGCTTAGTAGCAGGCTGGGGTTTTCTGGTTGATTAGAATGTTAAGCCTCTGAAACACCTTGTTTGTACATAGTGTAGACATAGTAACTTGTGTGTTGTATGTTTATGCTGTATGTAGTGTAGTGTTCGAATTGTCATTGTTAATAAACATTCATTTAACCAAGTGTGCCTGGATTATTACTCCTTTCACCAAAACTGTGCCAGAGAATAAAGAATTCATGTGCCCTTAATTATACCAACAGCTGGGGTATATTCTGGAGAAATCACTTACAAGTTTGGGGTTATGAATAATGTTACTTACTAACTTTACTGCTTGGTCAATTCCTGATTTTCACAGTTTTTGTAACCCCACAATTTTTGTAATTTTTGTAACAATATTAACATTAAAGAAGGTTTATAAAGAACTAGTGGTAACATGCGGATGATGTTGCTTATTACACATATACATACAACACATGTATAACCTGTATCGCCTGTTTAAATGAACGTATTTGTTTTGTATTAAATCTGCTGGGATTCTGTATTTTATAACTAAATTATAAAAAATGAATTATTAATTAATGCCAAATTAATACACTGACTACCCATAACAGAAACTACCTCATTCTCCTTTCAAGAGATCACCCCAAGCAGAAACTACTGTAAACACCTTTTTTGCCAGTGAAATAAGTAGTGTCTGTAGGTTCTTGCATAAAAACAGAGTGAAGAATTATCAACACGGGGCCTGATTACCGATTCCTGCAGTCAAACAAAATCACTTTTTACTCTTTCTGCATCCTGGTTGATCTTGTATATTGTTGCTACTAATAAAATAGAAGGAGGCTACATTATACTCTTATTTTTATGAAATGGTACATTGATTAAAAATGACAAAGTGGGTAATGGTAAAATTAACATTCTTGCATACTGTACAGTATTTTTTCTTGGAAATCAGAGCATAAAATCTTTTGCCTTCGGTTACGAAATGCTTTTTCTGAAAATTCTACTTTGAATTTTACATACACATCACATCTTGGTACTTTTATTTCCCTTCGCCTCCCATATTGTAAGGGAGATGGTATTTAAATACTAGATAATGTTTTTCTTTTGCAAAACTGATTTGGTTTTCTAACAGCCAGCACTGCGTTTCTTTCAGAAAACTGAAATAGCTGAACTGTGGGGGAAAAAAATTGCACATCACAACTTTTCTACATATTTCACACAAGTGCACTGAAAACTGTTTAAACTATTATACTGTATATGCAGTATGTAGATTACTGTATTTCTATTAATATTATTTCTAAAACATGATGAAAAACAATAAAAATCTGTTGTAAATCTTATTATAAATAGACAAGAAAGAGTAATATAATAAAAGCATGCATTTTATCCTGTTGTATGATGAGAAATAAATTCAAAAATGAATTTGCTTTAGAAAAAAATGTTTTTTGCAATAGGTTCACTTTTCTTTATTGAAACCATTTTTCTTTTATTCCATTTTAAGTATTTGCCTGATGCTTTTGTCCAGAGCAACATAAATAATTACAACTACCAGTGTATTACATAATTCTGGCCCAAATTAGAACAATTTGGGTAATATACTTTGCCCAAGGGCACAGCAGTAGTGTCAACACCAGGAACCAGAGCCCACAACTGGTCAGGAAACAGATCTTACCAGTCCTTCCTGCATTGTTTCACCCTCTCAGATGCAAAAATAATAATGGACAATGGTGACTGTAAAATATACTGTATTCCCTACCACAACACTTAAAGAAATAATGCTTAGCCATAGCATAGCATGGCATTTTCTATAACTAGTATAATGTAAATTAATTCAAGAATAATAATAGCAAAAAAAAAGTATTAATAATAAGCAACTTTTCTAACTTTGACATTGCATCATGAATAGTCCAAAAAGACCACAAACATATTTCAGAAGATCTGACAAAAGTGAAGATGATTAGGAAACCACAAAACCTAAAAGTCTCCAATATGCTGACAGCAACAAAAAATTGCTCATCAGTACACTTGAAAAAAATCTTAAATTAATACAACCATTACCGCACTGAAGAGAACTGTTTATTACACAGATGTGTTCTTTATTGCTTCTCTCTGGAGGCTGCAGTCTTTGCAGAGCAACTGCATAATAGGGCACTCTCTTTTATACATACATAAGCTTAGCTTTCTTTCAAAAAGAATATACAATGAACACATCAACTCCAGACCTACAAACTAAAGATTGCATAACTCAACGAATCCGACATCCCAAATTGTTGATGTGTGAACACCCTTCTGTTAATCATAGCTGATCACACAGCTGCTTTTATTCATATCCCAGCAAGGCTTTTGGTGTTCTTCACTAACAGAGAAAGAGAAGGGGGAGGGGAGTGCAGGCACAAACCTTATCTTGTCATTTCTTATCTCTAGGCTGCTGTTAATGATTCCGCATTCTAAAGAAAAAATTAAATTCCTTTTCTTTAAATATATACTTTCAACTAATATTACATATGCATGTAAACAATATTGAGCAATCGTACCAGTTTCAGAATGGACAATGTTTCATTATCATTATTTCATACCCTGCATTTTCTGCCCAGTCTTTCAAGGGCACAAGGGCTAAAATAAGATTTAATCATGTGTATGATGTCCATTTTATGCAGATGCAAAAATAAATGCAAGCATATAAAGACAGTTATACAAATGAAAACCTTATATCAGGTGTTTCTGAGATGCATTACACATTTTCAAATACATGTTGATGGTGTATTTTTGTTACAAAGCTCAGTGTTTGTTCCACATCGGAGTTGCTATTGGGCCTTGTGAGGTTCTTTCAACGACAATGAACTCGTCTGGGTTGTTCAAAGCCTTGTAGTGGATAAGCAAATCTTGAATAGCACGTTCTTCAATCTGAAAAAGCCAAATAGAAATGAATGTTTGAGACACGCAGATCCGCAAATGCTTTAACAGTGAAACAGAAACAGATGGTTGGTTCCAGTACTTATTCAAACTCCACGTGGAAGCTGTGTGTTTTTAGAGCCTAATGTAATTTGTACTATGCCCAATATTACTACTTATTAATTTAAGATAAATGCAAGGAAGGGAGAGAAGAAAGAAAGTGAAACTTAAAGACTCTGTGCATGATAGGGAGATTTTTTTTTTAGAAAAAGGAAATGTACTAGGACATCTGTTCTTCCTCATTTACATCAACAATAGAGAGTCTGGACTAGTTAGTAAACTAGTCAAGTTCACAGATGATACCGGAGGATCAGAAATAACTGCGGAATCAGCATGTGAAATTCAAAGAGACTCAGAAAATTCATGACTGGGAACAGAATGTGGAAAATCAATTAAAAATGTTTGAATATATAGTTAAAAGAAAATAATCAAAATCTAGGGATATTATGTTAAAAATGTATAAAATAACAGTAAGGTTCCATTTGGAATTTTTGCATAGCTTAGGTCACCATGTTACAAAACTGTTATTGATGCTCTGGAATCAGTCCACAGAAAAGCAACCAGAAGCATTCCTTGACTTAAAGGAATGTTGTACACTGATAGATTGAAAGAACTGAACCTTTCAGTCTGGAACAGAGAAGACTACTAATACTGTAGGTCTAATACAAGTATTCAAAATCCTTAAAGTCATTTACAAAGTCAATGCAGCATACTTCTTCAAAATGGAAAAAAAATAACAAACTAGATTAACTAGATATGGAAACTATGTCGTGCAAAATGAAAATAGGAGGCATTCTGGGGATTTATTAATCTCAAATTAAAACTGAGAACAGGAGGGATTTCTATGAACATTCACTCTATGAATGTTTTTGCAGTAATTTAATCACCTGCCCACATTCACATTTTTTCTAATGTATTATAATTACAAGTTGAGTCATAAGAACCAACATTGTCATTATGGGCGACTAGCATGTATGTCTGAAATATGTTGATTAAGGACGGTGTTAAATTATCATCTTTATCTGGCACATTGTTAATCATGCTGTTATTGGCATGTGTGTGAAACAGTACAATGCCATCTTCCTTTTACATTTTGAAATTCATTTTCTTTTTTCATTTATTTGTATTTCTGTCAAAGCATCTGCAAATCACAGAGGCGATCTCCCATAGGATTGTGCGAGATAAACTGGGACAAAAGTAAATTACTGTAGAACTTCTGAAGCAGTCAGATCATCCACAATCCTTGTCAGAGCTCTGCTGTTTAAGGGTTTATACCTTTCCAAAAATGTATGCTATTAAAGACAAATGTATAAAAAAAAACAAACACTTCAGAAAATTCCTCTTTAGGTTTTAGTTCGCTAGCCTATATGCTGTGATTGCCCTCTTTTCTTACGGGAGATTACCTGGATCAAAGCCAAGGGTTTTTCTCTGCTCCTGATAAGTGCAGCTTCTTGCTGCCGCTCTTCCTCAAGTATGGAGGCAAATGTCACAGGAGGTACTGCTGGTGGGCTGCCCACTACAGGCATCACCCAGGGGCTGAAGCACAAACAGCCCAGCAAAGAAAGGTCAGGATTACCGATGCACACATTGCCACAAGTTCTAGGTATAAACAACACTAAAGAAATGGACTACTGACCCACACATCCCTTACATTATGTTTTTACTGTAATGTTTTTAATGTAATTTTTACTTGATGTCTTGAAAGAAAGTGGCTCATTGTAGATCACAATGCTCATTTACTTGATGCAGAAATATCTGAAAAGCCTTGGGAAAAAATTAAATTCACAAACAATTAAAATAATTCTACTAAAGAGGTCCTGGTAATGCAGCCCTAAAAGTAACACAATTCTACAGTAAGAGTTAGCAGGAACTGCAAAAATATATATACACAATACATTAACATAAATATTAGATTTATAGAATGCATCCATTACTATAGCTTCATACATGATCATTCTATCGTTCTAAGGCGCACACCCTAAAATGTTTCTACAAAAACTATAAGCTCCCCAACACCTGGAAACGTCTTTTTTCTTATTTATTTCTATTTGTTTGCAATACTAATGTGCACAGAACACTTCCAATGTGTATAAAAAAGAAGCATCATTTAGAAACCATCCACTATCGTCTGCTATCTCTCGAGCCCCCGAGCAGGCTGACACCTCATCTTCCACTTCAAGCGTACTGGCTTGCTTCGTCACCTCGGATTGCGCAGAGGAAGCTCATCACTGCCATCTCTTTCACTTTCAGCCCACACCACAGTGAACTTGGCCACACCGCGGATGCATCTTTCCGATAGGGCTAATTTAACTGTTTTTTTTTATTCATTTTGAAATGCTTCTACTTGTTTCAATTTGCTTTCAAATAGCCTATTTCTTGGGGACGAGAACATCAGGCTACGGCTATCATTGCCAGCAACTACTGCTGCATGCTGTATTGTTGTGCATTTGATAAACTTTGATTGATTTGATTGATTAGTACAATTCCAAGGTTTCTGAAGTTGTTTAATGATTTTGTTTCCAGTTCAATGGTAAGAAGCAGCTGATCTGAAAATGAGCCCTCATCCTTTCTGTTACTCCACAGCTCTCTTCAGCCAGGAAAAGCAAGTACATTTCAGAGATGAACTTGCAACAAAACTAGGAGACCTCATCTGATGAAAAAGTACGATCACCATGGCCAGTCTAGGGAACATCCCGACAAGAACCACAGACTGTTACTGTTAAAAATGTAACAGTAATTTGAAACCCTGTCTCAGATACTGTGTATTTTTTTTTTAATTACACAGTGTATTAAGTACACTTCAAAATTCTACAGCAACTTTTTTATTCCCTTTTTAAGAAAAAATCTAAAAAGTATCCGTGTGTAACATGATAAAAATGCTCACTTGAGATTTTCAGCTTGCAGTCCTGTAGTACTGTGGTCACCAGAACTCGTGCTTCCTTTGGCAGACCACCTAGAAAACATTATTACAAAGAATGATATACTACATCAAAAAAGTAAAAAGTAAAAACAAGTTTACCAAAACAAGAGTTAAACAGAACAGATTTAAAATATGGCAACATATGACTTTTTGAGATTTGTACCTTAAAGGAGTTTTCCATTTTTATTAGTTGTATCTTTTTGAATCCCTTAAAACAGCATTAATGTCTGTTTTTTGTCATATGTTTTTAATTAATATTACTAATATTTTAGATTTTGTTTTAGAAATCATATATTATCTAATACTACCCTATGAGGATACCTTATAAAATCATCTTTAATCCATTACAACAGATCTTGAATTTAATTAAGCCTTAACAAATTAGAATAACATTTCTACCACTGATGCACCACATTAGCAATGACTGCAATCATTTCTATTATTTTACTAGAACATGCTTATTACTACCATTTTATGACTTACTTTAAATATCAACTAAATATCTTTAAAATCAGAAGAATAAAACCTGCTCAATTCATTCTGCTGCACAACAGAAAAAAGGTGCAACAGTGCAGTTGAGAGGAAAATATCATTACATGTAAAACTTGCTGGCACAATACAATACTTATCTGATTAATTTATTAGACACTTAAATACACACTATCAGAGGCCAGCAGTATTAACAGCTTGCCTTCTAGGAAGAAGATTTATATTACTGGATCTTAAACATCAAATTCAGGGTAAAAATAAAGAAAAAATGACCAATCCCACTCCTTGTGTGAAAGGTCAGTAAAAAGAAAGAAGAAAATAGAACCTCATGATAATGTTATTTGTGCATCTTCAATTTTATATAAAGACATGGTGATCACACCCAAGCAGTCAAAAGGAGCAATTTACAGCAGAACCTGCAAATCATGCCGATTTTGATAACAAAATTGAAAAAGTGTTAGAACATGTGCATTAAAACCACTGGTGTATCCATTTGAAAAAAAAAGACAGAAAAAGGTCTCCTCGCACCTCAAATGTGTTGTTAATAACAATCTGGCGCATTTTGCATAGACACTTATGCCCTTACCCACATATACAGTGGTGTGAAAAAGTGTTTGCCCCCTTCCTGATTTCTTATTTTTTTGCATGTTTGTCACACTGAAATGTTTCAGATCATCAAACAAATTGAAATATTAGACAAAAAGATAACACAAGTAAACACAAAATGCAGTTTTTAAATGAAATTCCTCACCAGCGCTGTAAAAGACTCATTGCCAGTTATCGCAAACGCTTGATTGCAGTTGTTGCTGCTAAGGGTGGCCCAACCAGTTATTAGGTTTAGGGGCAATCACTTTTCACACAGGGCCATGTAGGTTTGGATTTTTTTTCCCTTAATAATAAAAACCTTCATTAAAAACTGCATTTTGTGTTTACTTGTGTTATCTTTGTCTAATATTTCAATTTGTTTGATGATCTGAAACATTTCAGTGTGACAAACATGCAAAAAAATAAGAAATCAGGAACGGGGCAAACACTTTTTCACACCACTGTATGTAAATGATCCAAATTAGTGTCAAAAAGTAAAAATGTACAAGTAAAACTGAAGAATAAATATTAAATTCACTCAAGTAGCTCATTCAATCTAACTCCTCCATTTGATGACAAACAAATAAGGTAACATGAAATATCCAGCATGAAATTTTGGGTTGCACGCAAGAGCCACAATTGAGTGGATGGAGTTTTATTTCTATCCCTGCCTTTGACAAGATGTCTAAACATTTTTGTTGCAAACTCTGAAATTCACACCAGCAAAAATGTAGTAAATATAAATTGTGGTCAAATACTCTTTTTTGTAGGTGCCAAATTCTTCAAGCATAGTAACATACTTTAAATTTGAACAGACACCATTGAAGGAGCCCACACTTCAATTAGGCAAAAGAAGCATGACTAAGAAAGAGATGCAGGAAAGGCCTTAACCACAGTTCATGGGTTTTGCAACACTTCTGCTCTGTGCTTACCCTGATAGCTTCTCATGTTCATCCTGCTCACTGGCTTTAAAAGACACCCTCTTTATAACTGGAGATGAAGCACATGCAGCTTTTACACTCTTCTCCTCTTCCATCAGGAGATCACGGAAAGAAGTGTAGGAAGGTGTAGTGTGCAGTGGAGTTGCCCTAATATGAAAGAAAACAAACATCGACTATTTCAGTTCTAAATACTACACAGTTTGCACAATAGCAATGCAATGAAACAATTTCACAAAAAGCTACCTGAGGGATCTAGTGCCTTTTTTCTAAGAGAGCTTAAATATATTCCTAGTTTATATTAATTTCTTCTGTCTTGTCAGATCCTTATTGAACACAGCATTGGGATGTACTGCACACAGCAGCAGCAGAAAATGCAGACAAAATCCCAAAACAAAATACATTTTAAAATGACATGTGACTAGAACAGAACTGTATCTACAGGAATAACAGACATGCACTATAGGTTTAATTTGCATCATAGTACCAAACCCGACACTGATGTGGCTGTCTCTATTCTATCAAATTGCATCTCTGACATAAAAATTTGGATGACTCAAAACTTCCTTCATCTTAACTGTGACAAGACTGAAGTCATGCTTATTGGTACCCCCCATCAACTTCGTAAAGCCAGTCCTGTAACCCTGTCTGTAGATGGCTCTGTACTTGAGCTTCAATCAAAATTGAAAAACCTTGGGGTTATATTCGATTCTGGCTTAACATTCGACCCACATGTACAGCATACTGTCAAAACATCTTTTTTTCACCTTAGAAATATCGCAAGACTACGCCCTATGCTATCATTAACTGTGGCTGAAAAGCTGATCAACATATTTGTATTCTCTCGAATTGACTACTGCAATGCTCTACTCCCTGGGGTATCTAAATCTACTCTGAACAAGCTGCAGTATGTCCAAAATTCAGCAGCCAGAATTCTGACCAGGTCTAGTGCAAGTGTTCACATTACTCCTATCCTGGAGTCCTTGCACTGGCTTCCGGTCAAATTCCGCGTAGACTTTAAAATCCTCATGCTCACTTATAAGGCTTTACATGGCTTGGCACCTCAATACCTGTCTGAACTTTTATCGCCCTACTCCCCACCTCGCAACCTCCGCTCTTCAAATTCTGCCCTCCTTACTGTCCCCCAAGCCCGTCTACATTCTATGGGCGACAGGGCCTTCTCCTGTTATGCCCCCAAGCTCTGGAACTCTTTGCCCAAGGATATTAGAGAGTCACCTTCTCTAAACTCCTTCAAATCCAGACTCAAAACCTTCTTCTTCAGAAAAGCCTTTACTTAACTGGTTCCATTCTTCACCCCTCTGCTCTTCTTAATACCACCTTCCACGGTCTCCTCTATTGTTATTGTTGTATTGTTGTAATTATAATTGTCTCCTATCTTGTGAAATCTTCTTATTTATTGTTGTAGTCTTCTTATTTATTGTTATTGTCATCCTGTAAAGCGCTTTGAGAAGCCACCTTTAAAGGCGCTATATAAAATAAAGTTTATTATTATTATAGTTTTACCTTTATACTTCAAGAAAGTATGTATTTTCAAATTATTTCCTACAGCAACAAGGAAAATGTTTATTTTCCTGTAATAACAGTTGGTGTAAAAGACTGCAGAGAAAAGGAACGCACTTTACTACCCTTTATTAGAATGGGGCCCAGCAGTTACACACTGTGTTCAGATAATTGAGATGGCTGTGCAAAGAATAGCTGCAGACACAATTATCTGCCCCCTTCCTTGTTTCTTCATGATGAGTATTACCAAGGGGCAGCATAACTAATCTTCACATTTGTCAGGGTTACATAAAACACCTTCGTTGTGACAGGTCTCCCAAGTTCTCGGTAGCAGGATTAAGCTTGCATCATACAAGTACATCTAGGCCAGGCCAATAATAAGTCAGCCATGGGTAAAGTGTGAAATACTGTAGCTTCATCTGCCTCCAGGGCAAAGAGGTGTTCAGGGCTCTCCACATGGAACAGCACTGGACCCCCTCCAGGCACAGCTTAGTCACTTTAAGATAGCTTGCAGCTATTGATGGCTCAATCCAGTAAAAACATTTTTTTGAAAATCCCTAAGAGATTTAATCCAAGGAATGCAATTTACTTTAATACTGTAGAATGTGTTTCTATAATTTCAAAACAATCCAACGCCATAGAACTACCACAGGCAAAACTGGTTTAAAGGGTGACAGAATTTGTGCAGAAAATACAGATGCTCTTTCCATCTAATCAAATAACAGGATGCAAATGTACAATGGACCTGACATTTATTAACATAGTACCTAGATGTACTTTCAGCTTTTGTCCTTAAAAGGATAATTAATAAAATAACTTGAGTCCAAATTCTTCTTTTGTAAAAAAAAAGAACCCAATATTGATCACATTCATGACTTATACTATTGGACATAACAATCAAAACAGTATATTCAACATTTTAGAACAAGAAAAGGTTTATTCCGTGATGAAAAGAGAAACGAAGAAACAACGTTTCGGCCGTGGAGCCTTCATTGAGTGTCGAGGCTCCACAGCCTCCGGAGAAGGCCTCCGGTGTTTCCTGGACTTAAATAATGAAACTACGAGTATGCTTTGTGCAATTCTATTAAAATAACTGTATAACATTTTTAGAATGTTTAAAGAAAGAAATTATGCAATCTATAAATCTTTTTGTTATTTGATTGTTATTTTTCCTATTCTTCCAGCAATTTCAATACATTTGGAAGGCACTTTATTATACACTTACAGGACTGAACCATTCTACTAACATCAACAACCAAAGATCAGTTTCCATGTCCGCTGTTTTTGCACATAGGAAATGCTTCAGGTCAGATAAACATCTACAAGATAACGCCCAATGGTAGCATCTAAAGAAAATCTGGAACAGATCCAAACGGAAATTCACTGTTTTGTACCAATGAAGACTTCAGCCCTTTCATAACAGCTCATGTACACATTAAAATTAAGCGGGCTGGCTCTGTAACTAATTTGCATTTTTATATAAGATAACAGAATAGGTGTGGTCAGTTCACATTCCCTAACAAAGGATCCAGAATGCCAGCAAGCAAAACTGAGAATTGTGGTCTATTTGTTATCTAGTCTGAAAGGTCAGACTTTATTGCTTGTTAATGAGAGATCAGATTAAAAAGCACAAACCCCCCATTTTATAATTTACTGTGAATACATACAGAAAATACAACATACTCTGGCCTATATTTACAATTCATTTTTTGTAAAGTTGAATGTAGTGCAAAGTCACAGTAAAAACTTACTGTGTAGATCTGGGACTATATTCATTAGAAATGCATTTGAGTATTCCCTTCTTACTAAAATACACTCTACTGACATATCTCTCGATGAACACTTGCAATACAGGAAGGTTTGTCTATTTTGCACAGTTTGAAAATTGATCAAACGATCATGATCTGCTCAAATAATTTATTCAGCATTCTCAAAGGTGCAGTATGAACTGGTCTATATTATTAAGACCAGTTTGCTACTCTTTGAATGTCTTCATGTGTCCATACACATGGGACATTTTTACACCCTTGAAAATACAGTATTGAAAATATTTTTTAAAAGGAACAAAACCATATATATTAGTCTCCAATAGTAACACTGTCCATACTAATATACTATAAGTTGATATGGCACAGAAATTTATAAAAGGTTTCCTGACAATGACACTGTAGCATGTTCTTATACTATTATCTAACTATTTTGACACAAAAGCTATAAGCAATTGAGTATCACGTGTAATATTATATATCCTTCCTTTGCATAATTTCCATAATTATTTCCAATTATGGATATTTTACTGCTTGCCCTCCTAAATGTTCACACTACACCATTATTACCAGGAAATCAATGCCATCTAATGACACAGAAATTACATCTGTATTCCACGTTGCTGAAAAGAATCTGACATATATTTTCCCAACTAGTCCTCTGAAAATATTACATTACATATTGCCACATACAATCATAGCAAGTAACATCCTAATGACATGAAACACACCATGCAAATGGCTTGAACTTACCACGCAGTTCCAGTCTTTGTAGGAACAGATGATGGAGACACTTTCACAGTGGTGTGCTCCATACTGCCTTCTCTAGCAGTCATGGCAATCATTTTTCGTTGCTTTTGGGAAAGTTTCATTGCATGTGCTGGTAGTTTAGTGTTGCTCCTGCAAATCAAGTGTAAAAATAGCAGTTTGGTTGTCTTTATTGCAGGTTGTATTGCCATTCTGCATTGACATTTCTGACTCATTTGTGCTTATAAACCAATCAATCTTAATCAATCATAAAATAAGTACTTTTGTTAATGTCGATTTTGACACATGCAAAATTGTATTTCAGGAGCTTGCATGTTAATACTGCATTGTTCCAATGTTATAAAACAGATGCAAATAGAGAGATTGGAAAACTGTATTCCTTACTAATTAATTAGCTAAAGCAAAATGAAGCATGAACTAACGGGGAGATGGGACAGGATTCAGGGATGCCAGGGAACGGAACACAGAGGCCCCCAATGCAGCACCAATATCTTTTAAACTGCTATGAGGAGTCAACCAGGTCAGTATCTGTGAGAGCCCAAGAATCCTCTTTTAGCGCTAGGCAAAAGCAAGGAATATCTCTGTTTAGGTTCCTACTTTCCTGTCCACAATTCTTTTTCAAAAACTGAACCACACCTGAACCCTCCCAAAATATGTATAAACGTACCTACAACGCCCACTGCAAACACCATACCCAGGGAATATGATTGTATCTATAAAGTGGCAAACAATCTGTGTAGAACAAATAAATTAATACTTCAAAGTGATTTACGTGGTAGCTAAATGTATATTTTTCCAACTATTAGGAATATGCAACTTTTTGATAATGGATGGACCCAGGAAATTTCAATTCCCTGTTTACTACGCCAGCTTAAAAAAAGGACTGCAATTACAGATGACCTGTCACTAGACTAAGTCCTGTAAATAGCCAAGTTGGGGGTGAATTACTTAACTGCACAACTGGTGAAGGCTTTGTGGTTGGTATATAAATGGAGTTGCATGGTGATGGGGCATATGGAACTTTTGACTGCTGTTCTTTGTTGTTTATCCTAAAAGGGGGTTACAATAAAGCTTCTTGGATTTTACATTTTCTGATATTGTGATTATGATTATGGAAGACTGGAGAATGGGAATGTCATGTTTTCAGGGGATTCATGAGTCTTTTCACCAAGTCATTATTAACTGCATGACTATGGGAAATTATGCTAAAACGCAATCCACAATGTCTAATAAAACACTAAATTAAATATTGAACTTCACAAATAAAGGCCAGTCTTTCTTCAAGTGGAACAATTTCTCAAACGTAAATAAAAGAAAAAATCTAGTTTTTATACAATACATCTATTAACACTCTGCATGGAAGCTTAAAAGCAGTCCTGTATAAACTCTGTGGTGGTTATTTGATTACCTTTATCTGGCATGATGTGTTATAGGAGAAATTTAACAGACCTGAAAAAATCTCAGGGCTCGGGATTGTCAAGACCCTTTCCAAAAACAGCAATTTTATGACAAAGGAAGGATTACTTTTTTTTCTTTGACAGAAAAAAAGCGGAGCAGGCTTCGAGACTAAATTAATTAAAAGACAGACTCACTTACTACACTAAGGAACTACGTTCAAGTAATCCAGAAGCTGAGGAATACTCCCTTTACATTCTGTCCTTCTGTTCCTAGCCCAGCCTGTTCTACAGCTGTTTCTCTGAGCTCAAGATGACGCAGATGAAATCTGTAGCCGAAGTTCACATCAACAAATATGACCTACTATCAATTTAATAAATCCACTGACCAAACTGACCAAAGATTTGAGATACAACATGTCTTCATGCCGGTGACTTACACTGAAGGACTTTTGGGGGTGGCCCCACGGTTTTGTATATTTTCTTCCATTTCCATGATGGCTCTGAGGTCCAGAACAGGAGGGCTGGCCGGGCTAAAGAAAAACAAGGTACAAACAAGCTTTTGGAAAACATCTGTATTATGACAAGGTATCAAAAGAGGTTGAACACAGAAGCAAACCAGAACATTATCAGGGGGAAAGTCACGGTAATTGTCTGAAGATTTAAGGTTGCATCAGGTTGAGCTATAAAGACCATTAAAAAATCCATAGCAAAACTCTTTTAAATGGGGTGTCAGTCATCAAGAAGCTCAAAGCTAATGTGATAGTTGCTACCCCAGCAGAAAGGACTTAAGAGATGTTATCCAAATTTTCAGTCAGGAAAGTATGGTTCGGGAGGATGACCCACACCTTAGGTAATCTTTGAAATCTTAAAAAAAAAACTCTAGTATCATCCTCCATTTAAGGATGAGCTCGCAACTCTGGAGCCCGTGTAATACTCTACTATGGCAATGTAAAAAAGCTAATAGTTGAACAAAAAGCAACTAAGTGACTCCCAAGTCAAACCAGACCATATGATATGGGTGGAATTTGAGCAGTAATAATCAAGCATACGATTAACAAAGACGGGTAACACCCATGCGGGAAAAGAATGCCACTCATTTTGTAAAGAATAAAAATGGATGTGTTCTGAAGGGCTGATTTACATTCTTGGTCCTGTGATCAGGAACACACGGATGAAAAGGTCAAAGCTTCTAACAAGAAGCTCAAGACTGTTGATGAATTTTGACTTTACAATATAATAACAACACACTGCATGCATCAAATCCAAAGACCAAAGGGTTAAGAATTGAAATGAATGATCCTGACTCATTACCACAGTCTAAAGTAGAACATGTATAGTAAGACCTGAAGAATGCAAATCCCAAGCAAAGGTCACGCAACTGGAGAGGCTGGAGTCTGCTTCAGATTATTAAAGCCAAAAAAGTTTTCACAAAGCAATGATTCTGATATACAAATAAACTTGGATGTCACATTCAAATATGTATGTAACAGTTTGTTACACATTGTTGCACATTGTGTTTACACACACAATATTTAAAGTCCTATAGTTTGATTTATTTCAGTCACCTGGATATACACCTGGTTTTTCATGTTAAATCAACTTTAAGTTACACTTTGTTGGTTGTTCTATTGTAAATATAACATGTACATTAACCGTTAAACACGAAAAAATAAAAATATTACTCAGAATAATATAACTATTCTATGCAAAATGCTTTTTTTATCCATTGTGAGAAGTGTCAATTTTCACTTTAATATGCAGATTTACTTAAAACTAATTCACCATACACTAAATGGCCTTCAGATCTAAAAAATACAGTCTTCTGGTTTGCAGCAGAGAAAATTATTTTACATTTTAAATATGAAACAGAACACAGAAAACGTATAACCCAAATATACTGTTGTTTCAAGTCAGAGTACAGTATCTGTGTTTGTCATTTGCATTAATTCTAAACAGCTAGTGTACTTAAAAGCAGAATTCAGCATGCATAGTGTTGTTGTGGGGGATTTTCAATTGACTAAGGAGTCAAAAGAACCATGTAAGGGTTAAATGGCTGTGTAATAAGGATTGTAAGGAGACTGGTACAAAACATGTGCATGCATTTGCATGTGGGAGCAACACAGAACACTGAGGTTATCAACATTGAACATACTTCATGCACTGTGCCAAAAACGCTGAATGAAGAAGTCTCAGCGACAGAAGGTACCAGGATGATGGTAACTGGTGTTTTTTTTTATTTCATATTGGAGAGAAAAAAAAACATGACGCACTTTGCTACTCGCATACCTAGATATTGGTCTTGGGATAGGCCGTGGGGTAGATGTCTTAGAAAGAGAAGGTTTCTCATTTTTCACTTCTGGAGTTGGTGGTGGACTTTTTGTTCTCAATATTTGAGATTTCTCTTCCATCTGAGGAAAGAAAATAATTCAAAATGCAGACCACAAATAAGATGTCAGCAAAAACAAATCTGTAATGATACAATATTTTTGCATGAACATAAAAATGAACTTTGAATGATAAAAAATATATTTTAAATATTAACATAACATTTCTTATAATTACAGGTCTACGCAATTTGCCAATTGTGCATAGCATTCAGCTCTTATGCAAAAACTCCAGTACTACTTAGGAGACAGACAGATTGTAGAATTTGCTCCACTGATGTACTGTGCTCACATCATCAATCAGATGATCTGATTCATTGCAAGATCCACAAAGCGTTACACGCTCAAACTAGAAAAGACTAGTTCATAGCTCTCAACAGCTTGTATAGACTGCATATAAAAAAATACATACTGTCTATATACTGCAGAATCTGCAACTTGGAACCTAAGTGGAAGGTATTTTGTAAAAATTATAATCTACAGATGTTAGGTTCTGTTTTATTGCAATACATTGTATCTTAATATTCTTAATATTTACAGAGCTAGGTATCGTCACTGCCTTTAATACTGTGCTCTGACTAAGTTAATTTTATGAATCTGCAGACTAATGAATCTAATGATCACGTTTTTGAATTTAGAGATTGCAGTTAGGTGTTGCTATTGTGGACAAAATGGCATAAAACAATAACAGACCTGTCAAGAGAAAAACTAACAAAAACGTTCATCTGTTTCTAAACTGAAACCTAGGCAGTAGTGGAAATTAAGGGTGGGCAAGAATATATATTGCTTTTGATGTTAATGGGTATTCATGGACATACAGTACATATGATAAAAGCTTACTTGGTCCTATCTACAATGCCTAATGATCAATAAAGCCATTTTGCATTTCGCCTTAAGTTTATAGTTAGCCAGGTTATTAATGTGTTCCTATATGTGTTCTATAAGGACAGTGACTCTTATCTGATCTCTGCAAAAAAATCCAAAATAATTTGCATGTGAATTGAGATCATGTCAGAGGTCATGGGCAAGATCACTGTTTTGCTAGAGGACACACAGTTCATAATTGTGTTCAATAACGAACCATGACCCTTCAATTATGAAGTTACAAGATAAGTTTCCATTTGACTGTATGGAAAAGTCAGAGGCTGTAGTTAGTTATGGACTGTAATTCCCATGGGGTACTATTTCCCTGTGATTCTACATGACCCAGCAACATTTCACTCTAGATACAATCTGCAACAAAAGCAAATATACTCTATGCATATCAAGCACGCCTGAAATTGTGTGGCTTTGATTTGCAATGTATAAAGTCGTTTGAAACAATATTGGGAGGAACCTGTCCAAGTCAACATTTTTTTTCCCCAAGAGGTCGAGCACATAAAATATTTTCTATAAATCCAGTATGACAGCCACACCACGTCTTCAATCCACCCGTCCTGAAGTAAATCTGAATCTTGGAGATAAGGTAACATTGTATAACACGTTTCAAATGTGAATTTTTTCATTACTTATGAAGAAGACTTTTGAAAACTTAAGACACTTCTGAATACTTGTATAATGGAGCCACACCACACCACTACTGTACAGTACATGAAGTTTCATAAAACAAACACTATACCACCAAAATATAATGCAATAAACTGCTTCTTCTCCTTTTGTAAGGGCTTTATACCTGAACTCTATAAACAATGTGTTCATGCATTTGTGCTGCAACCTGATTTACCAGTTACAGCAGATTTCGGGCACTTCTGGTATTGCATGTCCACTGATTCACACAGTTATCTCCTTTTACAGCTCCATCCATCCCAAAGCACAAAACAGTCTCTCCCCCACTTATAGTTCCTGAGACTTCTTTGCACTGGACCTTTATAACCAAGTCATTAAACAAGGTTGTTCACCGAGTCATGAAAAGTCCTCAGAACACCAACCCCATGAGGAATTTCTGCACCCATGAAGTTGTTGATGCATTCTACACCTCCTTCTCCTCCACCTTTGTTGCATGGCCCCTTAACTGGATGCATATCATTATTTAAAAGCAAAAAAAACGAATTTCACAACTAACAATTCAAAACATTTTCTCTCAGCTTCAGAAAGCCTCTTTATGGTTTTTTTATTAAGGTCTACACTGTGTTGTAATAAGAAAATCAGCTTCCATCTGAATAAATGCATGTTGTCCTAACCACACCTCACATTTCAAAATACTGACACACAAGCTTTGCATGTAAACTGCAATTAGGTTTTAAATTAACCTTCCCAAACAAGATGGTAGCCAAGATCACAAAGATAAACAGGCACGTTCCTTGATGGAAAATGTAAATGATCCAAGATCTTCAGAATTATTCTTAAAATGTAGAACAGCACATGGCCACGTGTAAAATTAATACTTCAAAAATATGCCTTTAATCAAAGACAAAGAAAACTGAACTTGCAATATTACTTGCAGCTTTAACTCACTTTATAAACTGTGATATATATATATATTGTATATGTCATCTGAAAATGTGTAATGGCAGACCTCAGATTTATCATGACCAAGTCCCAGCATGAACACAGGTGATTGCAGATCTCTTGGACTGCCAGCTCCATAGCTACCCTCTGAGTCTGACGTCAGGAGCTCCTGAAGTGATTCAATGGAATTTGTCTTATCAGTCTTCCCTAAGCCTAAAAGAGAAAAAAAAAAGTTTTTTTTTCCCCAAAACATTCCATCATGATGGACCCAAAGAAATTTAGATTACAAATACACAGCCTACATTTTACATAGATATTTTATATGTACTACCAGGAACTATGAGAACATCTGCAGATTTCAGTGGAAAAACAGTATCTGCAGTATTGTCAACATTTTAGTTTACCATCTGAGAAAAAGTAGTATTTCTCTTACTATTGATTCAGAGAAGCTTTCCAAGCATTCCTTTCCTCAGGGTTTGACTGCTCAGTTTGCTGGTCTTGAAAATCAAGCTGTAACATGCCTTGTGTTTATACAGAATACGGCAGCGAGCATTCTCTTTTGTCTCATCAGAATGCACTGCACATACCAGAAGTTCCTACTTAATAGCTTTAAGTGTACATTAAGCATCATTTGACAATTAGCTTTTACTTAATCTCAGAATTCATACATTTTACCTTTGTTCAGTGTTGACCTTATATATATATACACTAAAGCATAGCCTCAAGTCAGCATCAAGTCAAAATAAGACTTTCAAACTGATCTTTTTAACTACATGAACGCTATTTTAAAGCTTTTTGTTAGTTCTGTACCTGGATGTAATAAACAACACTTTAGATTTTTTCTCTTATTGGCATACACTATGTCAATATTATATTGGATCATCAGAATATTGTACTGAGATGCAGCTAGCTGGGAATGGAAGAATCAAACTAAACTACTGGTTACAATGAAGATGTATTAATATTTCTTTTTTTAAACCAGAGACAATTTCCGTTTTATCAAGATTAGAGCACTGAAAGCATGCTTATCAAAATGCCCCCTGACAAGCTGCAACAGCTTCAAACACTGAAGGTATTATGTTACACAACTTCAGCTCTATATTCCTGCCTACTCTGCCCATTCAATCCTTATCATGTCCTAGAGCAAAGGAGTGGTAGAGAATGCTGTGGGAATTCTCCATGCTGTGATTGTTAGCAAGGGATAAGGGTATTCCCAGGAGAAAAGCATGTAATAAAAGTTCAGAAAAACATGTCCCATGTACCACTTCAAATATAATATTAAATGCATGTAGATCAGAAACTGTTGACAATGCTTCTTGCCTAGCCACATTTCAGCACAACTTTCCACTTGCTTAAAGACTAAGTGCTATGGTTTAACCTGCACAAGGTGGGCTCTGAATGATGTCGGACAGGTTATAACCTCCAGAGCTGTCAGATCGTTTTCTTGGCTTCTTCTTGGCCTTTATTTTGACTTTCTTTAACAGGGTTTCTCTGAAATGGGGAAAAAAAAATGAACTCACCGTAAAAAAGATGGAAAAAAAAAATACAAGGGTGGCAATTCTGTATGGCTTAAACAGAACCCATCTTTAGAACAAATTATCAAGTCTTTAATTCTGCTTAAAAGCTTATTACGTTCTGAATGTTTCAGATGCCAGTGACAGTGAACTTTAACAATACTACAGTAATACTAATGATACCATAACTGCAAAAAGAATCATTAGTGGCCATGCCAACGTATCCTTTCCTTGTTAACACATTTATGCAATCTGACTTTAAGGGAGTTCAAAGGTCACACTAGTATTTTGTTATAAAGTACACAAGGTTCCCCATGTGTGTTCCATTGAAATCATACCCCTATCTGTGCCCTATCATACCCATTCTCATCTAGTTGGTATTGAATGGCACTGTATCCAGACAGATTGGACTTAACTGGCTAGTTTTTGAGCAGGAGAAGCTATACAACTTAAACCACCTTTCCCAACATAGCCAATGACCCACGACAGGCATAAAAAGTAAAGTAGTACCTTTTTGTGTCCAAACTTTACAAAGCTTTGATTTTTCACATAGGTGCAAATCAATAGACACAATATAAAATTATATATTTTAAAGACACAATATCCAATTTTTTTTGTCAACAACTTAACAACTTCTCCATCCCAGAACATTGTTCTAGTATACAGTTTCCAGGCTGCCCAGTCTCTGAACACCAGCACTTTCAAAAAAGGGAATAAAAAAATCTTCACAACGATTGTCTGAAAGTCTAAAAACAAAAATCCTTACAAATTTATAGGATCATAGCTGCCACCAGGATGACTAATACGAATCAGCTGTCAGTGGCTCAAAAGTACATTTTAGTTTCCACAGTCTCATACCTGGAAGCTTGATCCATATCCGTGTCTTGTTTACTGCACAGCAAGGTTTCCCAGTCATCTGTCTCAAAGGAGCTAAGGTCTGGCCCATCAGGGTAAGGAGTGATCACTCTCCTCTGCATGGCAGGAATCTGCATATTGCAATATTAAACATTGAAGTTGTCCTTTAAAGTGTAAAATGAATTTATGTACATGCATATGCTGCTAACATTCTATACAAAGAAAAAGCATGTAATAAACACTAACATGATAATCACCACGTTTGAGGGAATACCGCTGCTAACACAAACAGTTGCAAAATCAGAAATAATAAGCCTGGCACTTGATAGCAGTTATTTTTATGTGGAAACCTGCCTGCACAGACAGTAATAGGTTTATTAAGGTTTTGTGGAAATTGACATGTTGGCTTAAGTTCTGACTTAATAGGAACCTAAGTAATTTCTGCTGAATATTATAAATGTGATGGGGTGTTTGAAGCAGGCATTTCATATAGAATATTAATCAATTCTTACAAACTATTTTCAATCAATAACCAATAATCCAATGCAAACAGTCCATGAGACTCCAGCATACCAACTTCCTATAGGCCACAGACAGCTCCACCAAAACCTCATCACTAAGGACATCCAGGGCTCTAGGAACATTAAAAAGAACAGATTTAGTAAAACAATAAGCGGAACATAAGACATAAGCAACAAAAATAGTTAGGTTTTGTCACCTTGATTCCAATAATGCTGCCATGTTCAACACTATGAATTGCAAGCAAGACAGTTTCAACTGATCCGCGTTGTACATTGCAGCAAACTCAAGAAGATCTGCAGCATTCTTTAGTGTTACTGGAAAGGAAAAAAGAAACCGATCACTGAAAACTAACTGGTCAATAAATAAAACATTCATACTGATAAGCATATTGCCAGTGTGTTGCTGTATCTGAATTTCTAATCTACAAAGAAAAAAAAATTAACGTAAAAGATCCTTGTTGATATCTTTATTATTTATAATCAATTTTTACAGATGCCCTTTCAGACCATTAAAGGCATAAACAATCCACACATACATCTTTCAACATTACAGTGTTCTAACTTTAAAAAAAATGATAAGCCAATCTTAGAAGCAAGCATAAAAATGTAGAATCAATTAAAAATAAGGATTACTAACATTTCTCAGTAATTGCAACTTCACACATCTCCTTTAAACGGGTGATGAGGAGCTGGTCTGCCACGACAAGCACATTGCACAGGAACTCCACATTAAGGGATTCTAGAATTGGTAAAGAGAATATTATTATTATTTACCTAAGGTACTTCATTTTCACCAGTTATTTTACAGATTTTATTCCATAAGGAAGACAAAGATAAGTCAACGTACAAGTAGCCATACTAAAAAATACAGCATTTGTTAATCTGCACAATCTTGTGTTACATCAGGACTACTGCAGTAACATTCAAAATGTCAGCTTGCATTTGGTGCAGCATGGGAGTGCTCTTGAGGGTGCTGTTTAATTTCTCTACTAGCTGCAACAAAATGTCTTAATTCTGAGTTATGAGGCAATGGTAATGCCTGCAGTTGGATTTCTCCAGTTGCGGTGAGTAACATAAGATAAATAGCAACCTCAAAGAAAAACTACTTTGGATCTTGAAGACTTGCGTGGTAACGGTGTAGTAGAAACAAAACTAATATAAATCTAAAAACATTTCAGAAAATGAACAATGACAACCTATACTACATTAAACAGATAGGCCAAATAGCTCCCTCTGGAGTATAATTTTTCTTATGTTCTCAGTTGCGGAAATGTGCAATGCTGCATTTTGCTGAACATTACAACTTGAATTTAAAGGAAAGTAAATTTTTTTTAAAGAAAGTAAATGTAGGTGCTTGACAAATTTTGAAACTGCTCCTATTTTTAGATAAAAAAAATATAAAGATAAAAAAACATTCAGTGAAACAGCAACTTAGACTGTAAGCAGAAATAACGATTTAAAGATTTCTTTCATAAGGTCTTTTATAATTTTGTAAGGCCTTCCTAAGATTCCTAACGTGACCGCTCATTAATACACTAAAACATAAATTTGTGCATCAATGTCATCAAAGCCACACATTTGGATTATCAAAGCTTCAGTTTAAGTAAATACGCGAGTCAAATATGAACAACCAACTGCACACAGGCAAAATGTTAAGAATTTGTAGGAGTACTGTGCTATGTTGTTGGTTATGTTGCTGGTTGGCTGTCTCCACCAAGTGTCCATCCTCTGCGTCTTACTTAATCCAGAATTGCACAGATCTCTATATGCAGCAATAGGTAAATCTGAGTCACTGACTAAAGCAAACCTTCTTAGTAATGTTTTGCTTTCTCATTATGCGTCATTAGGGAAAATAAAAAAACGGTATTGACGCAGCAAAGGTAACTTACTGTTTTTAGACAATAAGTACATTTTTACCACATATCCAATAAAAGCCTGCATCCACACCACACAATACAGAGTTAGGAAGTTTAAAATCCTGAAGTCTACAACGTTCTCTCCAGCCTCTGGAGTTTCCATCACAGGAAGCTTCTGTGTGACGCAGACCTATGTTCTTAGTTATGTTATTAGAATGACTTCATAGATGGATAGAATACAGATCCCTAAATCTCACAAACATTTTTTATTTGGAATTGCCAATTTTACTTCCTCCCAAGTTGCAATCCCTAACTGTAATCACCTTGGCTTACAACTGCAGCCCTCATACCGGCAAGGAGGAGGTCAGCATTGTGCATGTGCTACTCATATGCCAAGAGGAATGTGCCGAGCTCCAAAACTTGTTACAGCAGAATTAACGCTGACCAGCTCTCGCAGACAACACCGACAGCACACAGCTGCCACAGCAAGTCACAGAAGTTGTCGATGTAAAGCAATCCAAGGATAGCCAGGTTGACTCAGACCCACACAAAGGTAGCAAGCAAGTGCCTTCCTTGGTTAAGACACTCAGGAATTCCTCTTAGCAATAGGGTCATAAAAAGAAAAATACAAAGCTGAAACTTAAGTTAAAAAAAAACTTTACCATGATTAACTTTCTTGCAGTTTTCTTTTACACAATTAGGTTGCAAAAAATGTGCCATCAACATAACAGTAAACTGCTATTTCAGTTTAACACCGGTTGTGATGTTACTACTAACGGCAGTCAGTAGTTAATTATACTCCGTAAATTACTAGAATTATCTTATGCTGAAAGCTGCAATTCCACTAACATCTAACTGCCAAGACACTTGAAGGACATACATTACTTTAAGATAAATATAGAAGTTTAGATCAACAAAGTTACCTAGAATGATTCTATATATTAACAACTGTACCTTTTACTGTTGCTGATTCATCTGTGTAGATGTAGTCAATAATGACCTGCAGAATATCCGACTGGATAGGCATGTCCAGAGCAGCACAAGAAGTGCCCTGTGTTGGTCAGAGAACAGACCAGGGTTAGTGAGAAATACTACCAGGTCAGTTAAGCATTATCTTGTGTAAGAGGATGTTATTAAACACAGTAGAAGAACAAAAGAGACACAAATTATTCCATGTAGCAATTGGAGATAACCATAGCCGCCTCTGATCTGTTGGGATTTCCTTTCATAATACTCTGCAATACAAAATCTCTAAACAGGCGACAGTGGCGTAAAAACAATCAAATGTCTGTTAACTTATCAATTACTCCATCTGAAATTCCTCAAATGAAACACTGATAAATATTTCTCAGACATCAGAAGAAGTGAGGAAAAAATGTTTCAATAAACACGCAAACAGACAATAGCAGCGTTAAACTCCGTCCATAAAAAAAATAACCTTTAAAATCCATGGCCTTACCTCAATCCAGGAGCTGCCCAACATGCTGCGGAAATAATCTGCAAGAGAAATACCAATGTATTTACAACAAATGTTATCACATACGAAATACCACACTAAAAGTACCATAATGTACACAGATGAAAGGCTTTTCCATATTGATCAATATAAAATGTCCATTTACCTAGACGTGCAGACAACACACACTTGTGACATGGAAACTCTTTCCCATCCTCAGACATCAGAGTAACATCACAAAGATAGGAGCTGAGCAAGACAGAAAATGAACCGTAAAATTCTGCAGCAAATCATAATTAATTATTCAAGTGAGAAGCATTTCATTTCATTAAATAAAGATTTAAGTGAAAGAATTGCAAGATACATTAATAAACTAATTTTCTCCTACTACCTTTAGAATGAACCAACAGATTAGTAACAATTAAAAAAGTGTAAAACATCTATCTTGCATAATATTTAAAAACTTTCAAACAACTGAATCTAAGCTAGCAATGATTCCTTAAAAAATGATACTTGCCACTTCTTCTGATTGAATTTTAGTCTGCTCCCAGCCTTCTTGTGTAAAATGTTGATTTTTCCATTTTCAAATTTAACTCCATCCAAGCTATAAAAAAGTCCAGAAATGTTCATAAAAAGTACGTTACTCAAGTGAGCTGAAACACTGTAACACACAATTATGCAACAATACCTGAAACTGCTAGAAAACAAAGCCCTCCTTACTTACTGCTAGGTTACTGCTAGGGTGGCAGGGTTAGCACTCTTGCTTGACCCTTCCTGGGGTCAAGTCATGGGCTGAATCCCAACATGAGTGCCTACTGTGAGGAGTTTGCACATTCATTCTCTTTGTGATCATAAGGGGCTCTAAAGAAACGTTGCAAAGATTGATGGAAATGTCTAAATCTGTCTCCTGTTCATAAGTATGAGTGAACACACGAGTATGTGTGTCCTAAGATGGACTGGCATCTCCCAGCAGGGTACAGAGTCGGGCATACGGACAGATCTACCCTGCACTGAGTTAAGTGGAAATGAAGATGGATGTCAGTGTAGTTTTTTTGAAGAGGATGACACTACAGTGCACACTCCAAAGGAAAGCACTGTTCTCATTTCTCCCATAATAGTAGGGCGGGTGTAGTTTTAATGCCAAGACAAACAACTGACAATTTTAAATTGGGCATTCGAATAATTTTTAAAAATACAGTATCAGTGACTATCATATACTTCTCAGTTTCATCGCCATTAAGTATGGTCAGGAGAACAGTATCAGCAGTAACGTTTTCCATTTATGTAAGTCCATCCTTGTAAGAAGAGATGCAAAAGTTTGTTTTTACTTCTGTGAAAGCCTTAATGCTGCAAGACCAAGATTAATTTCCAGTTTCTTTATGACACCACTGGAAATGTATCTTCCAAAATCCAGAAAAACACTAAGTTTTAAAATAAAATATACACTTTGACATCTTAGAATGTAGACTAGAAACAAAGTTATTTTTTTCCCCATGGTATTTTGCTGTATGTTCTGTTCATGTTTTGCCAATACAATATCAAATATCCTTGCTCAATGCATGAACAGTAAAATAACTTAAGACATATCAAAAATGGACAGGGACATACACAAACAAAACGAAGCTCAAGCTCATTTATTAAAGTCTAGCTTCCGGGTTATTTTTATTAGTTAGATCAGAGTATTTTGTCTTTGACTAACGTGACAAGGACTGAAAAATAAGCACATATGAACGTTTTCTGTAAATTCATTCTTACCGTGCAGACAGGCCAATGATGCCAAACTTCTTTGCCATGGCTTGCAGTGCTTTTACTGGGTTGCCCTCCTCACAGCCCTCTTTACCCTTCTTACTGTTTTTTGCTTTGATTTTCCGTTTTTCTCCATCGCCATTGACATGACAGCTCCTGTAAACCTCATAGGCAGATTTGCCTTTTAGCCCTTCATTAAAGCTTATCTTTTGCAAGGTGGAGATAAGTGTATCCTGGTGGTCTTCTGACCTCTCCTCCTGAGGTATCTTTGCTTTGTAACCGTGGAAGAGCATGTTGCAGGTGTCAGTGTAGATGAACTGTAAGAGCTGCTCAAACATGTCGGGATGGACTTTTTCCATGACAAAAAGCTCACACCCCACCGCATCCTCGCTGGTTTGAAGAATGTCTGGCAATTCAACCCGGTCTGACTCAGGGTAGAACTGTTTTCGAAAGAAGTCAGACCTCATGGCGAGGATATATTTGTGCACTGGGAAAGTCCTGTTGCCCACTTGAAGAGTTGCATCATGGAGGTCATCCGTTTCACCAGCTTCATCAAGCAGCCCCTGTAAGTCTTTGGAGAAGGTAGATGCTGACACGGTAGGAATTTCATACAGGCTACAAAAGAGAACACATTAAAAGGTTACAAGAAATTTTACATAAATAAACAGTGTACTAAGTAGATTCCATCCACTATCAGAAAGCAGTTATTCATGACAAGAGTCTCAACTACCCAGAGTCAACTGCAGAACCACACGGTGTGAGGCAGGACTACTGCAAGGACAGGATCCCAGTCCATACTGTATAGGAAAGTTTACAAATTGCGATGAGACCATTCTTGCCACCTATTTCATTTGTTTGCTAAAAGCAGAGTCACCGAAGGACGTTATCCAGCTGTTTCATAAAACGTTTCAATAGCATGGCTGGGCAGCTTGTTCCAGACTCGCAAAAACATGTGCAAAAAAAGTGTAGCATGCTGTAAATGCACCTATCCTTAATTTCCATGTGTTTCACTTCTGATTCTAAAGATGTTCTCAAACATACAGACAGTTTAGAGACACAAACTAAACTAGCCAGAATGTTTCTGAGAGTTGGGAGGAAACCCAAGCACAGTGATACTGGCAAGAACCCCTGTGTGCTGAGTAACATGCAAACTTGCAGACAGAACGCACTCTAGACTGGAAATCTGGAAATTACTTTTAGGACCCAAGAGCTGAGGCAACAGTGCTCCCAATGAGCATCACCATAATTTCTACCAAATTTATGAAGATCGATACTAGACTTCCAGGGAACAATGTTATTATGTTTAGATTACACACATTTCTTTCTTGGATTTTAAACCCTGGATTTGTAAAACACAACACATACAATGGGAATAACGTACCTCTAACAGATGATTTTGGTGGTTTAAGAAATTGACCAAACAGGGGAAATATCAAAGGTCCATTCAAAAGCAAAAAAAAAATACCTGGTCTTGGGATCTGACTGCAACAGGCCAAAGTTACGTCCTTTGGGTTCCATGGTAATACTGACAGCTCGATGCACATGGGGAAGTTTTTCTAGCTGAATTCTCTCATATGCTTGAGTGCCGTCAGAGTGACAGGACACCTCTGCACCACTTCCAGAGGCTAGAACATCATCTTCATGCCAGGAACATAAACAAAATCAACAGAGAAGAAAGCTTTAATATAAGTCTAAGAAAAAGACACATTGGCAACATCCATGTATGTAATGACATAAAGACTAGGAATGCCTATGAGTTTAAAGCCGAGAAACTTTCACAGAAGTATTGACAAGGAAATATTAAGCCATTTAAGACAGCATTACTTGGCTTGTACCATTTCAGAATCGCAAGGCCATGCCTTGTCAAATTCCTATTTAAGTTAAGAACCACTTCACAAAGCCCTTAGATTTCTGCAATTACAAAAGGGATTAAAATACACACAATCATATACTAGGAAGACATCCACAGGTCACAGAAGCCTCAGGCTATGAAGGCAATTGAAAAAAAAATCTAATTATTTTTTTAAAATCATATAAGTCTGCACAGCACGATTTTCTGTAACACAAGCCAGTGAAATACGATAGGTCAGGAAAAATGTAATTGAAACACCTATAATACGGTTGATGAGAAACTAATAGTGTTTGAAGTTTAAATCCAATACATTTATTTCTTCATATACCCACCTCTCTTTGCTGTGCTCTTCTTACTGTCTGTCACCCAGTGCCCTGCAAATCCTTCACCTTCTTGAGTGATAAACATCATTTCATTTTTACCAAGGCTTATATCAGACATGAACACCTGACGCCCATAAGCCCATCTGCAATGCTTCAGGCAACTGCTAGACGATTTCCAGCAGAAGACCTGAAAAGAAAAAGTGTGTGTGAAGTTAAAATGATACAATACAAAAAATCCACATCAAAACTCTGGTATAATACTTTATGGCATTCTTTGGGTTCTTACGTTTTAACACATTTCACCATGCACATGTGAAAAATCACATCAAGTATTTCTATAAAACTAGGATCAAAGTTAAATACGTTATTAATTTTAATTAAATTAAGAATATAATATCTATTCCCACATCTTCAATTTCTTGCTGGAAAAAGTTTGTGATAATAAACACATATATATAATTAACATATATAAATATATTAATATAAACATGTAATTTCTGTCGCTTGTAGCTATTATAAGTGCAGGCATAATTATCAGCACCTTCCTTCCATGATAAAGATGTTCACTAATTTACCGAAGTCTGACTTTCAGTTAACCACTTAATTTTTTTATCCATTGAAGTTTGAAGAAGCACTTCTGTCTTTTTCAAGCTTGGTTACTTTATTAGTTGTCTGCAAAATCTTGATCACTTTGCAGAATGCAACTTGAATTATTATTGAAAGTAATGTATTCTGAAACCATCCTAGCCACTACCCACTGCATCTTTCCTTATTACAAATATAATGTAACTCAAAGTTCATCATTGCAGTTAAAACAGCACAAATACCAGGCTTAGTCACTTTAACCTAGCCTGTACCAGAAGGTTAAACAAGGTAAGAATTATCTTCACCTACTTGCAGTGACGTGACAGCCACCTTGACAAGCTAAGTATTAGAAGAATCATGATAAAGATTCCCTCTAGATGGCAGCACAAGACAGATTATATTGTTTTGAATACAGCAATGCTAATAGAGGATTTACAGGTATTAACAAGAAAATATTAAGCCATTTAATATTAAGCCCCATGTTATATGTAAATTATTGCATTTAGTTTTTCATTTCATTTCCAGTTTTTCTACTTAGAATCAGTACATTATCATCATTAGCCAGCCAAAAGGATGGAAGAGGTAGAAACTACAGAATACAAATGTATAAAAATAAGAGGTTCTTGTTTACCACTTCCTGCAGGAAGCAAAGCATATATGCTTTCAAAAAGCATATGACTTTCTTTTCCAGAATAAGCAAGTCATTAAGGCGTATGTGCGTCTTAAAATTATAGGAAACAAATATTTTCATGCAAAATCTTTGGAAAACAACGCATCAACGTAAACCAAAGTCTGTTGATTTTTCAGATTTTTTTCAGATACAGTATCATATTGGGAACACAGGATCAGTGAGGAAAATCTTACTCTTCCAGCTTCATCCAGGGCTAGGATTGACACCTTGTCTCCTCCACCCTCTTTCAGAGTCTGGGGATCCACCCTGTGATCCAAAGAGCCCCCAGCTACGAGCACCTTCTTCAAGTTGAACTGCCTGCGGAGGACAACAGAAAGACCACATGGAGAATCCGAGTACAGGCTGGAGACAAGCTGCCTGTGCGGTGATCCTGTTTCTAACTCACTTAGAAGCCAGTTTCTTGCACTGGTAGTCAGTGAGCAGGTACACATCCCCCCTGTCGGTCACACACACGGTGGCGCCGTTGCTGGCCGCGGCCATGGAGAGGGAGACGTCCTTGTGATGCAATGCAGACACCTGACGGGGAGCGGTCACGCACCTTTCCCCATTAGGGTCCGAAAGATAACCTTGAGAGTTCAACAACAAAAAGTAACTCTGTTAGTCCGTTTCAGCTGATGACTGATTTTTCATTGTCAGAAAAAACAACAGTCCAGAATTTGTACTCATGTGCTGGAGATGTGACAGCTTGTGTACTGATGCAGCAGAGATGCTAGCTTTTAGGTCTTTCTGTGGGTGCTTTATTGAGTTCTGTTGGGGACACAGATGCATTTGTTTCATTTCCTTCCAGGGCATGATTTAAATTAAAAATATACTGTATACTGCCACAATCAAATTACCTCATGGTCTCCTTTAAAGCTTAAAAAAATCTAAGCATCTTCTCCTTCTTTTTCAAAAAAGCCATGCAATGTATGTGTTAACTGTGTCTCACCAAGCTGACCACCGTTGAGTCCCAGAGTGTACACTGCCTCCTTTGTCCACAGCACAGTATGGAATCTGCCAGCTGCCACACCAATAACAGTCCGTCCTTTGAGAGCCTTGGACAAAACCTGCATTCGTTTCATAAAAGATTCTCTTAACTTACATCTAGTCTTCTTTATTTAAACAAAAATTAAAAGCCTTCACACATGATCTTGAACACATGAACACATGAACCGATTGGAGCTAAGCAGCTGAACTGCTAAGTTGTTGCTTGAGAAGGCTTCATATTCTGTGTTTTTAGGGTCCATGGGTTTCCCGTGTCAAAAATACCTCAGTTAGATTGCCTTACCTGGTTGGGAGTGGATTTTAGAATAGGAGGATAGGCTCCATTTATTTTGTGGCATCTGGGTTTCAGAGAGAGCAATTTAACTGCAGTTTGTATTGCATTTAGTTTAGAAAGCGCCTTATCTCTTATTTAGGCCTCTGCATTATTTAAAAGTCAAAATACTTGGTAGCAGTCTGGGGTTTTCTGGGCGGTCAGGACATTAGGCCCCTAGAATTCCTTGTCTGTACTGTAAATACAGTAATATTTGTGTTGTATGCTTATGTTGTGTGTAGTGTAGTGTTTGTATTGTCATTGTTAATAAATATTTGTTTAACCAAGCGCGCCTGGATTATTACTCTATACACCAAATCTGTGCCAGAGAAGAATTTGTATACCTCTAACTATACTGCTTGAATATATTCTGGAGAAATCTTTTACAAGTTGGGGGTTATGAATATTTATTTTATTATTGACTAATCCACTTGGTCAATTCCTGCTTATTCTCCATTTTCATAACCCCCCCATTTGTAACAATGTTGTAGCTACCCAGTACACCCGTAAGTCTTTTAACCAACTAGATTTACACTTTTCTTCATGAAGCATTACCTACAATCGAACCAAAAAAGTAGTGTCAGCAGGAAACAATACAGCAGGGCCAATATTTATTTACCTGCTTTGGTACATTACTTGTCGAAGGAGGAGGTACAATGCCAAGCTGATGAAAGGTATTCAGCCCAAAAGTATAAACATATCCGTCTTCTGTCAGCACCACAGTGTGATCCTTGGCAGCAGCCACTTGAGAACAGTGATGGCTGATTAGGCCCTCCACCATGCGTGGAACCTACCAGAGACAGGAGTCAGTGAAGGGGAAAGAAGTGTTCTATTCCATTGTCAGACTATTCCACTATTCGCCCCTTGAAGCATCTAAAATGGTACTGTTATTATTAGCTCATACACACCGTGATCCGTGAAAAATGAAAGCCATACAAAGCACGCAAGAAAAGGAAAGCAGATATTGAATCTCAGATTATAACCACCCCTTAATCATACTCTATGTAACATGTTATTTCATAAAAAGAAATGAAAAACATGAATTTTTCATTACCATATTTGAAAACTAGCAGCACTATTTTCCTGGTAAGAACCTAGGAGTGCTTTACAAGCTTCATGCCAAATTGGAAGTTATTTAGGAGGAACACGCAGCATCCTGACAGCAGTTCTCAGGAGGAACATACTCATAGTTATGAAGCCTATTTAAATCTGCCGAGTGAGCATCACGCATTTACAATGATTTGACAGAAAGCTATACCATTCCGTTACTCCACAACAGCAAGAAAAAATATATATAGGCAGATGAAACACATGAGAGCCTTTTAGTGCAAACTATCATACCAGATATGTCTGCTCATCTCCATGGCCTAGACGGCCTCCTTGTCCATGACCACAAGTATACACCTGGCCTTTCTGGGACAAGAAAACCGAGTGGAATTTACACAGCACAACCTGAAAGACAACACAACACAAATTGTTAATGCTTACACATTCTTGTGGTCTGTGTTGTTTACAAATATAATGCAACACTTCAAGTTTTAATATTCAAAACAAGAAACATTTTAATTTACAGCATAATGTGTCATTCATAACATGTTACGTCAGTTTTAAGTAGAAGGGCAACACAACCAGATACAACAGTAAACATCATTATTAATGCATAGCCTAACAAAGGCCTAAAGAGAATAGATGTTACTAGGAGTATTACCACATCATCACTGAAAAGAACTTACCCCCCATGTCACTCATTTAATTAAAGTGTGTCATTATGAAATAAATATTTAAAATTCACTCCCGGAAACTAAAACAGAACACTATAACACAAATGAAACTAAGAGACATCACAGGTAACATGCCCAGTGAAATTTGACCTGGCATATGAGCCATTTATGAGCCTTTTCCTGTGACAATGAAACATAAAAAAGATGGGTTTTACAGAGCTGGCAGCGTGTGACTGAAGCCACAGAGAAAGAAGAGCAACAAAAAAAACTGGATGCTGCAGAAATCTTAACCAAAGGTCAACATAAAAGAGTAAAATAGGCAGCTCCATATACTCTAGATACTGTACTGCATTTTAATAATTACCACGAGAACTAATGTACCAGGGCTAGAGAGGCAAAAATCAAATATGGTAATAGGGGATGTTCACACAGTAGATCATCTGCTAGGCTATTTCAACTCTAGCTTACAATCAGAGAAGTATCCATAGACTGGAAAAATAATTTAACACCACCTTATAAAACCAAATAAAAAAAATCACTCAGTCACATTTCTGATACAGGTGAAATTTTAGAAATAATACTTGGAAGTAGGAAAGACAGCAATGAATAAAACGTTATGTATTTAGATATCCAGAAAGCATTTAACAACGTCACTCATGAAAGGTTTATTCTCAAATTAGAAGACATGGGAATCCAAGGTAATGTGTTCATTAATTGACAGCTGGGTAATGAACAGGAAATGGCACATCACCTTAATACTGTAGGTACAAATTCTATTCAGGCAGAGGTGTGCCACAGGGATCTGTTTCAGGCCCACTGCTCTGCATGATATGTACCAATGTTTAGATTCTGATATAGTTAGTAAATTAGTTAAATTTGCAGATTATACATATGGGATACAGGATCTGGGTGATGACCACCATGTTGGATTAAAATTATAAATTGTGCATAAGAATACTAGCCATATCACCCTGCAACTCACAACTGGCAACCCACTGAAGATGGTGTGAGCCTGGTTAGCACCTGGATGGGAGACCTCCCGTGAAAGCTAAGGTTGCTGCTGGAAGAGGTGTGTGAGGGGGCAGCAGGTCACCCAATGGTCTGTGTGGGTCCTAATGCCTCAGTATAGTGACGGGGACACTATACTGTAAAAAGGCACCGTCCTTCTGATGAGATGTAAAACCGGGGTCCTGACTCTCTGTGGGCATTAAACATCCCAAAAGAATAGGGGTTTTACCCTGGCATCCTGGCCAATTGGCCTTTACCAGTCATGGCTTCCTAATCATTCCCATCTACGAACTGGCTTCATCACTCCGAGTCTGAGACAATCTGTGCAAGGCTATGTGGAGTAGACAGAACCCAAATCCTACAAAATAAATGGACACCACAGACTCGAAGAAGTGCTGAATCGATGTTAATACAAAGAAAGCTATAATGAAACAAGTTTTTTTTGTTTGCTTTTTAAAATATTCATGAACTTGTTTGGCGTGTTCTTTCACCTTTCATTTTCACTTCACAAGGAGGACAAATGAAATACCTGTTTAATATAAACACCAGTCCTTGAGAACAAATCCACAGGTTCAGGGTGATGTTTACTCTGTTGATTCCCATGACCCAGAGTAAAATTGGTATTATTTCCCCATGTATACACTTCAGTGGGATCTGAAATATTGAAAAATATTTGTTTTGAAATGCTACTATCAATCGGTTATAAGGCATAACTTTCAAATTGGAGTTTTCAAATGATGTCTCCATTTCTTGCTTGAGAAATGCCTAGACAAAGTTAAGGTAAACAAAAGAATGAGAACTTAATTGTATGATAGCGGTTATGTACTTTGAGTATATAAATCGATCTGCACTTTTTGCAATATGTGGTATCATTTGAAAGATGAGAAATTTATTTTACTGGTAATAACATTCCCAAACGTGCAGTAAAGAGAAAAAACTACAGCAACATTGTCAGACTGGTTCTCCATTGACCATCATTAAAAAAACTATAGTTTCATGCATGCAGCACAAACTTGGAGATACACATTAAAAAATGAAAATAATAAAAGAGAAATTAGGGTAAAAAAATAATACAGCTTAAATAACAAAAACGCACGCACCTTATTTTAAAACAAAAATCTATTCAGATTGAAATTTCCTCACACTTACCAGAATTTCTAAAAACAACGTGTGCTGGTCTATCTTTCATAGCCAAATCCAGAACTGAAAGCCCTTCTTTATCTTGAGTACTAAGACAGCCTCCATGCTGGAAAAAAACAGAAACAAAACTAACGGCATTTAGAATTTCCTTACATTAGGCCATCGGAACACAACTAGGCCAGTGGTCCATGCAGTCTTCATTTTACATTATCTATTGCTTACTTTATAATAATCCATAAACACCTTAGGAGAAAATTTCCATGTATGAATATACTTCCAACACAACTATCAATGAAGCACCCCTAAACAAATGAATTATCTAAAGAACTTCAGTTGAAATGTTATAAATGTACACATTATACTGTACAGTAACTATTTCTACCTGTAAATATCACTTGGTTAAGTGTTCCTACCGTATATCTCTACCTGTGATTTTTTTAGCTCTACAGAATATAGCATTAATTTGTCTTGACTCCGTTAAGCTACACTTAACAAATACCACGAGTTGTAATTATAACTCCAGATACTGCAGTACAACTGTAGTAATAATTGTCAAGAAAAACGTATAAACACTTAAAATATTATGTCAAAAAGGAAACAGAATCAACTTCCTTAGCTCGTACCTTAACGAGCGACATGAGGCAGTGAACGTGGCCGTAGAACACACTCCTGTGCAAGGCCGTCCATCCTGACTCCTTGTCCTTCGCCAGCAGGTCTGCTCCTTTCACCTCCAGGAGCCAGTCCAGCAGGGACTTTTGCCCGAGCGAAGCTGCTAAGTGAAGGGCCGTCCGGCCGAACTCATCCTTCAGTGTGGCTGCATTGTGGCAATGGGCTGTGAGAAAGGCCTTGAGCTGGCTTTCTGTGCCCTTGGTCAGCGCAGAGATGACCTCCCGAGCGTGCTGAAGAGACCGGCACTTGGTTGTGCAGTCTGGGGGTAACAGGCTCATTCTAAATTGCCTCAGTGAGTCAGTCCCCGATTTTTCCTAGCAATACTTTACTAATCCCTACTAATACTCTCCAGAAAAAGAGGCTAATTCTTACGCTGGAAAATATGGCAATAACCAGAGCCAGAAAATCAGCAGGGTGCTAGAACTGTGCTTGTGTTAAAATCCCACTGCACACTAGCAACCCCACATTGCCCCTTTTCAGTTCATTTCAATCCAGCTTGAAAACTGCGATACGCAGAACATAGTAGAAGAACACATTTGGCACTTTATGTAGCATCAATAAATAAAGTATAAAAGTTTAGAAATATATACTTCTGTTTTCAATTTACAGTTTTGAGTGCTGTTTTATTTTCAAGTGTTCCGCAAAGGCAACAGTTCTGACAACCTTCAATCAATTCTTTCAAACGAAACCATCCGGCAAAGGGGAAGAACCCCTTTCCCCCCCAAACGCTCAAATCCTTTTAAGCCTCCATGATTGTAGAGGGTACCTAAAAGGAAGTGGAAAAGAAAACTTGTCAACCTTGAGGCAAAAACTGAACCACTTTTACTGTCTACAGTGGTTTCAAACTCTATACAATTACTGAAACAATTTAAGAGCATATGATTTAGGCAGAACACTACAGTCACATCCACAAGTGAAATAAGTCTATTAAATTGCCTGGAATGTCTGGAACTGCTCAATAAACTGCAAATGTGCCTTCAAGTCCCCGTCTCAGCATAACAAACATTCATTTAATGCGATATTTGCAGTACACAGAGGTCAGGTCTAAATGCAAAAGTCTGGAATTCAAAGAATAATGAACAAATAACAAAGTCTAAACAAATAATGAAATATAGGTTTCAATTACACTTCTAATAGGCTATCTGTGATCAGTAATGAATTCTGACATCATTCAGTAATTATATCTTGGCCTGTATGACACATTTGTAATACTATAGAAACATTCTTTCTTAATCACTGTTCTAACATAAAATTCCATTAATACATCTGAAACCAGTTGAACTCAGATTAAAAAATATCAATTAATTTACAGAGGAAAGGACAAAAGAATTATTACTTTCAAATCTTTCTATAAAATCTAAAAGTTACTAACACAACATTGAGAACAGAGAAAATTTCTGTGGCTGCGATATAAAACTCATGTTCAATTTCAAATTCTAACACTACAAAACAATTTCAACCCTGCCCTGCCAGGGAGTATAGTACTTTTTTTAAACATGTACCAAGAGTTTAAAAGAGAGGATTGAAGCCAAGACCTCTAAAAGACCTCTGAATTTAAAAACAGAGAAAGCAGATTGTTCTAGAATATTTTTCAGACCATTTTAAAGTCTAGCCTCTCCAGCTTTCCTTTCATTGTTATTAAGTAACTGGCCTTATTCTACAACTCGTCCTAATTAATGTACTTTAAAAGAGAATGTTATATATGCAGATGTAAGACAATTGCGCTTCTTAAGTTTAATGAACACTCAACCATCCTGGACAGTGGTAGTTAAGATCTTTCAGCTAATAAACTAGAGTAATTTTAAAACATTGCTTCTGAACCCCAGTCCCTGAGGACTCCTCTATCATCAGACTTGTATTCCATCTGAGAAACGAAATGCCCCCTTCAACTGAACTGCTGGCTTGATTAGACCTTCCTCAACTGTTTTATGCACTACTGTATGTCTCTCTGGATTCAAAATCATCTTGCCAAGAAATTCAACAAATATAAATCTGCTCATCTTTCAGCTTGCCTATTTAATTTCTACTCCCCTATAAACTGTATGAACATGTCTTAATAAGTGACCAATTCATGATGAATAATGATTCAGGAATAACAGAGACTCAGCCACTGCCAGATCATACAGTCTTTGCTCTCCATGTGTCCCTTTTCCAGACACAGAAAGTGTCACAGGAGTTCTGAAAACTCAAACTGATACAGGTTTGATGTTAATTCCTAACCCAAGTCTATATTTCAACAGCAAAAAAACAGTTTGATCAAGGTCTGATCAAAGAAGTATAGTAGTTCAGTTCAAGGCTTTAATTAGCCTAAGTAATTAAAAGTTCAACTTCAATGAAAGGCAGTAGACAAAGAAGCACACCAGCATCACAGTTGAGAACCACTAGTTAATTAAAAATGAATAATCATAACTTAATTACAGTATAACAGCAATAATATTTGTCTTTTTAATCAACTATGTAGCATAGATATATTCCTATTACATTGTGAGATTTTTAAAATACCTCAAAGTATCTCTTTTCTTCTTATTAGTTACTGTTTGTGTTTATGCATTTATCTAAGTTTATGATAGTGTTAGACTGTTTTGTCTATTTCCAAAAATTTGTCTCTCATGTGTTCCAATCAAAATGTTTGAGTAGTCAGTACCTAATGGATAAATGTCATTTAAGGTGATGAAAAGCACATATGCCTGTAAACAATGGGACTGCAGTCAGATTTTGAGTGGTTGTCTTGGTTGACATTATTTAGGGTGTATAAAGGGAAACAGAAGAAGACAAGACTACAGCCAGAGGTCACCAACTGCAGATATTAGTGGAGACTCCAGGACACACATCTTCAGCTCTACAGGGAAAAATGTAGGCAACCAGACATACAATACAACTGACATGTTATGTGACTTACTTTTTAATAGTAATGCATGCTACTGTAGTGTTAGCACACTTAACCATTTTCAATTTCATTAGTCACCTTCATTGCACATTAAAAACTCAGCCTTGCTGCCTGGGCACATCTCAGAGAGGACAAAGTCAAGTAGAGAGGCTAAAGTTCTTTCAAGGTTTAGTATATCCACCCCATGCGGGAGTGATTTTATGTGTTTCAACTGATACAGTCTAATTAAGCTAATTAGAGTTTTCATCTGACTGTGGGGAATGATGTTAACTTCTTTGATAGTCTCCACGTCCATCTCCCTTAGGGTTTGTGGATGCCTTCAAAGACCATGAACATGATAATCAGTGCTGTCCCAGAGATACCAGGTCAGACAAAAGTAGGACTCTATCCTACTAATCACTTTCTGGAAGAATTGTGGTTGCTTTATTGTGTCTTGGAGTGACATATAATCACTAAAAAGGTTAGTGAGGATAAATATCTCTAATGTGGCACTCTTAAAACAACACTCTCAAAGATGATGGAAGGGTCTTAGCAGGTCTAATAACTCTGAACTGTCCACTTTGCAGCTTATGACCAATTATCTGTCAATTTGCTTGCCAACATCTTTTGAAGTTTCAGGTGTACTACACCATCATTCCTTTCTGCTTTACACAACCAAAGTAACATAATACGTAAGGGACAGTTTTGTCATTTTCCAACCATCTCCCTCTCTCTAATCAAATACAACACATATTCAAAAACACTGTGTTAAAAACACAAGCAGACTACATGTACAGTATCTTTTGCCAGAGAGTACATCACACTGTGTTAAGACAACTTCTGATCAGCAGCTGAGAAAAAGAAGAAGTTGTAAAATTTAAAGATATCATATATTTGTACACTCATGTATAATCCATCAAAAGTTATTGAAATTTCAAGATAAGCAAATGCTTCAAACAAGTTTTTGTTGTATGGCAGGTGCTTTGTGAGAGAATTCACCTACTATCAAGACCTGTGTAATTCACCGGAACAACTGGTTTCAAACCAGGCTGTGGAAGGCATTTAAAAAGTTTTTCAAATGATGGTTACTTTATCAGTGCAGCAAGTTTGCAGGACTCATGGCTCATACAAAAGTCTCAGTATAGCTGTTGGTATTTATCAAAACAATTGGTGTGTTTGAAGTATGACTGATAATATGGTTACAACAGTAATGAGGAAACAGGAAAGAAATTTCCACCCAAAAACTTAAACACAGTACCACCGAACCCAGCAGCATCTGCAATTCAAGACATGTCGGAGAGTACATGGACAAAGATTCAAAGCCAATAGAAACTTTTCAGTCTATAAGTATCTTATACTGTACCTCTTCGTGCAGAGACAGAGGCAATACAATACCACACAGTTATTTAAACAAATACATACAGATTACTGTATTTATTCACCAGCATTCTAATTTCAAATCTGATTGATGAAAAGTACTGGTAATAAAAAGCTTCAGATTTTTTATTATTAAAAACTCTATATCGTGATACATGTCGTTACCATCCAAAATTAAAATTATACTGTGATATAAATTTTAGGCCATATCGCCCAGCCCTATTTTGAAGTGGTGCATATATCAACTGTCACAAAGCAAAAATGTCAACCTTTTTCTGAGTAGACAGAGATATTAAAGAACCTCACAGCAAACAGCTCCTAAAAGCAAACAATGTACCTGACAGTGCAGATTCTGAGTCATTCTGACTAGAGCAGAGACATTTGCTTTGTTGGACTCTCATGACAGCACTTGCAATTTTTACATCAGATAGGATGTTGCCAACATTGAGTGATGAAATTCATCTTCAGCTTTCAACAGATTCTGTCCCTCTTCTGAATAAGTGTACCTAACTAATTATAGAATGGAAGTATAAATTCTAGCTGTATCCTTTTCAAAACCATTACAATTGATAACTACCTCACTGTCTGGCACAGAACAAGAATGACAAGACTTGACTTACTGTGTATTGTGCAGGTTTTGTGGAGCCACCCATGTTTAAGGTTTTAACACAGGATTCTCAAACCCTCATCCTGGAGAACTCGTCCAGTTAATCCTATAGTGCACCCTATCACCTGTATTTTTTTAATTATTTGATCATTTGAATATTTTTGAACAATTTATCAAGTCATTGGCGATCTCTCACGGTCAAAAACAGTCTTCCATAAGCCCCTAGGCGCCCGATCATTCCAGTACAGGATCTGCACTCTCTCTCGCAGGTTGAGTGGGTGTTGTCTCTGAGGATATCTGGTTGTGTACTGCACATTCCGTTTCACTGTGCTTCCTTATTCTGGTGTCTTTAAACCTGAAAGTGCTGGGCTCCTTCCCAGATATTATTCCTGCTACCAGTTCGTTCTTGGGCCATAATCCTCTGGGAGCTGATATGATGCAATGCAACATTTTACTTTTACCATATATTAAGAAATCTACTCCTGTTCTCTGGCGCAACTGCCCAAAAGAGAACCACTTTTTGAAGCCTGGATTCTGACATCTGAACAACGTGGCCAAACCAACTCAACCAAATAGCAGAGTTTATAGTGTCACTGCATGTGCTGTCTCCTGGGGACAGGACACTACATTGTTCACATAAGGTAGCTCAGGTCCTTGAGATCTGATGTGTCTTGTTCCAGATGCTGCCTAAAGTGGGTGGCCTGATGGTCGGTGCTGTTGCCACGCTGAGTTTGAGTCCAGCCTGGGGACCTGCTGTGTGGAGTTTGCCATGTTGTCATCGTGGCTGCATGTGGCTCTAACAGGCGCTCTGCCTGGCGTTTCCTCCCACAGGCCAGACACATGCAGCCTAGGGTAGCCGGCATCTATAAATTGTCCCCGGTGAGCAGGATGCCAGTCCATGGCACTTGTCCAGGGTGGATCCTGCCTTGCGCCCACTGTCAGGTTCGGCTTTGGTTCAACAGGACTCTGTGCTGGTCTAAACGGTTTTTGAAAATGGATGTTTTCTAAATTTCTTAATTTTAACAAAATTAACACTGAACAATGTCCAATTTTTCCAGGTCTTCAGAAATGTATACGTTAATGATTACCTATAAAACCTCCTGAACAGAGACTCTCCAGAAAGAGGGTTGGAAAACCCTGCTTTCAAAAGTCACTTCAACCAACACTTTCTGCTCAACTAAACTCAAAACTCAAGTTCAACAATATTACAATATTAAGATTCAGGTTGGATTTTACTCAAAGTAGCCTAAATGTTATGTTCACCAACATGAGCATGTCTTTGTTTAATAATTCGTTGACAGAAAAATCTTTCAATAAAAGGGACAGAAATCTTGTGACAGGCGCAAAACATTCGAAATGAAAATCTTTCACTAATGCATGCAACTTCAAAACCTCATTGCCCCTAAATTGTGTCCTGGGGGAATACCCACTATACTGTATATCATTTAAAAAATACGACTATGCTCCGTTAACATTTAGGTCGGCCTTTTTTATCTTAGAGATATTAATTGCAGGAAACGTACGAGAATAAACGTTTGTGCCTTCCAGTATGTTTCTCTAAAGCAAAGTGAAAAATTGGTACTGTAAACCTGTTCATACAGTTCAGTGGTTCATTAGCACCGACGTTCGTATTTGTTTGGCAAAACTGGTTAAGAAGAAGCCTGTGGAGCATCACGTGCAAAAGGATTAACTAAAATACTACAAAGCAGGCGTGTGAAAATTATCACTTGATTCGTAAAATGAAACTTTATAACAAACAGCCTAAGGTCCCATGGGTCAAAGACATACATAAAAATTAAACTTTATTAAACGTATTACACTAGGACTGAAGATGACAGACATGTAAATGAGACAGCACTTTTCTAGCTATATCCCGAATTCCTTAATAACTCCTAAAGTGTTAATTGAATGCAGTAAGCTAAAATATTTCTCTAGATAGCCATTGCAAGTGGCATAACAAAATAAAGGTCTTCGTTATTCAAGTTGCATTGAATCTTTTCGGCGTCTAACCAGCACTTACGCAAGTTATGTATAAACGGACCTCGTTTTGATTTTTGCAGGGACACTTTCTGTGGTGTCTGAAAATAGCTTGTATTGAGTAGAATACGTTAACTCACTGATAACACGAAGTTCAACACTTAACATAAGAAAGATTCCAAAAAATCTGACCTACAAGTGAATCTTTTCATTGTACTTTTGAGGAAGGATAATGAGCGAAATGGGGTGGGAACCTCCACGTATGTTAAAAATATGTATGTAATTCCCACAATGTTTATAAACCCAGACTGACTTGACACATCATCACTATGGATTGTACTCGTGAACCAGTTTTCAACGTTTGCAGAAAGCTTACCTGTCGCTAGTTGAAGGCGAAAATGGTGCATTGGCTACTCTCGTGGGTACTTGTCCATAAACTCATTTTTCAATTAATATACTTCGTACGTTGTACAAAATAAGCTTTTGACAGTTGCACTGCAAATTATTAGTTAAGCAAGAACCTCTCTTTGCCCATTAAACATAAGAGACCGAATAACATGAGGCCATCTGATTGGTAGAAAAATCTAGCATATTATTTCGCCATTGGATAAACAACAGGAAAAGCTTTAAAAGGCCTTAAAGGGGCCGTGTACCCTCTGCCTTGGCCTATTTATACACATAGGTTTGACATAAGTCAATAGGCACTTCAGTTTGGAAACAAGTCAGCTCTGGAAGAGCCCAGGAGAGTGTAGCGGGCTCTGGACTTGTAAATAGAACCAAAATCCTGTGTGGGAATCCAGGTGGGGCTGCACATTGGTGGTGGTGGAGGGGAGTAAAGTGCTTTGAATGGAGTGTCTAGAAAAGCACTATATAAGTGTAAGCAATTATTAATTATTATTAAATGTAAATTGCTGGGGATAAAATAGTTGGCTCAATAAATTAGTAATAAAAGGACTGGGATAAATGATTACATAAATATCTTAATTAATATTTAAGAGAATACTGTAGCGCTCTCGGGTTCACGTGGGTATGCGCCCTCGCCGCTGCCACCTCAGGTCGGCCCCCCACTCGAACTCGGGCCTCCGGCATCACTCAACAGGGACCCAGCCAGTTGAGCTAAAGGGAAATCCCCTGTCAGCCGGGCGGCTGAGGTCCCTGCTATTCACAGGGAAGGGCGGTGACGTCACCGCGCTGGTAAGCCGGCCCTCACAGCCTCTAATGTCGGCCGTATGCGTTACAATACTCTCTTTTATCAGTTCGCTTTATGTGAGTCAGGAATACTTGTTTATGGCCTTGTTGTGTAGTTGTGTAGCAATCCTAAACACCAGAGCTGCAGCCCCATTTGAACATAAGGGAGAGAGTGGATTTAGTGGAGCAGTTTGGTGTGGATAGAGCAAGGTTAGTGTTGTTGTCTGGTAAATGATATATGATGCCAGGCATTACATTTGTTTACTGTGTTGCAAGTGTAGTTTTAACTGGGGATTTCTTATTTCCACAAAAATACTTTATACGTACAGGATAATTTTCATAGGTAGGCAGAAGCTCTGCTCAAGCAGTCTAGATGTTTCTGGCTAATGTCACTTTTCCTTTACAAAGTGCCCTCAGAGAGATATATGTGAAACAGCAAGAATTTCTTCCATATATGATGAGAGTACAATAACCATGGAAGTTCTAGATTCCACAAGAATTTCACTTACTGTACATCCATGGTGATATGGGACCACTCAGCCAACAGCAGTGAGAGTTGCGTAGCTTCTTACAGACTAAATTGTTTATCCTGCTGTTTATTATCTACCAGCCACTGCATTGAGTTGCACTTAGGTTACATGGGTATTGTCTCCCTTCATATAACCTCAATGGTTTTCTATTTTTGTCTTTGTACAATGCACCAGAGGTACATTGAACAAATCTTCATACCTCTTTTGAGGTTTCTTGCATCAGTTCTCTTTCCAATAGTACAACACACTAAGGAATGTACTGTACAGTATATTCTACTTCTTTATCGTGTGACATACTAATGACAAGGTCTTTATCATACCAGATGATCTAACATTTTGTTAAAAAGATACCTTATGTGGATGAAAATTTGTCATCAACTGTGTTGGTCAACAGTCTCAACAAGCATAAGTAAACATGAAAATACCGTGCAGCTATAGTCACTGATTCACCATTTTATTGTAACGAGAGAAAAGAATTCCCAAGCTATCGAAGCATTCTGAAACAATATCATTTGTTTTCTAAGTATGATGCAATATTCCCTAAAAAACTCAGTGGTTCTTTTAATCACACATATCCAAACAATCCAACAAATATTGAGAAAAGCAGCAACAGTCAAAATGTACAGGACAATGGGTTTATTACTGTCTTTGTTAACAAAACTGACAATAAGTTTTAAATAAGAAAAAAAGACAGCCTGTATGAGGGACACAAAAAATATAGAAATAGCTTTATATTTTCTTTCTTTAGAAATAGAAATATTGGATTTGTTGACTGATTTGAGTAAATTGATGCTTATTCTATCTATGAAAATATTAAACTTCTCCCAAAAAGATCTGGGATTGCAAACTTGCCAGTCAAAGCTTAGTGTTATGCACAATGCTATGGCTGCTACTATAACAGTTAATGTAAAAAAGGTGCGGAAAAAAATGCTGCAAGATCACCCCCCTGCTGCAAATATACACTGCATGGCTCATAAATTGAATCTGATTTTAGTCAAGGCTTCAAAGTAAATGACGTAGCAATAGGATTTGTTTGCAATCTGGAGGATGTGTTCACCTTCCTTTTACAGCCTAGCATGCATCATGCCTATGTACTGTATGTAGAGAGCCACAATAAAGGAGAGCCTTAAAGTGAACGGCATGTTATTGCCAGAAGATCTTATTTAAATTAATTGCATTTTAATTAACAGCTAATATTTCATACTTATAATACTAATATTTTTTTCTTCTTCATTTTTAATACTCATACTCAAATATGCAGGGCACTGCAAGAGTATCTTAACCCTATCCATGGTGTACAATTTGGTGAAATTATGAAACGATGCATTCACATTTTCTCAAATGTAGTTTTTTCAAAACCCAGACTCTCAGAGTGAAGATCTCTAAGAGAGAAAAGAGAAAAGTCTATGAAGGGATGCATAAGTCTTCAAACTTGAAAATTCAATGTTTGTTGAAAGCACCTTTGGAAGCAATTGCAGATGCAAGTTTGTTTGGGTAAGTCTGTTCCAGATCTGCATACTGGCGATGAGCATTAACCTTGTCTTCTAAAGAAATGACCATGTGGGAAAATCCATCTCCCAACATTACAGAACCACCAGAGCTCTTCGCTGTTGGAACCAGCAACACGGGGCTGTAGAGTTCTTTAGGTTTGCGCCACATGTGCGCTTGTCCGCTTGCCGAGTGAAAGATAGTGAAAGATGATTCATCTGACCATATCCCATTTCGCCATTGCTTGGCAATCCATTGCCCATTCTTTTTGGACCACTGGACTTTGAAACTTGGATTTCAGGGGTGTGATGAGCAGTACAGTGTATATACTGTACACTGCATACTGACTATGGAGGTCCCGGCAGGTCGTCTTTGAAAAAACTCACTGCTTATGCTAGAAATTGAAGTCTGCAGTCAATTGTTCTAGAGTTGCTCTCTTGTTTTGTTTTTGTCACGGATGTCGGAAGGGACGAACCATGGAGTGGCAGGAGAGCAAAAAAGACCCTATGCGTAGCGGCGAGACAGAGGTTAGCCCGGGCTCAGCTGTTCAGAGAATGCCGTATAGAAACCTATGCCCTCAGGCAGCGGACGTGGGGCGACCTGGTGCTAGGCGGGTCTCAGGACATCTGAACGTCAATGCTGAGCCAAGGCAGAATGAAAGACCCAGAAATATATAGCCCCAGAGAGAGAGAAACACCCGAAGGACAGCAAAGAACCGGAAATGAGAGACAGGACAGAGAAGGAGCGCCCTCTGGCTACAGAGGGCGTGACAGTTTTGCATTTCAAACTAATGCATAGATATCACGATCCTGGAGTATGCACTTACGCCCACTGTTGCACTTGGCTTTGACTCTTTCCCTCTGAGTTACTGTACATGCTGACACCTCCTTGGACACCACTGCTAGTGAAACATAAGCAAGTTACTCTGTCTTGGAAACTGAAGCTCCTGGCAAGTTGGCTGTAACAGTCACTTCTCATTCAAGATCACCGAGTTCTCATCTTGCAGACATGTTGGCAATAATTTTAGGCAACCAGCATTTTTATACATGATCTTAAACATGCTGGTGTAACCCTGTCTTAAGGGGGCCGGGTATTAGAATATTAGTATTATTAATAATGGTATTAAGCAATATTAATAACAGATTATCAATTATTATTCATAATGAACACAATTGTATATTGATAATACTATAATATTAATAATATGATTAGGTATTAATAGTATTAATATATGGGAATTAGTATTAGGTATCTAACTACCAGCCTGCGCAAGGCGCTATTCCCAACTCCTGTGCCCCACACCTCACCACCTGGTTACACTGGGATATGATTTACTGACAGTAATTAATGCATAAGCTTCACTTATGTGGATACCCTAGCTTTCAATATATTTGGTCTATTTCAAAGTGTCATAGCTGCTCTAAAGCAAGAAAATATGAAAACTTTGTTTTGAGACTGAAAGGTTTTGTGATTTAATGGACATTCGGCAATAACAGACACCCTTCTCCTTTATTAGTCCATTAAACTGAGGATTTTTGTATATCATAATTGAGCAAAATGAGACTTTGTTGGGAGGAGGTGAATGCTTTTGCAAGGCACTATATTTTTAAAAATATGTTTTCTACTTGAACCTGATTTTGGTAGTTTAGTTTGCCCTATGTTAAACAATTCACAGTTAAAAAAGTTTTAATTATTGTAGTCATTGCCTTTAAAAGTAATTAAGACAAAATTAAGTATTCAGAAAATATCTTTTAGTAATTGCTTGTGATCTAATGTTAAATGTTTATTAAAACACGAATCTTTGCGATTATCTAATTATTCACATGCCTTTTATCTATGCTTAACATACTGGAATATTAAAAACACTTCAGCTCAAAGAAGTACTCACTTCAATGTCACTTCAAAGTACTGAAATTGAAATGGGCGTGGTTTGGCAGACCAAAAGGTCATTCTTATTTTCATTTGGAAGGGTTATAATTTCTTGCCAGTTGTCACAAGACCTGATGAAACCTTTAAGTGGACCTAAGGACATAGGTGGATTTTTGAGACAGTCTTTCAATTTCTCTCACTTCAAAGTTCTCACTGCCTTCAAACTTGTCTTTATAGGTGTCAGCAGAACAAGTTATGGGAATTAGCCAAAACATTGGCCAGAATACACAGCACAAGCAAGCTTCGGGTACCCTTTCTAGCCATTTCCCTGTAAAAGGGTGAACAATATACCGTAGTTCTAACAGCTCAGTTGTCTGCAGTCTTTATGAATTTCTCTGCTATCCCAGGTTCAGTGTCCTAGGAGCATTAGATAGTTATAACTTCTCTAGTGTATCACAATGCCTGATGCACTCCTCCTAAAATGACTGTCAAATTTGAGACCTACAGTATGACTGCCCTCAGCTGGTTTAGCCCACCCGTCAGTGCAGGATGCTGGGGTAAGGCAGCTAGCACATTCAAACATAAGCTAAGAGAAAGAGGGGAGAGCTTAGTGCAAGGTAAATAGATCTATTTGGACATTGTGTGCCTCCACCTTGCATAACATTGTGCAGTTATAGTTAACTTTGGTTAGAGTGCCCTGTTCATTGAAGAGGATGGGTGGTGGGGATACATAGTATTGTTTAAAACAAAGGTCACTGCTGGAAGAGGTGTTAGTGGGGCCAGCAGGGGGCGCTCACCCTACGGTCCATGTGGGTCTTAATGCCCCAGTATAGTGACAGGGAAACTATACTGTAAACAGGCGCTGTCCTTCGGATGAGACGTAAAACCGAGGACCTGACTCTCTGTGGTCATTAAAAATCCCAGGGCGTTTCTCAAAAAGAGCAGAGGTGTAACCCCGGCGTCCTGTCCAAAGTTCCTCCTGGCCCTTACCAATCATGGCCTCCTAATACTCCCCCTCTATGAATTGGTTTCATTACTCCCCACTGATAGTTGATAGTGTGGTGAGCGTTCTGGCGCACTATGGCTGCCGTCGCATCATCCAGGTGGATGCTGCATATTGGTGGTGGTGGAGGGGAGTCCCCATTACCTGTAAAGCGTTTTGAGTGGAGTGTCCAGAAAAACGCTATATACAGTAAGTGTAAGCAAATTATTATTATTATTATTATTATTATTATTATTATTATTATTATTATGAGTGCCTGTGCACTTTTAAGAGAAACAAAGACTTCAGTTCAAGATATTGTAGTTGTTATTTTTGCTTATTTGATACTATCTACTTAAGTTCTTGATCTTATCTTTCAGATAAGAAAGTTTCAAGAAAATTACTTTAGAAGCTGTATACCTTCAGTTGGAAAAACTTGTAACAATTCTGTTCACGTTAACCATTTCAGCAAGTGGTAGCTCACTGCCAGTTCCTATACTATCTAAAAGATTTTTTTTGTTGGTAACTCTTCAGTGCCTAGATGACGTGGAGCACCGCTCGGTAATATTATCGCAAAACTGTGATGGTCGAATCAAATGTTGCACCAGACATTATAGAATCTATTACATTTGCAAGAGCTTTTATCAATGATTTTCACTGTATTACCTTCAAATTGTTTGGTTGGGGGAACATTTCAAAATCCGATACCCAGAGAGCTTTAGATATTGATTGCGGGACTACTCAGGAGACACCCCAGCTAGGGTTAGGGTTAACATTCACACTCTACTTAGACAATGTGTACAGTAAGTTCAGTGCTGGATTTTGGGGCCCATGTCACCGTTAGGACAAGTGATTTTTTGCTGCTATCTGATTTTTTTTTTCAGAGACTCTTTGATGCCTAGATGGCACGGAGCCCTGCTCGGTTATTTTGACCCAAAACTGTGATGGTCGAATCAAATGTTGACACCAAACATTACAGAATCTATTACATTTGCAAGAGCTTTAATCAATGCTTTTGATTGTATTACCTTCAAATTGCTTGGTTGGGGGAACATTTCAAAATCCGATACCCAGAAATCTTCAGCTATTGATTGCGGGACTACTCAGGAGACACCCCAGCTAGGGTTAGGGTTAACATTCACCCTCTACTTAGACAATTTGTAAGTTCAGCGCTAGATTTTGGGGACCAAGTCAACTTTAGGACAAGTGATTTTTTGCTGCTATCTGAATTTTTTTTTTCAGAGACTCTTCGGTGCCTAGGTGGCACGGAGCCCTGCTTGGTTATTATGACCCAAAGCTGTGAAGGTCGAATCAAATGTTGCAACCAAACATTATAGAATCTATTACATTTGCAAGAGGTTTTATCAATACTTTTGATTGTATCACCTTCAAATTGTTTGGTTGGGGGAACTTTTCAAAATCCGATACCCAGAAATCTTCAGATATTGATTGCAGGACTGCTCAGTAGACACCCCAGCTAGGGTTAGGGTTAACATTCACACTCTACTTAGACAATTTGTAAGTTCAGTGCCAGATTTTGGGGGCCAAGTCAACTTTAGGACAAGTGATTTTTTGCTTTTATATGAATTTTTTATTCAGAGACTCTTCGGTGCCTAGGTGGCGCGGAGCCCCGCTTGCTAATTTTGACCCAAAACTGTAATGATTGAATCAAATGTTGCAACCAAACATTATACAATCTATTACATTTGCAAGAGCTTTTATAAATGCTTTTGATTGTATCACCTTCAAATTGTTTGGTTGGGGAAGCATTTCAAAATCCGATACCCAGAGAGCTTCAGATATTGCTTGCAGGACTACTCAGGAGACACCCCAGCTAGGGTTAGGGTTAACATTCGCACTCTACTAAGACAATTTGTAAGTTCAGCGCTGGATTTTGGGGGCCAAGTCAACTTTAGGACAAGTGATTTTTTGCTTTTATCTGAATTTTTTTTTTCGGAGACTCTTCGGTGCCTAGGTGGCGCGGAACCCCGCTTGGTAATTTTGACCCAAAACTGTGATGGTCGAATCAAATGTTGACACCAAACATTACAGAATCTATTACATTTGCACGAGCTTTTATCAATGCTTTTGATTGTATCACCTTCAAATTGTTTGGTTGGGGAAGCATTTCAAAATCTGAAACCCAGAGAGCTTCAAATACTGATTGCGGGACTACTCGGGAGACACCCCAGCTAGGGTTAGGGTTAACATTCACACTCTACTTAGACAATTTGTAAGTTCAGCGCTGGATTTTGGGGCCCAAGTCAACTTTAGGACAAGTGATTTTTTGCTGCTATCTGAATTTTTTTTTTCAGAGACTCTTTGATGCCTACAGTAGGTGGCGCGGAGCCCCGCTTGCTAATTTTGACCCAAAACTGTGATGATCAAATCAAATGTTGCAACCAAACATTATAGAATCTATTACATTTGCAAGAGCTTTTATAAATGCTTTTGATTGTATCACCTTCAAATTGTTTGGTTGGGGAAGCATTTCAAAATCTGAAACCCAGAGAGCTTCAGATACTGATTGCGGGACTACTCGGGAGACACCCCAGCTAGCGTTAGGGTTAACATTCACACTCTACTTAGACAATTTGTAAGTTCAGCGCTGGATTTTGGGGCCTAAGTCAACTTTAGGACAAGTGATTTTTTGCTGCTATCTGAATTTTTTTTTTCGGAGACTCTTCGGTGCCTAGGTGGCGCGGAGCCCCGCTTGCTAATTTTGACCCAAAACTGTGATGATCGAATCAAATGTTGCAACCAAACATTATAGAAACTATTACATTTGCAAAAGCTTTAATCAATGCTTTTGATTGTATCACCTTCAAATTGTTTGGTTGGGGGAACATTTCAAAATCCGATACCCAGAGAGCTTCAGATATTGATTGCGGGACTGCTCTTTAGACACCCCAGCTAGGGTTAGGGTTAACATTCACACTCTGCTTAGACAATTTGTAAGGTCAGCGCAGGATTTTGGGGCCGAAGACAACTTTAGGACCAGTGATTTTTGCTACTACTGTACTTCTGCAGATGATCTTCAACTACTTCATCAGGGTCAGGAAGCATCTTCCCCAGGCCATCAGAATTCCGATACCAGCTGATCTAGAGTTTGTGGACCAAACTGTTCCCTGACCTGTGGCATCATAGGTGGGGCTCATTCACTCTGTGCTACTGCACACATTTTCCAATTGGTGTTTGTCTGAAATGTGCATATCTGAACTGTCTCCATCATTGAAAACCTCTACATCGGTGTTATGAGGGTCTTATGATCTCTTTTTGGGGGGTGGGGGTGAATACATTTTCTCAGCATGGCACATTAATAAAGTTAATATATTAATTAGACTATCCCTTTAAATTTTCAGTTAATTACTGAAATGTGAAATGTATGCCATAAAACCCCAGTAAAACATGTTTTATTGGATATTCTTTTGAGAAAGTTAAGCTATTTTTAAGCAATCCAAATAGTCTATGCTAATTTCTTTACTGAATTTCAGCAGGAGGTGTTTCTGTAATTTTGCTGACCAAGTTTATGATTTAATATTATTTTAAAAGTGCATTTAATAAAATAAAATTGTGATAAAATTGACACAATATATTTTATACACAAATGACACATACACATTTTCATTTAAAATGGATAGTGTAATCGACTCTATCAAATGCTTTAATACATAATGAACACTAAGGGGAGCCGTTATTATACACTGTGCAAAATGGAACAAAACAAAAATATAAGTCCATTGGTAGACATTTGTATCACTTTATTCCACAGTGATCCAGACATGGATATAAGTGTTAATAATTTTAACATGTTGACTATTTTGTTGGAGTTCCTCTTTTATTTTGTTTAATACAAAAGAAGTGAACCACATTCTTAAATAAGAAAGGTTATGTTCAATTAAAGGTGTTATACATAAGCTTCTTTTAAAAAAATAATTTATTTGTTTTTAATCATCATGCACAGTATATGATGGAATAAACAAAACAATGTTCACATAGACTTATAAAACATAGACTTAAACCTGATAATTTAGGCATTTGCTTTGACAGCTCTCAGGTCCAAGTCTTTGACCTGGTTTTAAAGCCCATAAAAGCTTCAAAAGACTCAAAAAAGGAAAAGGCCTGGCCATCATTTGGGACATGATGTGAGGCACTGACTTTGAAGAAACCACAATAAAGTACTGTTTTATGCTGGGGCACAACACATAAAGGTGAGTAGCAAGACATTAGTATGAAGGTAAACAACTAAATGAACTGAATAATCAGACTTTTAATGGAAGTAATGGAAAGAGTGTTGATGTACAGGCAAGAGACATATCATTTCACATTGAAATGTTTAAGACAGCTGCATTTAGTTCATTTAAAGAGTCAAATATAAAATTTGATAGTGCTAAGTACAGTATTAGTAGAAGGATCTGTTACTATGTGGGTTAAAACAGAGGGCAATGTGGTTTTACAGGTGATCTAGTTTGGCAGATCTCATTTACTGTAGTTCATCGCAGACTAGGATCTAGTGTGGCATTTGATTCCTTCAGCAAGGCCAGGTTTGGACAGAAGGGACTGGTCACACCAGACAGATTCTGATGGAGAGCTTGCTTCTTCCTCTTGCTTTGTCTTTTTCTAACCATTAAGAAAGTAACAGAGCATGAAGACCTGGCTACAGTGAAACCTGCAGCAGCTCTACAGGGGTGGTACTGTTATCCCATTGTGCAACAAGATGATAGCCTCTGATATTGGCCCTTGCAAGCCATAGTCAGTCCTTGTCTGAGCCTGCCCTGTATGTTACAGCTTGCTGCAAATCAAGTAGAGAGGCAGAGCAGTGACTGTCTCCGAGGTGCATTCTGACAAAGGGCACATGGCCTCTTCACAGCACAGAGCCAGTTTGTTCCAGATGTTTCTTTCAACTACTGCCTCATCTTCATCATCAGTAAGCTTTAATATTTCCTCCATGGTGCAGATCTTCCTCTGCTAGCATCCACAACACAGACAGCAGCGAGCATCTTCACCAGCAAGTCATTTTCACCAGGCCTTCAGTGGTATTTGGAGGACTCTGATGACCTCTGAGCACAAAGGCATCTCTCCCAGCCACAGGAGGCTCACAGCATGGACACTGTTACAGTGTATCTTGCCTTCAGTCGACAGCATCAACAGCATCAACCACAGATCACGGCCGCAAGCAACAAATTCTGCAGAGCAATTCTGTGCTCTCTGAGTCCACACAGCAAAACTGGCAGGACAATGGGTTGTGGTTTCACCTTGTACTACAGTTCCATGTAGTGACCCAATTCTCCTGTCAGGATCTGAACATCTTCTTGTAGAGGTTCAGCGACTCCAAAAGCTGTGGGAAAAAGCCCATGGCAAAATATAATGAGAAATGCCCCCAATAAGATATTGCCTGTGAAACCAAGCTAATTAGAAATATTGGCTAACAAAGTCAGCAAGTTAAAGAAAAACTGAGAACGGATAACTTTTTCTTTGAAACGCACCATTTCAATGTTTTTAGTTGTGCACATTAATTTTATGTCAACAAAATCCCACGTACTCTGTTTATTTCACTGTCACTTTAAATTTTGTTTGATGAATTGTATTTGCAGCAGTTTTTTTTTCATTTTATTGTTTTTTTAGTTTAGGTCATGATGGTAAGATACTGTCTCTGTTTTAGTAAAATGTTTAGTTTTGTAACCTTCATCCTTCAAAAATAAATGAATTTGTTTCATTTATTGTTTTTAAGTTACTAGAAATAACTCGAAAAAATGAAAAGGAAGTAGCAGTTGTATCACTTTTCATAACTGAGGTTTTATTAGAGTAAGTGAAGGTTAATTCCTTTGTTTGTTGCCTTGCAGTAAACACATGCTGACACAGCTCTCTACTCAAACATCTTCAGCCTTATTAGAATAGTTACTTTGCATTATTTCATGATTTTATTTAAGAGTTTCTTACTTAAAGCTTGAGAGCTGAACACTTGTGTCTATCACTGAAGAGCTCTGTATTGGCCAGGTGTCTCTAGAGAGAGAGACAACCACTGTAGTGACCATGTTGAAGTAAACTTTGGTGTAATAAGACAAGGTTAATCAATTCTCAGTAATGGAAGAGGAAAGCTTTGTGTATGAAAAAAATGAAAATTAATTCCACAAGTTCAACATGGTCTGGGTTCACTGGGGTAAGCATTTTTGGTATGTGAAGAGCAAAGGCCGTGAGTTACAGAGTTGAACAGCAGATGCTGATGAGCCGGACAGAGAGAGATTATAATTGCTTTATCAGTTAAACATCCTCTTGATCTGGACTTCAACATCTTCACAATGGAAAACAGATTTATTAGTGAAAAGATGCTTTGTTATGACTCAAAGACTCAGGTAAAGGCAAACATTTTTAAGTTTCTTTTAGCACGTATGACAGCATATCCTGTTTGCAATATGATCCACTATAGTTATGGAAGTCAAGAATTTTTATGGTGTGGTTAATGCCGAGTACCAGGGGGATATCAGTAATACCAATAACCATTAACCATTCAGTGCCATTTAGCCAATTCAAGCCAGAAATGAGGGTCGACTAAAATTGTAAGCCACAGATTGTCACGAATGTCAGAAGGGCATGCCGTGGAATGACAAGGAGAGCAGAAGAGACCCTATGCGTAGTGGCAAAAGGGGCAACACGGAGGTTAGCCCAGGCTCAGGGGGTCAGACGATGTCGGTATAGAAACCTATGCTCTCAGGCCACAGAAGAGGCAACCTGGTACTAGGCGGGTCTCAAGACATCCGTACCCTCAATGCTGAGCCAGGAGCAGAGCAGACACAGGAAGTAAACAGGCTACACAACAGGACACACCGGAAAGACAAGAATAATCACAGGGAACTAGGAACAGGACAAAGGCAGAGCGCCCTCTAGGTGTACAGAGCGTGACACAGATACCATTGGCTGACCAGTTGTTCAGTGACTCCATTACATCTAGACAGCCATCAGGTAAGGTTGGGAGTTTTTTAAGGTGGTTCTGCAACTAGCCACCAATCAGAAATCTTGGAGCCGATTAAGCAAAATATTGCAAGTATGTTCTACCTTTGAACAAAAAATTGAACCAAAGCTACAACAGAATCTGCCTACATCTTGAGAACTGAAACTGGACAAGAATTTTTGAGCACTAAAGTGACCACAAGTGAATTTAGGGAGACAGTTTTTTTTATTTCAAGGAAGATTTACTTTTAGAACCTGCAACTTGTAAAAATGAATTTCCATGTTTAGTTTGAAGTGAATTGTATTTTTTTGTTTGTTTGGTTTTGAAGTTTGTGCCTCCTCGTTATACCTCATCACATTATTTTGAGGGAAAAGAAAAGGAGATCATGTGGTAAACAGTACATTGTCAGCTTTCATTTCTGACTGCAGGGGGATAATCCATCTGGTATTTAAAATAGTTGCAGGACTTTTATATTTATAGAGTAAATATAATTATAGGTATAGGGCATTGCTGATCTGGAATCACTTCATACAAGGTTAAATGTTCTTAAAGGAATGGCATACACAGACATGTTAAATTATTAAAATATGCTTAGTCTACAGGAGAGGAATCTACAAAGTGTTTGACATGCTTATGCATAAAATTCTCATGTTTAGATTTTAGATTCTGTGAATAAAAAAACATAGAAATAAGTATGTGGAAATATGTGAAAGAAATGAGCTGTTCACTTCTGATTCCTTTCCAGAAACAAGGAAAATATTTATTTCGAAACCAGAAAGTTGTGAAAATTGAAATGGAAGACACTTTTTTTCCAGCACAGTTGAATAAAATATGATTCATGTACAATATAACATTGTGAAATATGTCTTGTTTAAATAAAGTGAAGGAACAGAAAACCTCGACAGATGTCCTGCATTTTGGCAAGAAACATTTCCATACACTTAATTAAAGCCTGTAATAAGTATCTTGTTCAGTGTTTCTCTTTTAGATTTGAATGAGTTTTCTTCTCTTTCATTATATTTATTTAAACACACCCTTTTTATTATTGGTATGCATTTTACATCTTGGGCAAATAAACAGATGGTTGTTTCTTTGTGCTGAGGTTTTGTTTTGCTAAAGTGCCTTTGGGTAGTGATTAACCATAGAAGGTTTTTGTTGTGTAATGCAAAAGTTTAACTTGGTTTTTAGTGTTATTACTAAAATATTTACACTACAACAGATGACCCAAAGAGAACTGTAATACCTGATCATTTTTTACTCATAAAGGTGATATTCTGTTTAAGTGAAGACGTGGAAACCATCATTCTGTAATCTGTGATTTATCTGTAGGTGAAAAGTAGAGTAAAGTTTCATGTGCTGCAAATGTTCAAGATACGGTATCACCACATTACTTTCTCAAAGAATAACACATCAATTGAATTTCATTCAATAAGTCATTATATACTCAAGATTTATACGGTGGAATTTTATCATGCAAATATAGATTAGGAAGCATAGTTTTCAACATTTCCTAAAATAGAAATGTGCACAGATCACTAATTTGCTATCTGTAACTGTAGAAATCAATTAAAGTGAATGGAAATCATTTGTTTCATTAGTCCAATTGGAAATCTGTGTGTCAATGACTCACATGACATGAAGATCAGCATGCTGTTAATATTGTACCTGTACCAGTAAACGGAGTAATGTACAGTTGGTCCTCAGCATGTTGCAGAGAAAGCATCAGCATACTTATCTTTTCAGGCTACAGTGGGCCAAGTCTTCTGGCTGTGGAGGTTGTTGAGGAATAGGGAAATGTTTCTGGGTGTTTAGAAAGTTTTAGCCAGTGAAAACGTGGTCATTCTATACTGTTGTTGAGGCTAAGCATGGTCACAGACATCACAGGTCGTTTCTGGCTTTAGCGGGCAAAGGACATATCTCAAATGTCATTTTTTTATCATCAAAGCTTTTAATACAACTCTTTTATTCCACATGTAATATTAATCGCACCCAAAACTCTTCATTCATTTAATTCGCCGTTAAGTTACTTTTTGACTGTAGTCGTTAGGTAAAAAAACGGCTCGTTTAATTCCCGCGAGCAATTGTCACTGAGAGATAAAGAAAACAAATGAACTAAGGTGTTTTTTTAAATAATGTCTTGTAACATTTTGCATAAGACAACTGAATGATACTTGATACTTTTAGTACAAGATGTTACGGTATTCCTTCTCTTTAAGAAGACAGACTGAAAATATTCACAGAAGCACACAAGTAGGAAACCACATCCATTACTGACCATTGCATTATCATTATTAACAGTTATTCTGCACACTTCTCTTTTCCTAAAAGCAAAATTTGCACTACCTTTGTTGGGGTCTGTGTACACAAGACCATGGTCTTTCTGGCCGACCCTCAGGTCGCAGAGCGGGGACGCCCTGAGCAGCTTACACGGCGTCTTGCACAATTCTACACTGGCTAATACTTTAATTATATATTTAACACATCACACTGTTCATGGAATCAGGGTGGACCTTAAAACAGATATCTAAAATGTAAAAATAGTAGTAAAACATCTTAAAATAAATACCGGATTGAGCTGCGGGCAGCTATGAAGACTAATGCATGGGGCCTACAGTATATGCGATAAAGAACATGCACGAACTACTGTTTTTCCGTGCTGTAAGTAGTGTTCAGTTCCATATTGTTTAATATTTACAAGAGTGAGATTGGATGTCTCTGCCATAAGGGCTTCTACTTCTTATTTCCACTATTCAGAATCTGAGGTGAAAATGTGCCTACAGGATAAAAATAATTCAAGGGGTAAATATTTAAGTAGGAACGCATTTCGAAGTGGGATATTATTACAACTTGTCACTGAGGAACCACTATGAGAAATAATGATACGCTATTCAGAAATTAGATCTCTGCGCTATTTAGAAAGTCAATAAATTCAAATACTATCTTTAAAATCATAGAATTATAGCATTTTTATTTAATTGTTTAAAGACATCTGAAATCATATTCGGAGGCCACATACTGTTGGATTTAAAGAGTACACAGAGACCAAAACCAAAGTTTTCATTACCGCTGCTAGATGCATTATTGAAATTCTAGGTAGGCTGTTGTTACAGATAATACAGGACTTGGAGCACGCAGATGAGGCGTCTCACTTTCTAGGTGTTAATAAACCGTATATGTTTCAAACCTCGGTAAGATTAAAATGGCGGTGTAATAAGAAACTTTCAATAAGTCGTGGCAACAGATCCCTTAAGAAATACTTTAAATAGTCTAGGTTTTGGTGGAGCTGTATTATTTACCTTAGCTCTGTACAAGTGGTACATCCCAAGGAGTTGTTCCCAGTGTAGTTCCACGGGCAGATTCATTTTCAACGAAACTGAGGAGAGCTGCGGTCAGTAGCTTGAAGGAAGCTGCTTGAAAAAGGTTGGGGCTAGCAGACGTCATTATGTACTTGTAAAACATCTGTTTAGATTTTATTTCATACGGCTGTACGAATGCATAAATGTATTTGTAACCTTTTGAACTTTTACATCCGATGGCAACTTTATTTCTGCAGTTAAGCTGAAACAGTTCTGAAGTAAGAAAAGCGCAGAGCGAGGAGAGATCAAAGGATCTTTGCAACAGGATACCGCCTGAGAAACCCACCCGTTTCTTTAAGCACGGAAAGAGGGGAGGATTTGAACAACACGTACTGTATATGTGAGTCATTTAAGTTTTCTTCTCTTCCAAAATCAACGAAATGTTTGTAAACTTTAACTGCATATCCGTGTGATGAATTGGACCATCAAATGGAAGCTGTTCTGTAAATTTATTAGGTGGAGCGATTGGAATACGTTAAAAAGCTGTTTCATTTTTTTGTGCGAATTTAATGAAGAAAAAAAGTTCGAAAACTTTACCCACATGAGAAACATTTTTTTTCCTCTGGTGTGAGCAGATACCGAAGGAGGGCTTTCTTACCCTAATTTCCCACTCTGACCTTGTTCTTTTATCAGCATTTTTGGGATATTTCGATAAATACGATTTTTTTGTAAAGTAGTTGAAGAAAATGCTTGTTGCCGATTCCTTGATTTGTATTAAGATCTTTCCGAACCAGAAGACGCTAAATCATTTGAGGTTTGGTTTAGTGGTTTTCCTTCATGTGCTGGTTATAACCTCCTCTCAGGCAAACACTTGTCCAGAAAAATGCGTGTGCTCTATTTCGGAGAGGACAACAATTGCAAAATGTGTGAACAACGGTCTGTCTGCCATTCCCTATCCCTTGCCGGCAAACGTGAAGACTTTGTTCATCACCGGGAATAACATCTCTCACCTTACGGGAGATTCTTTCCAGCAGACACTGGAACAGTTGACCTACCTGAATCTCAGTGGAAATAAAATTGAGCAGATAGACCCAAAGGTGTTCACCAATATGCCAAGGCTCGGACAGCTTGATTTGAGCAACAACAGGATTTTCAGGTTCAGTTCTGAAGCGTTCAGCGCCGACAATGTATTACAGCAGCTAAATCTGAGCAGTTCGATTTTTAATGGCTCCTACATAGAGGAAATCTCAAATGTGCTTCGAATCGGAACTTTTCTGAACCTGACCACCCTGGAACTATCGTATAACGACCTTGTTTACCTCCCAGAGGGGATGTTCTCCAACTTGCCAAACCTGAAGAATCTTGACTTGAGAAACAATTCCATAGTCAGCGTCAAAAGGGGCGCTTTAAAAAATCAGCGTCTGGAAAATCTAGATTTGAGAGAGAACTCTCTGAAGGAACTCTCAAATGACACTTTGAATGAGCTTGATCTGCACCCAGACATTAAAATCCTGCTAGCAGGCAATTCCTGGCTCTGTAATTGTAACATAGAGGATTTTCTCCTTTGGCTACAGAAATCTGAATCTGTACTGGACAAGCAGGACCTAGTCTGTGCTTTCCCTGAAAACCTGAGAAACACAGGATTGCTCCAGATGAATGCATCTGAACTCCAGTGCACTTTCTCTGAGGATATGAAAGGTGTCTTGCAAACTTCATATGTCTTCCTGGGAATTGTACTAGCCTTAATCGGAGTGATTTTTCTGCTAGTACTGTACCTGAATAGAAAGGGCATCAAAAAGTGGCTTTACAACATTAGAGATGCCTGCAGGGATCATATGGAAGGATATCATTACAGATATGAAATCAACACTGACCCAAGGTTAACAAATCTAAGTCTGAATTCTGAAGTTTAAGAGATGGAAACGCTGTCCATATTAAGGCATGGTGACTTGTTATAGCTATGCATGAAATCCTCTTGTAAAAAGGGGCTTAAATCTGTGCTTGCCCTTCTCCATAGAAACCAGCGCCTTTAACAGTAAAGACTTTTAGTTAGTTCACGCTGGGAACTTGCCACCATGTGCCCATGTGACGTGATGTTCACTGATGTGTTTTGTCATCTTTTGATGTTGTGCAATGCTGCATGATACAGGGCTTGGAATACTGGGGGCCCAATACAAGGATATTGAACTATAACCCATCTGGAGATTCTTTTCATACAACAGAAATGCAAAGACTGTACAGAGTTTTCATAGTACCACTTAAAAGCCTAGTTTACAGTGTCTTCATATTTATTATACGTTAAGTGCAGTATCTTCCTCATGTTTTTCCCTTTAGAACCCAGTTAAGCCTTTGATCCTAAGAAAAAGCAAATTTTGTAATCTGCAATATCATGAATGTCATAATATTTAGTCTGTTATGAAATGTGCAGCAGTACGGAATATTTTTGTGTTTTGTTTTTCTTAAAACATACTCATATGTATGACCAAGAGATGTTGCATTATTGCTTCGATAGACAACCTTTTTTTTTTCTATCTTCCTCCAAATAAATCCTTCTTGGAAACTATTTGCTGAAATTAAGCTATTTGCGATACTGCCTTTTTTCCTTTGAGCTGAAGCCCTTAAAACTTATTAGGAACTTGGAAGCAAGAATGCTGTAGCTTCAGGCGAAAGACAAGGTTACAAATGAGTTTTCAACAGAAAGCTATCTGTGTTTCATAAAAATGGTCAGCGAGACCCAATATAGTAGGCTCTGGGTTATTTCTTAGAAATCATTCAACTCGGCAAGACAATTGCAAAATAACTGACCATGATAAAGACTTTCAAAGATCAGATAACTCAAATTCTAGCTGGAGTTACTTGTACAGCAGACTTCTCTGGCTTTCATATTTAAGTTTTAATATGCAATGGAATGTCTCATTTTCTGTCCTTCAGGTTACCTTTGCAATAAGTTGTTATTTAAAATGGTAATCTCCACATAAATCTGACTTGAAGTCAGTGTGTTTAAGTGAGTATAAAGACCCTTTCTTTTGTTTCTCTTCTAGAAGGGTCACATAATTGGATAAAATAGAAATCCATTACAGCTTTAATAAGTATTATACATAAGGTGTGTACGTATTTGCAGAAGGTTTTAGAAATGTAATTCAAATGTGAAAGAAAATCCTTATTTACCGTTGTCCATAGTGCATTTTATACTTCTTTTCCAATTGTTTACCACCCTAATTAGGGTCCTCTATTATTAAATTACTCTATTAGTATCTTTTTTTATATATATATTTTCTTTATGCCTTATTGTAATTCACAGAGTAATTTTTTCCTTGAAATGATTAATAAAATAAACCATTGGTGCAAAATGAATTGGTATCAATGTTTTAAACTGTGTATGACATTCAGTTTTGTGAATTATATATATGTATATTATAGAGAAGTCTAATAAAAAAACTACAGTTTGTCAAATGAAGAGGACATACGAGTAACAAATGAAAAGGGACACCAGGAAGCAATACTGATACTATCATAGTTAAAACTGCAATATTTTAAACATTTTGAGCAGGAATTTTGCTTTTATTCAGTGCAAAATATAATGGCCTGTCTTTGTGTATGACTATCAAAACAGGGGATGAACAGTGAAAATTTGGAAGATCAAAGGTGGGAAGGGTGATTCAATAAATAAATGCCACATAATTAAACCACCTTAGGAGAAAGAACAGACATGTTAACTATGTTATAATTTAAAACACTTGTACTTTACATTTCCTCACCAAAAAAAAGGTTCTGCTTGTGGAAAGAGTCTCAAATATTCAGTTTAACATTTCCTTGTTTAAAAACTAGATCAGGGACTTATAAATTCTGCGTTGGATACTGTTTTACAAATGTTTATTTGAAAGCACAGCCTGTATATTGAATAATGTAGGACTCGGTTGTAAATCCTGAGGACAGTACCATTTTTCAAAATTAATTCCCAAGTATGTGAACTTATTCAACAGAAATGCACGTTGTTCTACTTCAGAGGGCAACAGATACATGGTACTTATTAAAAAAAAAACACTGACTTTCCGTGTGAGTATATTGAGAAGTTTTTGAACATTTTAACAGTTTAAAGGAGCATTTAGTTTAATAAATCATCAAGTATCTGACTTACCAGTTCCATTTGGCAAGGCAGACATAAAAAAGTGAAGCTGCAGTGTTAGCATCTGTGATTTTCCTTAAAGTCTGTCATTTTCTGAACCACTTTTAGCACTTTCTCCTTCCTGCCATCTGTCTGACCAATAACAATTTTGACCCTTTGGCTTGTAAACACTACGGCAGCCCTAAGACAAATGGCCTGAAAATGGAAGGATGTTGTAAACACAAGCCCAGAGCTTAGGTGTCCTGTCTGTTCCTGGTCAGTTCAAGCCCAGCTTGCATCAGCAACAAAATTCTATTTCTCTCAAGGCAATAATTTAACTTATTACCAGGCAGAGGAAAAAAAAACAGCCTGGTGATGGAAAAAATCTCGAAGCTCCACATGAAGCAAGCTCAGTTTTTTTCTGCAAAAGCAGTCGTCCGTCGCAGAATATTCTGTCAAACCCTGGATCACTTGCATGATGTTGTACTGCATCTGGCCACAAGACTGAAAGGACTTATATTAGAAAACAGTATAGCACCAGGAAGGCTTTGAATAATCTAGGTATTTTTATCGGCTGAAGCACCATTTCATATATTTTCTCCTTTTGTGCTGTATAGTTTTCTCACCCTGTCTAAATAGTCAAGGCTCACAATTAAGGATTGTGTGCTTCACATTAATCTGGCTTTGCTTCAGGTTTATTTTTAATACATTAAGTGGTTTTCCTTGTTGACATTCATTTTTATGGTTTTTTTTGCACTGTGCACTTTTGTTGTTTTTTTTTCCCCACAGGAAACCAACATAATCATAGAAATATACAGCTTTAAAGTCTTTACATGCATTTCAGAATGATATAGTAGCTTTAACTATGTAATCATGAACATCAATGTTTGCAAAGGGCAGCTTACTTTTTTCTGTTCTATTTTGTTGGTTAGATTTTTAAAGCAACAGAATATTATATTACGATTCTTAGGTTCCAATGTCAATTTTTCATACATAAGTCTTAAAGTGCCATTCTGTATCTTACCTAAAATTTTCTAAATAGCTTAAATAACACAAAATCAGTACCACCAATGATTATGCATACACAGACATTTACTTCTATCTAAGTTTATAATAATGGAGAATATCTTAAGTGTCTACACTGTTCTCCTATATCTTTAAGTCAGTTAATATGGCCAAAACTCCACATCAAAAGAGTGATATTAATCATTAACTTATCCTAACTTATGCTAATCTCTTTTGAATCATTAAGTTATCAAACCTAAACCATCAAGCCTAAATATTTAACCTGACTGGAGCCATCCTGAGTGAGGTCATTAAGCTAATCATCACAGGGATAAAGCATGGGTCAAAACAGACCAAGTCAGGATAATACAGGACTCAGTAAACACAGGGGACAAAGACAAAGCAAACATCAGAGAGAGAAGGAGTTACAGAGAGGAAGACAGAAGGAAAGATTCCTGGCTGCTAGAGAAGAACCTCTTGCTCCGATCAATCCAGAACCTGTCCAGGTAATTTAAGCACTGCAAGACTACTAAAGTCTAAGCTTTACTGGCAAATGAACTTGTCATCTAGTTTATTTGTAGAGATATTCATTTATTCAAGAACATTCACTAATTCTTGTGTCCTCAACCTAAAAGGCAATTTTTTAATCAATATACTATTATCAATAGTGGAATAGATTGTCATTTGATTAGAATCCATTTCATGAAGAGCAATACATTCCTGATTAGGAATTTTGATTATTTAGACACAGGTTTCCTCTTTGCCTTTATGGTGCTTATACAGTATCTTGATGGCAGGAGGAATTGTGAACTTTCTATTTCTCTAGAAAGCATTGCTCTGATACTTGCAGAATATCAAATAAATGTATATACAGTAGCTCTGAATTGTTGTGTGTAAGTTATGTGTACATATGGGTCCCATTTAAGCTATTTATGACTCCGTTATAAAACTGTGCCAGAAAATAAAGACATGGCATAATGTCATACACTGGATATTCCCTAAGTGTGGCAGGTGAAATTAACATTAATCTTCTTAATTTGTTTTCTCAGCAAGCTGGTGTCAGGACCTCATTTTAATTTGATAACTCATTATTTTATAAATTCCAAACTCATTATTCAGTATAAACACAAATATGTACATTGTGATCAGTTCACCCCTAGGATTGGTATTTTATGGTTTAACATATGTAGACAAATTTGGCCTTTCACCTAGTCTTTGCCAAATCCTAATAGCAGATAAAATTAACCTTTGTGAACAAGTAAGTGCACCATTAGTTCTACCATCTCCATTAGGACGGTATGTAGAATGAGGCACATTAAAATGTGCAGATGACTATTTGATCATTAGGATGTGACTCCTCCTGTATATAATTTCAGAAACTTTGTCAGTTTGGTCTTAAGCATTTGGGTTTGTGGTAACACATCATGCCAATATCAAACGAAATCTGTGACAGTCTTAGAGAAAGAACTGTTACTGCTTATCAGTCTGGGAAGGGTTGCAAAGCCATATCCAAACAATATAAAGTCCATTCACAGTAGGAAAATTAATCTGAAAAATTCAAGAACATTGCTATTCTACTCAAGAGTGGCTGTCCTACCAAACTCAGTTTGAGTTCCAAGACTTGACCGTTAGATGCATCTCAAAGTCGCAAAGAACCCCTAGGTTATTTTTAGAGATCTACAGGCCTGTCTTACTATGGTAAATGTCAGCGATCGTGAGTCCACCATCAGGAAAAGACTGAATAGAAATGGCTTTCATGGAAGACAGCCAGGATGAAACCCCCTCTCTTCAAGAAGAACACTGCTACACAGCGTAAGCTTGAAAAAACGGCACTTGAATGAAAAACTAGACATCTGGAATAATGTGGGCTGAACAGATGAGTCGAAGATGGAGTTGCTTGTCTATAGGGCAAAATGTCATGTTTGGTGAAAACCAAACACTGCCTTTGACCAGAAGAACCTCATACAACCATCAAGCATGACGGTGCTGGGGGAGGATGATGGTATGGGTCTGTTTTGCCGCCTCAGGACCTGGATGCCATGCTGTCAAGCTGAACAAAATCGATCACACAACAGAACAACGATCCAAAACACACAAGCAAATCTAAGATAGCATGGCTCAGAAAGAAGAAATTAAGGATTTTGGAATGGCCAAGTCAAAGTCCAAAAATAAGCCCCATTCAGATTCTGTTGCAGGATCTAAAGAGCTGTGCATAAAAGAGAGCCCTCAAACATCACTGAGTTTAAGCAGTTTTGTAAGGAGGAGTGGACCAGAATTCCTCTCAGGCGATGTGTGAGACGGACCAACTCTTACAGGAAATGTTCAATTGAAGTAATTGCTGCTAAAGAGAGTGCCTCAAGTTTTCTGAATCTTTTCTGAATTTTTCATACAGCCACATTGAATAATAATTTTTTTAATAAATAATGTCATGTGATGATACAGTATGTCATTTGCCAAACTGCTTTGTACCATACAGTGTCATGGGAAGCCGGAGCCTACCTGGCAAGCAACGAGCGCATGGCAGGGTACACCCTGGACGGGGCGCCAGTCCATCGCAGGGCAAGTGCAAGCCAATCAGACATTGGGGGCAATTTGGAGACCACGGTAAAGGCCGAGGGGGGTAATTTGGCCCGGACTCCAGGATAACTCCCTACTCTTATTGAGAAATGCCCGGGGATCTTTATTGACCACTGAGAGTCAGGACCTCGGTTTAACATCTCATCCGAAAGACATAAATAAATAATGACAAAGTAGAATTTGTGTGTGTTACCGGAAAATCTTGAGGGGAAGTACTGTACTTACTTTTTCACTACACTGTAAGTATTACATCAGTTTTGAGTTTATATAATTGAAAACCTAAATGCTTAATCCAAAGACCTCTAAGAGTGAGATACTATATGTTCAAGTAAATGTCTGCTAAAACTAAGGAGAAAAAAAATGAAGTTTGAGATTAGCTCAAGCTCTCTCAAGTTGCTTATGAACGGCAATTTTTCCACAGAATCTCAATAGGATTCAAGTCAGGACTTGATGAGTCCACTCAAAGACATTCACTTTCATATTCTTACCCCACTCCAGTGTAGGTTTGGCCTTATGCTTTGGGTCATTTTCCTACTGAAAGGTGAAAGGTGTGTTTTCATCCCATTTTTAGGTCTTCAGCAGACTGCTTAGTAGTGATTTACCTGTACTTTGTTTTGTTCATTTTTCTCTCAATACATACAAGATTTCCAGTCTGTTGAGGAGAGTAAGAGCTCAGTAGATGTACTCATATCATTTTATGAGGACTTCAAATTGAAGATCATATATATCTAAAAAACTTGGATTTATTAACAAAATGTAGATAATGTCTTTGTATTGCTGTGTTTGTATCATGGAAAATGTGCCTTAGACTTTAATATGAATTAGATTATATTGATCCATTTGCCTAATGTTTTACCTTTCGATGCTAATCCATTCTGCAAATATTTCCTCACAGAAAAGCTTTAGGTTATACTACCATGTTTGTGATGGTTGTTAGCAGAATGGCTTCAGTGCAATGCCAAGAGCTCCCCCAATTAATCTAGCCTTTGATGACAGAAGGACGGGACGCACACACAAAGATCAAGGGCTTGTGTGTGTGCTTAAAGAACAGGTGGAGAATGCTTCCTATATCAGGTTTCCAGGGAGATGATCTCAGTCCCATTGCTGCTGCCTTGTTTCAAACAAGGCTCTTCAGATTTTTATTAATGAGTTTGTACAGTAAACTGTGGTCATGCATCACAGAGCAGGTGTAATTATAAGCAGGACAAAAGGAGCTGGCAAAAGAGAATAAAATTGATGTCTGGAGTGTTTCAGCCACTCAGCCTGCTAGGGCTTTACAGAGCTCCTTTTGTGCTTATCAAAACTGGACCTCTACCAGGCTGGATTTGTATCACACGTTTTATTAAAGCGCTGCAGCTGCATCATTGGATCTGCAATTCAGAGAAGCTATTGCTTATCGTTTACGGCAAACAATAGTTCAAAAGAAGACGCTTCCTGACAGAGATGATAAATTCATGGCCAATTTTTCACGTCGGTCTCAAAGATCCTTGTTCACGTTGAGTGTAATGAAAATGATTGTTAAATATCTAGTGCACGATGCCCAGTATTTCAAAAACAATCTGAGCAGTACATTTTCTAACCGTTGTAAAGCTGATGGATTACCTATTTAAGCAGTATTGAAAATAGTTTCAAGTTTTAGAAAAAGCATACTGTATATCATGTATTTACTGGGGTACCACAAATTGTAATCTCTCTGAGTTAAATACAAAAAGGCAAAATGCGCACTAAATAAGGTGTAACCGTGTAATGCTTTACATTTTGTATACCCTGCTGTGCAGTGTTATTTTCTTTCCTTCTTGTGTTGATGTGTTGTCTTTACGTTATTCATAGTCACCTGCTGCTAGGCAGCGTTGGGTATTTTATTAATAGTGGAGCCGTACTGCTGACACCTACAACACAACTGTATAAGTAATTGTGGCAGTTAGCAGGGACTGCAGAGTGGAGTGGCACAGTGTAGAGCCCAAGTATAATTGCCTGCTGATTCAAAAAGGATATTAAAAATAAAAATAGACTGTCATGCTGTCAAACATATCCACATTTTAAATTTTATCCTGTTTTCACCTTCTGGTGTGTAACATATTTTCTTTGTGTTATGTGTCACACTAGTTAGGTAGTTTCTGTGTTTCTACATTTTATGATTTGGCACTTTACTCCTAAGAGATGTTTTTTTTTATTGTCCACTGTCCACTGCCTTTTCTTTTACTTTTGTACAGTGTAGAAGTTTCAGGTTTGTGCCTGAGTTGCATTGTATCCCTAAGAAGTGTTACACAATATCTGATGTATCTTCATGTGTGTACTGTACAGTATGTGTCAAAACTGACATGAGCAGTTGTCCATCCAGATAGTCAGCTGACGTGTTTTTAAGCTCCAGTACGTTTTAAGCTTTTTGCACAAACAACCACTTAAACATTGCAGTGATTTAAGTTGTTTCTGTCATTTTCATCCAGCGTGGCCTCATCAGACTTGCTTCTTTTACTCAACATCTGTGATGACTATGTTTCAAGACAGTTTGAATAAATTCTTGGAACCAGAAAGAATATTGCCCTCCACTTCAGCAATAATGGAATGCATATTTAGTATTGCAGTTATTTATTTCTCAAGAAAAATCATTATGTTTCTAAAATGTGAAGAGCTTATGAGTTTCTCTCACAAGTCAGTGTTGACACTGATTGAACTTCTCTTGATTACAAGATATCACCTGCAAAATTCATAGTATCAAAAATGAAGAAACCTATCAAGATCAACACATGAACTACTGAATAATTCTTTAAACACTTACTGTAAGTAATGTGAAAATTACATTACATTGTTCTAACATTGTTTTTTAAATGGTTATAAGACCATATATTGCTACCTCCATTTGTTTTGTTTTTCCTTTGTTTTAAATATCTGTTATATGGATACAATAAAAATGCTAAGCATCAACTTGACTACATCGGCTTCAGAGTAGACATTGTTGTCCACATGTTTACCATATACAGTATTTTATGACTGGCCCTCTAGTGAATGCCACTTGAGTGGTTTTAATAGTATCTTTATGGTTCAGACTGCAAACGCTTGACTATATAACAGCCAGGAAGAGACATGGTAAAAATAGCAAATTGAAAAATGAGCATTTTCCATGTATGAAAATGAAAATTTAAGCTAGGTTTTACAGGTTTTGGAAAATGCTTAAAGCTTAAAAAAGTGCGATTTTGATCTACTCAATCATATTTTAAAAAATCAACTTTGAAAACAGCACATGACTTTGTAAGCAATAATTCAGGTGCAAATTGTATAACATATTTAAAAGTAAGATGTGTTCTCTGGCTTCACTAACAAGATTTCTACAGATGCAGGATTGGATTAAACACTGTACATCCAAACAGTGCAATCTTTAATTATTTAATCGCAGCACAGAACATTCGGTTCACAGAGAGAGAGTTGAGAGACAGTTCCTCTTCCCTTAAGAGTCTCAGTTTTTAGAACAGCTTCTGACTCTGTTGGAAAGGAGCCACGAATCCACTTGTACGTGAAAAAACTCAGACATTCTCGTGAGGAGGAATGGAAAAACTCTTAATCACCTCCACTGTCACACTGCTGTACACAATGGAAATCATAACCACGTGTACACTATAAAGTCGTAATTTCTAATGGTGCATTTGTCATTTTTTTTACTTGTGGAGACGGAGCTTTACTGATGGAGCTCATTATATGATACTTAATGTTTCCATACTTTCTTTCAGTGGTGAGTGATTGAGCTTGCAAATACAAGATTAAAAGATTGGTTAATCTCTTAATACACTTTCTTTGCTTTGAAATGCCACAGCTGTGCACTACTCCAAATATCAAAGCATATCCTCCTAAAAAAGTGCAATAATAACCATTAACCCCATATAAGATTTTTGAAGCGAATGATTCTTTGCCAAAGTTCCTGTTTTCCTGCTGATGTGTTGCCACAATACGCAACATGCCCCTTTTGCTATTTTCACTGTATGCTATATTACCAGAGTACTTTGTTTTCATATTTGACTAATAAAACTGGAGACAGTCTTATAAGCATAATCTAAACCATGTGATCCACCTGGATGATGCTGGAATAATCTTAGGCAAAAACAGAATTAAAACTGAATTATGAATTTTAATAATAGAATATATAAACATATACATTTGTATATAGTATTCCTATATATGCAGGATGTTTATAAAGTTTGCATATTTAAACATCTCTGTCTTTCCGTGGAGCCCTGAAATGTGTTCTTCATCAGCAGTTTTGCCACCATCCTGCCTAGTCTTGTCTTATTTCAGAAGTTAAGCAAATCTGAGCTTGGTTAGTATTTGGATGTGAGACCTCCAAGGAAAGCCAGGTGGTGGCACTGTGGCTAAGGATCTGCACCTGTGGCTGGAAGGTTGCTGGTCCAAATCCCGTGGCCGGCAGAGGAATCCTATTCTGTTGGGCCCCTGAGCAAGGCCTTTAACCCCAACTGCTCCAGGGCTGCTGTATAAATGGCTCACCCTGTGCTCTCCCTGTCTGTGTGTCTCATAGAGAGCAAGTTGGGGTTTGCAAAAAGACACATTCCTAATGCAAGAAATTGTACATGGCCAATAAAGTGATCTTATCTTATCTTTGTGTTCATAGGCACTCTTCTCTCTGGACCAGAATGGTGTCCCAGTATGGTAACAAGGATCAATCCACTGTAGAGGGTGCCATCCTTCTTTTAAGACCTTAAACCAATGTCCTGAGTACATAGTTATTCAAGTATCTTAGTAAGACTGGGGGTGTTAGCCCTGCTGTCCGGCCCCTGGCCCAGCAAAATCTAAAATTTACCAGTTTGTTCAATTGGTGAAGAAGTTTCACTCTTCTGTACCTGATCTGCTGTATGGTAGCAAGGCTACCATATATTGTATCATGCAAACAGGTTCTGTAATCACAATTTTTATTACCAATTTTTAGTACCAAATTGCATTACTCCTTGGATCATAGTTTTCAAGACATATTTGTTAGTCTATCTAACATGCAAGAATTCATGTGTCCACCAGAATTTACTGATGATTCAAGTAGGAAAGAGGAGAACGTTTTTTTTTCTAAACTCAGATTATGCATATCTTTCATTTTAATACATTTTTTCATGTGCGTGCAGTTCATGTTACCTCCAATGTTAGTACAATTTACCGAATGGGCTTTACTGTAAGTGAATTTCTAATATGATACAGTAGTACAGCTTCACTACACTCAAAATAGTTTTTAATTAAGACTTTTGGAAAAGCAGACTGAAATGAAACACTCAGCACTTGGAAAGTGCTAACTTGTTTAAGACTAGAATAAACTATAAAGAGATTAAAGGATGGCTGTGGTAAGAACTGAAAACAAACCATCATTAATGTTCATATACAGTACCTGCTGCCTGACTTTCCATCTGACAAATGGTAAACAGGTTAGTCATTTTAATCATTAGCTATGGAGCAGGCAGTTCATCTAAGGAGAAAATAAGGATCTTGCTTTTTAATATACATTTGAGGCAATAATTAATCTAATAATGCAAAATGTGTTTTCACAAAACCTGCTTATGAAAGGAAACCTCAAGCTCGTGGTCAAATTCTCTAAACTCAGTTAAAGGCTCTGGATCATTTAACTGAACTCTGTTGTGTAATTGATAAAGTTTCAAATAAATTGATTAATACATTGATTAATTTTCAAAGAAATTAATTCATAATAAAGAAAGAACTGATCAACAGAATTCAATGCATTTGTCCGTCTGAACATTTTTAGAGAACAGATAATGAATGGTGAGCTTTGCACTCCAGCTTTAGAGACTGTGCATTATTTATAACTAAATAGTAATGAAACTGCATGAATGCAGAAATGTAACTTAGGGCCTCACCTCACTTTGGCTTGAGTTTCAGAAACAGTAAACAGGACATCTCTTTTTTCAACCATCCATTTTCTAACCCATTCATCCAGCTCAGGGTCATGGGTTTGCAAACCAAATTTGAACGTATTAAACATTGTATCAGTATTTATGAGGATAAATACATATTTAACTCATTAATAAAAGCATTATAAAGGATATTTGATGCTAGCATGAGATTACTGAATATAGGTTATTGGATCATTTATGCATTATTTTCTAATAGTATGTAAAAGAAATGAAACAACAATCCGATGCAGAGCCATTCAATTTACCTGTACACTCAGTTACCTAAGGAATAATTACTAAATTGATTTAAAAAATGTAACAATCTTTTAGCTATTGTATGTCCATCCATCCATTTTCTAACCGCTTTATCCAGTGCAGGATCATGGGGTAGCCTATCCCAGCAAGCAATGGACCCAAGGAAGGAAACACATTGGACAGGACGCCTGTCCATTACAGGGCACAAACACAGACGGGCACACACTCACACCAGGGCAATTTTTTCCAGAACACAAGTAACCTACCAGTATTTCTTTGGCCTATGGGAGGAAACTGGAGCACCCAGAGGAAACCCACGCAAGCACGGGGAGAGAGTACAAACTCCACACATGCCAGGCTAACCACAAAGCCACTGTACCACTGTGATGTAACAGAGTTAGGCAGAACATTTCTGTAACGTACAAGGAATGTTTGGTATTAATAGCAGGACATCACCTGCCTCAAAGGTTAAAAGGAGAAACTGTGGCAGGAGGAATGGTAGAAGCTGTTCTGCATGCTTGTGTCCTGGCTAATGTTAGAAATAACTGAGCTGATTACAACATGTGACCCACACTAACCATAACTATAAAAAAGTCTTGTTACAAACTTGTTCACAATTTATGACATCTGCCAAAAATTTGGAATCTTGAATCTGCGGGGGCATTTCTAATGTGCCAAACTGTATTTGTGGATACAAAAATAGATATCTCAAAAGTAGGCATAATACAAATTTATAACTATATTTCACTGTTGTGTGAAACCTGCCTGAGGTAAAATCCCCTTTTGCTCAGTGGAATTAAATGTGGAACAGCAGCAGAGGGTTAAAATAAAGAAGTTCTGTGATGGATCAGAAGTGAGGTCTCCTTCAAATTCTGCTGCCTCTTCACTGTGACCCTCCAATGACCATCTGTAGATACTGTAGAATCATACCCTTATGGAACAGCACCCAAGTTAACGCTGAATGATGTCGGTAATTTCTGTCTGTGAGGTGACAGGTTTCAGGTTAATCTTGCCTCAGGTTGTTAATGTTTCAACAGCAAGTGGAGTGTTGTGGACAGAAATGGCAGTGTCTGAAAATGTCAAATCTGGTGTTGGATGCAGTGTTAGGAAAAGGTTTCTACATTCACTATTCTCACAAAAGCCTATTTTAATCATTTACTAGTTGTTCTAGTTACATATTGTTATTTCTTCAGAAAATATAATTCAATCACTTGTGATAATTATTGTTTAGAGACCTGCTTTTCTGTTGTCTGTATCATTGTATAATTCAGTTTAATATTAACAAGGTTTTAAATCAATTGGTAAGTGTGTAAGGTTTACTCAGTGGAAATTAGGAACAATTGTGGGGTTCAGAATATATGTTGTAAGTGTATTTATAGTATAAAATGAAGCTTACCTTAAAACTATTGTTTCTGGAAAAGTTTATTCTACAGTAAATATTGCTAATTATTCACAAGCTAATTGCTAATTGTTGTCATATCGCAACTCAGTCTGCTAACTCCTTTAGGAAAAGACCATATACATTATGTAAGTATGCAGAAACATGTCATGGATTTGATAAGATTTGAGTGCTGTAGGTAAATTCCGATTGGTGTCAAATGCTTCATAAAAGCCTCTTATTGTTATGATATGGCTCTTCACCATAGCAAAACTCAACTGATCTCTGGAATTAATTTGGGACAGAAGATACTGTACATTAATAAATTACATTTATTTCATTTTGCAGTCTTAAGAAGACTACATATGTACAAAAGTCTGTTATCTATTTTGAAATTGTTGAGTACTGGAATAGTATAAAGGTAACTTCCAACCTCCATTTATTAGTAATACTCCGTATACAGTGCCTTGCGAAAGTATTCGGCCCCCTTGAACTTTTCAACCTTTTGCCACATTTCAGGCTTCAAACATAAAGATATAAATTTTTTATTTTATGTGAAGAATCACCAACAAGTGGGACACAATTGTGAAGTGGAACGAAATCTATTGGATTTTTGAAACTTTTTTAACTAATAAAAAAATGAAAAGTGGGGCGTGCAAAATTATTCGGCCCCTTTACTTTCAGTGCAGCAAACTCACTCCAGAAGTTCAGCGAGGATCTCTGAATGATCCAATGTTGTCCTAAATGACTGATGGTGATAAATAGAATCCACCTGTGTGTAATCAAGTCTCTGTATAAATGCACCTGCTCTGTGATAGTCTCAAGGTTCTGTTGAAAGCGCAGAGAGTATCATGAAGACCAAGGAACACACCAGGCAGGTCCGTAATACTGTTGTGGAGAAGTTTAAAGCCGGATTTGGATACAAAAAGATTTCCCAAGCTTCAAACATCCCAAGGAGCACTGTGCAAGCGATCATCTTGAAATGGAAGGAGTATCAGACCACTGCAAATCTACCAAGACCTGGCCGTCCCTCTAAACTTTCAGCTCAGACAAGGAGAAGACTGATCAGAGATGCAGCCAAGAGGCCCATGATCACTCTGGATGAACTGCAGAGAACTACAGCTGAGGTGGGAGAGTCTGTCCATAGGACAACAATCAGTCTTACACTGCACAAATCTGGCCTTTATGGAAGAGTGGCAAGAAGAAAGCCATTTCTCAAAGATATCCATAAAAAGTCTCGTCTAAAGTTTGCCACAAGCCACCTGGGAGACACCCCAAACATGTGGAAGAAGGTGCTCTGGTCAGATGAAACCAAAATTGAACTTTTTGGCCACAATGCAAAACGATATGTTTGGCGTAAAAGCAACACAGCTCATCACCCTCAACACACCATCCCCACTGTCAAACATGGTGGTGGCAGCATCATGGTTTGGGCCTGCTTTTCTTCAGCAGGGACAGGGAAGATGGTTAAAATTGAGGGGAAGATGGATGCAGCCAAATACAGGACCATTCTGGATGAAAACCTGTTGGAGTCTGCAAAAGACCTGAAACTGGGACGGAGATTTATCTTCCAACAAGACAATGATCCCAAACATACAGCAAAATCTACAAAGGAATGGTTCACAAATAAACGTATCCAGGTGTTTGAATGGCCAAGTCAAAGTCCAGACCTGAATCCAATCGAGAATCTGTGGAAAGAGCTGAAAACTGCTGTTCACAAACGCTCTCCATCCAACCTCACTGAGCTCGAGCTGTTTTGCAAGGAAGAATGGGCAAGAATTTCAGTCTCTCGATGTGCAAAACTGATAGAGACATACCCCAAGCGACTTGCAGCTGTAATCGCAGCAAAAGGTGGCTCTACAAAGTATTAACGCAAGGGGGCCGAATAATTTTGCACGCCCCACTTTTCATTTTTTTTATTAGTTAAAAAAGTTTCAAAAATCCAATAGATTTCGTTCCACTTCACAATTGTGTCCCACTTGTTGGTGATTCTTCACATAAAATAAAAAATTTATATCTTTATGTTTGAAGCCTGAAATGTGGCAAAAGGTTGAAAAGTTCAAGGGGGCCGAATACTTTCGCAAGGCACTGTAAGGTTGGATCCTGGATTTAATGTTTCAGCAACACCTGCAAGTGCCAAAGTCTCTCAGCCCAAAAGGGTATGACCCATTTTGCCAATAGACCATTTCTTTGTGCTTCAGATTCAGAGTCTGCCAAGAGTCTCCAGGGAGTGTAGTCATTGTCATCAACCACTCTGAGCCTTGCTGCAGTCTACCTCTGCCCAGCTCTGTAGGAACCTCTGTGATTCACAGGCATCAGTCTGTTCTGTTTGGGGCAAGGTACCATATGTAGTATATGAGGTTGGACCCTCTATATAATTCCAAATACCATCAATCCTGCATCTATCTGACACATTTGTTTTTCTAAAGATGGTTGTTAAGGGTTTCACTTCAAGAATGAACGGTCTATACAAATATTGTTCAATATATTCAAGGTAGTGACACATATCAATGGCAAACAATCAACAATTCATAAACCAAATTTACAACATAAATAACATACAGTACTATACATAACAACGGATCATGGGCCAGTCCTATAGCCTACAGGACTCTGTAAAATCCAAAGGATTTGTAGTCTTTATTATATATTTGGCCAGATTACACTCTTACAGAAGACTTTTTTCAAAAGGAAATATCTGTAAATTCAAACTGATAATTCTTTGATAGGTATGTTTTTTTACTTTTGTATTTTTTCCTGGGAATTCTTGTGACAGGTGTGAGACTTATACAGTATATGTTCATTTCAGTAGCCTGGCTGGCTTGGTGGTACTAAGCTTGAGGTGTACTCTGTGCTTAAGCATAAGAAAACATTTTTAAATTTTTAGATTTTAAAATGTGTATATGTGTTTCATTAATTTCCTTACATCAGTGTAGAAATCGTTCTCCATATTAATTATTAACATTGTACATGTATCCGAATTATTCTCACTTTACCCTGCCCTTATTGAAATATTAGAATACATAGATTAGAATGTCTAATAGTGGATCTGTGCCTCAATTTTGGCTACAATATGATGCAACATGGATTCTGTGATTTTGTGTTGCAGCCTAATGTAAACTCATAGATGGACTTGAATACATGGCAAGTAGCCAGTGCAGTTCTGCATGGGGTCTAGTGTGTATGGAATGTATTTCCTGTTGATGGTATGCATTAAACCTTTGAGCCTGCCTGAATTCACACATTAGCCTTGTCTGCAAGTTACCTTCAGCAATTTATAGTACTAGAGGGGCATGCTTCCTGTGAGATAACATCATTTTCCGTCCCTAAATACAGTGCCTGCGAGAAAGACCATACCTCCTCCCGATGGATCAGGTGCTTTGCCTGTCCTCAGCTGATGTGAGGAAGACACTAGCAAAAGTTAACCCACATAAGGCTGCTGGACCTCACAATATACCTGGTCACGTGCTCAAGGAATGTGCAGCACAGTTAGCTGATGTTTTTACAGACATTTTTAATATGTCCCTGTGCCAGGCGGTCATCCCTGTATGTTTCAAGACCACCAAGATTATAACAGTGCCAAAGAAGACTACTGTGTTCTGTCTCAATGACTATCGCCCCGTGGCACTCGCACCTATTATCATGAAGTGCTTCAAAAGGCTAGTCATGGGCCACGTTAATTCCAGACTCCTCACCTCTCTGGATCCCCTCCAGTTTGCGTATCGTCCCAACCAGTCTACAGATGATGCCATATCCCTCGCCCTTCACCTTGCCCTGTCCCATCTGGATAAGAGGGACACTTATGTAAGAATGCTGTTCATTGACTTCAGTTTAGCATTCAACACAATCATACTCCAGAAACTGATAGAAAAACAGAGCTGGCTGAATTTCAATGCCTCCCTCTGCAACTGGATTCTGGACTTTCTGACCGAGAGACCTCAGACAGTCCAGATTGGAAACAACATGTCTAGTACCACCATACTGAACACCGGAACCCCCCAGGGGTGTGTACTCAGCCCGCTCCTGTTCACACTGATGACTCATGACTGCACTGCTAAACACAGTGCAAATAATATAATCAAGTTTGATGATGACATGACAGTGGTGGGCCTCATTAGTAATAACGATGAGGCACCATACAGAGAGAAGGTGGAGCAATTAGCGAATTGGTGCTTAAACAACAATCTGTCTCTGAATGTAGATAAGACAAAAGAGATGATAGTTGACTTCAGGATGGCCCACACTGATCACTCCCCACTGCACATCAACGGCTCCCCTGTGGAGACAGCTAGAAGTACTAAGTTTCTTAGTGTGCATTCCACAGATGACCTGACTTGGACCATCAACACCACCTCCCCAGCTAAAAAAGCACAACAACGTCTCCACTTCCTGCGGCGATTGAGAAGGGCAATCCTTCCCCTCCCCATACTATCCACATCCTATAGAGGTACCATCGAGAGCATCTTGCCACGCTGCATCATTGTTTGGTTTGGGAATTGTAAGGCCTCAGACCACAAGTCCCCGCAACAAATTTGTCAATACGACACTAGAGCCTCCCTTCTGTCCATTCAGGACATCTACCACAAATGCTGCACACACAAGGACTCCAGTATTGTGGACGATCCCTCCCACCCCTCCTGCAACCTCTTTGCCCTCCTACCATCTGGTAAAAGGAATCGCAGTATACGGGCCAGCTCCACCAGACTCCGCAACAGCTTCTTTCCACAGGCTGTCAGGCTCCTCAACAAGTTCCTGGTACCTACTGCACCTACTCCAAATCTGAAAAAAAATTTTTTTGCCTAAAGTAAGGCACCCTGTCTGATGTGTTCTTTGCACAATCCTGTAAAGTAAATTGCACTATGCACATTGCACTTTATGTACCCTGTACCCTGTCAGAAATGTTTATCTCTACATTGTCTATAGCATTGTCTTGTCTGTATTCACACCGTAGACCTGGAGAATGATATCTCGCTCCTCTGTATACTTGTATTTGGCTGGAATGACAAATAAACTTGAACTTGAACATAGCACAGTGCATTGAGGAAAGAACTCTGTGTGCTCCTGCTGTGCAATCCTCAGGGGTAAATGAGATAAATTAAAGAAACAGTCACTCCTATGGAACAAACAGTATCATTCCCTAATATTTTGCTCAGACAGTATGTTCGTAAAGGATAAAAATTGTTACTTACACCATATTGCAAAGAAGAAGGAGTATTGGATCAAAAGAAAATAGTGGTCTTTAGTTGTTAGCTGGTAATTATGTTCCTTGCCCTTCCCACTGCATAAGAATAAATCCCAGAGCTCATCACATCTACGATGATTGATGATGAACTTTGAAAAGCCTGTCTCAAGAAGTTAAAGGCAATTGTGAAGTGTGCTATGCATCGTAGCAGGTTCAAGACTATTACTCCTTTCAAAAAATATAACATGGTAAGCCAAAATCAACACTAGCCTAAACAAGTGATTTTAAAATCCCATATTGAATATATGTGTAATACAGAGAGTATCATTTAATCATAAACTAAAACCCAATTTTAACAGAGCTAGATATTATTATATTATAGACTGAACCAGCATTTTTTTCAGTGTGTTTTTAGAGTTTTAAAATGATGAGCCATTTTCTAGGTAAATTAAAAGGATAGATAAGAAGAATTTGTCATGTTCTGCCCAGTTCCACCTAATATATACACTTGCTGTAAATGTTTCTCTGAAAGTCTCACTGTTTATGTGGTGGCCTATCTCTTTCCATCAAACCAAAGCGACTAAGACTCTACTCTGACCTCATTGAAACAAGATATCTCCAGACTTTACATAGACTTAGTTTCTTATAATCAACGTCTACGGTCTCTTCATTTGAGACACTTCAGGTGAATAGTTCAGTCAGGATATGTGAGACGTGTTCTCCTTTGAATATATGTCTCATTCCTTTTGCATAAGGTGTATTTGAAGTTTAATGCATTCCTTATTTTTATTTTAATAAGGTTGAATTTCAGTAACTTAGTGACGTACAGTATCTAGACTAACACATAAACACCATTTATTTGTGTTAGACAATAGGTTTAGATGAAGTTGTATTGGGGGAAAACATTTTTAAGTAGCACATGGCTTTGCATTTTGCATTTGTAGAGACAGGGATGCAAAGATAAGATGCCTCTTAAATTTTAGCATATACTGTACTTTATGACACTATGTCCAACCTTGCTCAAGATCAGAACCTTCTTCTAGAAAAACTCCCCTATAGTTCCTTTATCAGTTTTGTTATTGATTCTGTCTTTGAAGTTTTTTTTATAATAATAATAATAATAATAATAGCTTACACTTATATAGCACTTTTCTGGACACTCCACTCAAAACACTTTACAGGTAATGGGGACTCCCCTCCACCACAACCAATGTGCAGCATCCACCTGGATGATGCAACGGCAGCCATAGTGCGCCAGAACGCTCACCACACATCAGCTATTAGTGGGGAGGAGAGCAGAGTGATGAAGCCAATTCATAGATGGGGATTATTAGGAGGCCGTGGTTGGTAAGGGCCAATGGGAAATTTGGCGAGGACACCAGGGTTACACCCCTACTCTTTTCAAGAAACGACCTGGGATTTTTAATGATCACAGAGAGTCAGGACCTTGGTTTTACGTCTCATTTGACACTTTTAATTAGATACACTACTATATATACACACATCTTAAACATAAGAATGTATGATTAACTGTATTAGCATCGATGAGCCATTAGTTCTACCAAGCTAATCCAAAAAAAAAACAATGACACTCATCCATTAGATCATTAATTGTTTCATTACAGAAGTATCGCAAAGATTGTTTCTGTACATTTCTTGTAAGAAATGAATCACCACAACCATGTTCTAAATATTACATTCATAGTTATTATTCGTCATGCTCTGAGGTAGTTCGGAAGATGCATCGTGAAAGGTGCTATATAAAATGAATATATATTACCAATTCTTCACAAAGCCTTTCATTACACCCTGCGTATCTGTGTCTGTGTCTGTTGTCCCCTCCAGGGTGTATCCTGCCTTAAGCCCTTTTGCTTGCTGGGATAGGCTCAGGATACTCCATGACCCTGTATTGGGAAAATGAATAGATGGACATACAATAACTAAAAGATGAATACATTTTTATCAATTTAATAATACTTCCTTCGTTAACTGGATATAAAGTTAACTGAATGCCTCTGTTTTAGATTGTGGTTTCATTTCTTTTACAAATTTGAAAATGATCCAATAATATAATTTCAATAATCTCATGCTGGCATCAAATGTACAGTAATTTTCAATAACTTCATAAATAAGGTGATATGTATTTATCCCCACAAACGAAATATTTATTACACTTAATTTCAAATTTGGATTGCAACCCAGGAAAATAATTCCAAACAGCTTAATATATGGTACAGTGACAAGTCCAGCATCCTTTTTGTGGAGTCCATGTTTGCAGCAATGCCAATGTGTTGAAGTGAATTGTGTCGCTTTGTTAAACTTTCCATATGAATCTGTTGTCATTCACGGCTCTATGCTTTTGTGCCAACACAGTCTGGATATTAATGATATGCATTTTTCATAAAAAGCTATGGAAGGGACTGACAGAAATGTAATTAATACCAATTCAAATTAAAAAGTGGTTAGAAAGAAGTACAGGTATGTATGTGCTAAAAATCTTTCAGGAGAAATAGAAGAATGCTAACCACCCAAAATAAATACTTATTAAATCCTAAAGATTAAAGGTGGGGAATTATTTTATTACTGCTTTAGAGATGAATCATTGCATCAGGGATTTATTCACTCTTACAGTTCTGGCAGATTTATCACAATCTACAGTATTCATGGCAGTAGCAGCCTACCTCATTTTTTAAATACTGTTATCCCATTTTCTCTATCATTCACAATCTAAACTAATTTATGAAAAGAAGATATTTTTGGACTTCTGCTATACATTTTAACTATTTTAAGTAGAAATATCTTAAAACCTATGAGTTATACGTAACTTGTTTTCTCATTTTTTTCAAAGACCTATGGACTATCAAAAAAAGCAGGTTCCTTATTCTAATAAAACATTATTGTATTTGTATTGTTTAGTAAACTAGGCCACATAGCTTAACTATTGTAAATTGAACCTGGGGTTGCATGAGCAAGGCAGTTTTCTCAAGATCAGTTCCAGTTGTAATACTGTTTCTGTATGACAAAATATTACAATTGATTTTATTTCCATTCTCACTTTGTCATGTTAGTACGCAAACCAAAGGCGGCAAAATGATAATGCAATTTGACAATGATAATGCAAACAATGAGTCTGGTAAGTTAAGACCCATAGGAAAATAGAAAACATATAGCAAAATTTGTGAGCCACATTCATTTCACTAGGTAAATGACAATAGAACTTGTGTAGTATTATTGATGAGGCCACCATGACTGAGTCAAGAGGACACAATTACTGGCTTAAACATTTGTTGAACTATGTTATTTGAACACCTGGCAGACAGAAAACAAGAAATCATATGAATAAACAATAAATAGGCCAACTTGTATTTAAATTAATCATTGCCCATTTGCTGCTGAAAGGCAGTGAAAAAAAGATATTTGCTCTTAAATGTGCAGCAATGAGTTTCTAAAGATAAAAAAGCTCTCGAAACCAGATGAGCAAAAACACAGATGTTTGCTCCCTCTTGGCCTAAGGGTAATTAAGGAAGCCTTTGATTGCTTTTATTCTGCTTTCCATTATGAAGTGTTGAAGCTTAATCGATTAAGCAACACTTTGTATGTTGCTGACATGTAAAATATTATTTAGCAATACATAAAGATTTTGGTGACACTATGGTCCAGGGGATGTGTTAAGTTAAGTTGTTTACATGCACATATTGATATAGGTGATAATTAAACTGTATTCTCATTGGAAAAACAACTGTCTCTGCTACATTATAATACCACCAAATGTACTCAAATTAGGCATTTTATTTTTTAATTAGCTGGACACTATGTAAGTGCAGTAAAGTTAACAGGCTCTATAAATTTACATTAGAAGGATGCCTTTAGAATTCTTGTTCATTACAGTAAATGTTCAAGGAACATCACTGGAGATTAAATTCATTTTAAAGGGTGTTTTTAAATAAAACCATGGAAGTCAAATGGTTAAAACATACCCCAAAAAATGCAGTCTCATTTCCTACTGATCAGAATGAGAAGAGGTCCTTCAGCTTTTCCGAGCATGCATGAGTCCTAAAATAGAAATGATGATGCTAACTGACGTCTGAAATCTTCTTGTGTATAGCATTGAACTATGTAAATAGCTAAACAATATCAAGAAATAACCAGTCTTTGTGTAATAACAACATATTTCTTTGAGCTGGATTTGAAGACCCATTCATACAGATTCACTTTGCCCTACTGATTTGGTTTAGCTTTGAAGGAACTGGAATCAACTTTATTTTCATAATATTAAAATCCAAGGATTTATCTTTTTGATGTTTGCCATGCCTTTAAGTCTAGGAATAAGTCTAGTTACTTTACATGATGTCAGCAGTTCTTGGATATTTTTTATTTTCCACTTTTAATGATATGTACATTTGGTATGTAGGTCAAAGTTACCCAAACCTTTAGCTGCAGAGCATTTTTTGCAAATCTGTTTTAACAGCAGACATATGCTTTCATATGTTGTTCATCGTAAAGCCACTTTGTCCTGATAAAGGTCATGGCAAACTGGAGCCTATCCTGAAAGGATGGAGTGCAAAGGGAAACATGGACTCTGGATGGAACTCCACCACAAAGCACTCATGCAAACAGAGAACTTAGAGACTCCAGTTATCCCTGCCAGCAAGTCCTTATAGGGTGGGTGGAAACTGGAGCATGAAAACACAGAGCAAACACAAAAGCCCCACACAGGACCCCAGAGCTATGCAGTGTTGCTAACTGTCACACCACCATGCAGTCCACTTTCTTCCAAACATTTCCTATCAATTAGCTTAATTTGCCTAATCGGTGGCTTAAGATTTGATATTGCTAGAGGTTTCACTACAACCTTTTCTATTGAATTTATTCAAGTTTGAGTTTAGAAATAACTCTAGCTAATCGAGCTGTCAAAAATATTCCGTCCCTTGCACCATTTTTCCATTTTGTTGCATGCAAGGATTACAGCCATGACACTTTACAGTAGCAATTAATATTTGATATCCATTCAACCTACCCCATATACACAAAGCAAAAAACAAAAATAAAGATGTAAATAGATAATAGATCAGAAAAAAATAGAATATTCATGCAATTTTGACATTTCCAATTTGCTGGGACAAAACTAAATTGCTGGCGCACAAAATTACCTTAAATTTCCTGAGCCACAAAATTAATTGAGTGGCCTCTGTCTGTGTGCAGTGATTGTGGTCTCACATGATTTCCCAATAAATGCACCCGTCTCTGTAATGTCAGTAATTCTGAGCAAGGATTCAACCAGACCAAGGAGCAATTCAGAGCTAGTAAGTGTCATGGATGTATCCTATTATCAACTTAATGATTGGCATTCCAACATCATATTAATAGTGTTTCTGTCATGTCTAGTGTTGGTTACAACAGTCTAACTGGGCAAGCTCACGCTGTGGTATGCAAGGTGATGTCAGCATGAAACTCTTGAGGCAAAGACATCAGAAAAGGGCAACAGTGAGATGTTATCCAGAGTGGGCAGAAGCATGAGCCATGTCAAGGTCTTCTCAGTCACCAGATCTGAACCCAAGAGCATTTGCAGTATAGCCCAGATATCCCAGAATGCCTCCTAAGACAGCCATCTCACTAAACTGCACATTTTTCTTGTATAATTTCAAATTCAGGCTGTACTGGCAGCATGTAGTGGCTCCATACCCTATTAAGTGACTTTACATTGGCGTTTCTTTTTTTTTTTGTCCCCTGTCTGTAGGAGGTACTGCACTGACAGCAAAATATCACAAGCTTTAGGCTGGAAATCCCATCATCCCCTGGTGAAGTTGACTCTTAATCCCATAGGATAGACTTTCACTCCCCCCCGCCCCATCAAGACTTGGGAATAAAGCAGCTCAGCAGCACAGACTGCCAACTACAGATATGGACGGGTAATAATGGCTACAGCTTACTTGTTTGGAGGCAGGGCCATTTTCATAGGTCAAATCATTGAGTTTCTAAAGTGCCACTTAGCCCTGTTGAGAGGCAAACAAAGAAACAGTGGACAGCAGCTCACTATATACAGTATGCAACTCTAGGCACAGACACTACATTTGCCATGTCAGGTTTTAAAGAACAACTGTCAGGAAACCAATTGGTAGAATAGAAGGATCCTTATGCAGAACCATGAATCCCACAGAACACACAAAAGATCAGGCACAATCCCAAAGACAAAATCCAGGAGCTTGGTCAATTAGGGAGGCAATGAGTCCAGTAACCAGGGAAAGCCAAAAGAAAATCCAAAGACAAAACCCAAAAGGCAGGAACAAAGATTTAGTACCAGGAGATCAATCAAAAGGCTTAAAAACACACAGAAAAGAATTCTACAGGAGGCTTCTCAATAGTGAGTATGGGTTGGGATGTGAAGGAACTTTAAATACTGAAGGAAAAGGGATGTGGTTGGATAATTGGGCTGGGAGTGAGAATTTGAGGAATCTGGTGCATGTGGGAATGTGATGGGTTCAATTAGGAATGAGATTGTGAAACTGGGAATGCCAGGACGTTTGTGAGGGAGAGTGTGGGGCGTGACAACAACACAATTATAAAAAAGTAAAGTCACAGTCAATTCACTTGGTCATTAGCCTATAATAAATGAAACAAGAAAACAATAAATTGCACTGATAAATGAGTTTCTACTTCCCAAATGCTGCTCCCAAGAATTGTTAGGTTTCCTTCCCCTTAATCAAACTTTCTGTAGTACAAGAACAGAGGTCTGTGTGAAATATGGTATGTGATGAGAGGCTCACAACTAATAAGCAGCTTGATTGTAATTACCTTGAGTCACTGTCACTGGTTTTCTATGCATAAATATCAAGAGCTTCTCTTAAAAGCTAGCATACGTGAAAGATTTTAAAATGATATGTTGTGTTTCTTAGAAAACAGAAAAAGACAAACAAGCCTTGTGTGTGACATAAAACCGAGAATGTAGAGATAAGGAAGGGACTTATAATTTCCAAACATGAGTTCAAGCTCTGGTCAATGAATGGTTAAAAAACTATATATATGATATATAGAAAAAAGAAAACACAACACATTTAATATCTAATAACTCACAACTGGCAACCCACTGAAGCTCAGCAGGTGTGAGCCTGGTCAGTACTTGGATGGGAGACCTCCTGGGAAAAACTAAGGTTGCTGCTGGGAGAGGTGTTAGTGGCGCTCACTCTGTGGTCTATATGGGTCCTAATGCCCCACTGTAGTGACAGGGACACTATTCTGTAAAAAGGCGCTGTCCTTCGGATGAGACGTAAAACTGAGGTCCTGACTCTCTGTGGTCATTAAAAATCCCAGGGCATTTCTCAAAATGAGTAGGGGTGTAACCTCAGCGTCCTGGTCAAATTTCCCATTGGTACTTACCAATCATGGCCTCCTAATAATCCCCATCTATGAATTGGCTTCATTCCTCTGTTCCCCTCCCCACCGATAGCTGATGTGTGGTGAGTGTTCTGGTGATTAAAGAAAAGTTTACTGATTTAAAGAAAAGATACTACTTATAACAACGTTGTTCTTGATGTGGATATAAACCAGTCTTGGCGCTGTTGTCATTTACTGTGTCATATCAATATTATTCCATGGCACTGTTGTTTGATGTAACATCTGCATCAACTCCAAATCAAGTTGCAGATTACAATCTGAAAAAAAAAATTTCAGAATAAAAGGTAGAGGTACATCTTTGCACAAATTGTTGTGTATATATGGGGTAAATAGCACAGTTACTTTTTTAACCTTACTGGAATGCTCTCTGGGTAAGAGCAGCAGCAGCAGCCAGCTTCTGACATCTGCATAATTAAATACCTGTTCCCTGTATGATTGTAATTGAGAAAATGCTCATACTGTATGGGAATTAAATTAACATGACTAAATTTAAATTAAAAGTAAGTTGTAAATGTAAAACTAAAAATGTAGGTTGATTATATAGTATTATATAGTATTAAACTAGGTATTATATACAGTACATTCAGTCTCAAGCTAGGGGTGTGAAACTCATAAACATAGGCCAGTTTGAAATCACACATACTAGTAAGAAATGGAAAATGGAAAAAAAAAAGTTTTTTTGACTTTTGTATGGTGATTTACTGAAATATGATCTTTTAAGGGCTTTATAAATTAACTTTTTATTCTTTAGATTAGTGAATTCAGAACAAATTATCTCACATTAAGAGAAAGCACTCTTAATGTTAACAGTATTTTGCTTTTGTACCTCAAAATTTTCTTTACCATGTTTGCATATGGGTGATGTGATTTCATCCAAATTATCTATCTCATTAGGATTTTTCTATGTCACATTCAGCCTGATGAGCTGAATGCAATTTTGGATCGCATGTTGTAAGGCCTGTCCTGCAGAGCTTCCTGGCACACATTATGTTTCACAACACTGGCTTTGTGTCAATGACCTGAGCCAATCCCAGTTTGGCATAATGGTGAATAGGAGTAGAGTTTAAAAGCGAATTCTCAGCTGGCACAAGGTGCCTTTGTAGACCTTGAACTGGCTTCATAACTCCAAACCCAACCTTGTGTTATATAAAAAGTTTGTTTGAAAAGCTCTTGTGTATATACAGTAATTATGGATTTTTAAATATGGATTTAAAGTATGTTCACCCTGTTCAGCTACAGATGACAGCTAATTAAAAACTATTAGTAGTGCATCACCAAATTTGAAGATTTTCTTTTGTTGTGTATTTGGATATATAGTGTTATGTAGACATAGAATCGTTTCAGAAATGATAGCAACATTTACATTTCCTATCTTAGAACAATTTGGAACAATGCATGTTGTATGGCTTTATTTACTCAGCTGTCCCAGACCAAGAGACAAGTAAAGTGGCTAAAAAGACTCAGACTATCAAATGTAGTCATAATAATTTATTCTGGTTAAACAAAGTCACTTTTAATCATTAAGTTGGCCATATTAAAACATATTCAACAGTAATCGGGTCAATCCTAGTGAGCTCATTTATAGCCTTCATAGGAATGAACTACACCTCACTGCAAATAATCTCTTTAAACCCTTCCAATCTATTCTCAGACAATTACATATCACAGAAAATGCCCTTGTTAATAATGATTTTCTTATGGCAGTTGATTCTGGATTTCTATCTATCCTAATTGTCCTAGACCTACAGTTAGTTCTGCTTTGACACCGTTATACTGTACATGACATTGCACTCTCCCCTTTTGAGACTTTTTGGAGTTTCTGACATTGCTCTTTTGGGGTTTTTTTTGTCTGGTGTTCCCCAAGGCTCAATATTGGGCACCTACTATTCAGCATTTGCATAATCCCACTTTGTCATATATTAAAATCAAATGGTCTAAATGATCATCTCGATACGATCTATGCAAATCTATGTCCATAGTAAACCTAACTCTATATAGCTGTCCGTGCTCTCTAATTGTACCTCTGATATAAAAACCTGGATGACTCAAAATTTTCTTCACCTAAACTGTGACAAGACTGAGGTCATGCTACTCAGTACCTCAGTACCTACGAAAAAGCAATGCAGTAATAGAATATCACAATATTGAGTATGTTGCTGTGTTATCTTTTTGTTTGTGCACTGCTAAGTACTGTCTTTGATTTTAGTATTGTAAATTGGATTTTAACTATTTTTGTTATTTTGTACATTTGGAAAGGGTTTAAAGAGTATGTATTGTATACACCTGGATCAGGGATTTTAAACTGATAAAACCCAACTATTATTCAGGTGATTATGAAGAAACTCACCAGGACAAGTGGATTTCTAATGACAAGTAGAAGGCTTATAGAGGGCAGAAATTCACTCAAGACCTTCGGCCAAAAATATATCCCCATCTATTACTTTGATAGAAATATGTTTATAGTGTGACAGTGCGTGGGTTTTAGCTGTGCTTTTCACCCGCTTCAGGTCCAATATCCCAGACAGATAGAGCCATGTGTAGTAGCTCCATATTTGGCTTTCCAGAAGGTTTTTGGGGCGAGCGTTAAGAGTTGTTTGAAGTTGTTTACTCTGAAGTAGAGAAGAGAGGTGTGGCTGAGATGAGGACTTCAGGCGTGGTTCTGACACGAACACCTGAGTAGCTGCGTGAGCCTTTAATATAATGCTCCTAATTAAAGTTGCAGGTGATAATGATTAGAGAGATATTCAAGTGGCTGTCAGGGAAGAGCGGTAGAATTGTTTTTCTCATCTGCGGGGACCTCTAGTGGTGACTAGCGGATTCGGGGGGTGAATTTTTAGTCTCCACTATGCCATAATAGAAAGCACAAGAACAGTAAGATATCTGTTCCAGGAAGAGGTTATATTGTTTGTTAAATTACGTTGAGTTAAACATAAACACATAAATAAAATTAGAAAAACAGTTCAGATATGATAGTTTTACTGCTTTTGAGGGGCAGCTAATACACTACCACGGAAGGCATAACTTTTCCCACTTGCAAAATCATCATCACTATAATTTTCTTTGTAATATCCAGTACACAAATATAACAGTACAATAACTGTATATCTGGTATATTAGAACATTAATGGAATATGATGGGATTGATGGATTATAGGAATGGAACTAATGGATTAATATGATGGAATATGATGAATTAATGGAATATTAATTCCACTGGTGTTTCACTCAGGATGTATTCCTCCTTGTGCCTGTTCCTTGACTGGATAGGCTCTGGCTCCCCTGCCAGCTGGAGTTGTTGAAATGGTTAGAAAATGGATGGATGGAAAATATTTTAGATTTTTTTTTATATAACCTGAAATGGCATCTTTTTGTTGAACTGCAGGTGCTGCTGAACAGCGCTGAAGCAGACTGACAGGCCAAAACCAAAGTGCAAGGCTGTGTGTCAGAGAGCCAAGGAGGAGACTAGCGCAGAGAGAAGAGCAGGAGGAGGCCTCTCAGTAAAGGATGTAATCTTTAGTAATCTGAAGGGTGTTTAGTTCATGAGCTCAGACCCAAGTCTGTATTTCCAGTGTTCTCCCTCTCCAGTGGACAAAGTAATGGAGGCTTGACTGTACCCGACGAGAGACTAGAATGCAGTGGGGTGTGATCTCTGTGGACTTCTCGACAGGCAGAGTGATGCAGGTTTAGATGGGAAACATCATTCAGAGGAGATCTGTAGTCAAAGGGAATGGGGAAGAGTAATACTGTTCAGGGACTTTGTACGGGCTGATGGCATCACCTTCAGATGCCCAGTTTCTGAGAGGACATCTGAAGGCAAAAGTGTCGGGTGGAGAGACACATTTATTGGCCAGGTCTTAGAGGCAGTGCAGCTCACTGGTGCCAGTTGACTGTCCCTTTTTGAGGTTGCATAGCTTTCAGAATGTTGGCCAGTAATACTTGCCACACTCTCTCAAGGTCTCAAGCAGCCCTGTAGTCCGCTAACTAGACAGAGAGTCCAAGGAGAGGGATTGGAACCCATGCAGTCATTTGAACGGTGATTTGCCTGTGTAGATATTTTCAATTATATTCCAGGAGAGCTCCTTCCAGGGCAACAGGGGTGCCCGGTCATCCTGTAAGGTAGACACTTTACAGCACAGGTAGGTCTTCAGGTCTTGGTTAACTGGCTCCATCTGTCCGTTGGTTTTGGGGTAGTATTCTGGCGAGACGTAAAAATGGATTACCAGTCTGTGGGAGCCAGACTGTGGAAGCTGGGAATCTGGGAATCTGTAACACCTCTCAGGTGAAGAAGTCTGGTTGGGTGGCAAATGCTAGCCTCGGGAGAGGAATGAAGTGCGTGGCTTTAGAGAATCGATCAACCACCATATGGATTACCAAATTGCCCCAAGAGTGACAAAGTCCGCTGGGATGTGCTGCCACGTTCAGTCGAGTAAAAGGAGATGGCCCACATGACAGCCAAGTGGGAGTCTTTAGTTCAGCAGCAGACCGGGCACGCCATCACGAAGGTGTTAATGTCCACACTGCCATGAGGTTCTTTGGTACATTAATTTTTAATCTGTTTACAAATAATTCTTTGTTATTTTCTTTGAAAGTGCGGAGCTGGTTTTGTTTACTGTAGTATAGCGCTTATGTATTATGTTTTCAAAGTGTCATAAATACAAGCTTGAAAACAACAAAACATGAAAACTGAATACTTTTGCAAGGCACTGTAGCTTTCCAAGAAGCACAAAACCATCTTCTGCATGACATTTTCCTTTCCACTGGTGTATTTTCATTCCTGAACCGGATTCATTATAAACATTTTACATCAAGTCTGACTCCCTTGTGCTGAAATACCAGATATTTTCCCTGCCAACTGTACTGTATAACGTACTTGACAAAAACACCCTGGCAGGACTGGCTAAAGAATGAAGATCACCTTCTGTGAACAAAATTGGGTCATTCATCCTGGAGGTGTTAAATGATTGTTCTCTCCACATTTATTGCAGCAAATAAATTTAGACTTTCTCTCCGGGGATCGTGGCAGCCCTGCCTGTAATTTTCTTGACGTTTCATTACAGATTCTTGGGCTCATTCAAAAAACTCACTCAAAAATAACAAAAGCAAATGAAACAGAAGGATGGAAGGATATGTGAAGTGGCTTCCTGCAATTGGCTTTAAAAGCTTTAATTATTTCTAGTTCGATTTCATTTTCTTTATGCAAGGCAGAAAATAAACATTTCTTAATGATACAGAAGCACATTATACCAATTTAAATTTAAGGACTATGAAGATATCAGTTTATTTTTTTGTATAAAGCACATTCATCCTGGACTGGAGTTACTTTGTCACTTCTTCAGCATCAGTCCTCCACCAAAAGCAAGCTGCTCTGGGCCCAGGCTACCGTCTGTGGTGTTCTTTCAGGTCTCCTGATGTCAGTAAGACGTCTACAAACTCCAAGTAACTACAGCAGCTGTCCCCACTGCAGCTTCGCCCCCTTTCCCCTTCCCTCTCGCTTTTCCTAATCTTGATCTCCGACCTCTGCCAGGCAAATGTGACTTCACCTCTTTGACACCTGTACATTATATAATCTCGTGGCATCTAGTTACCGTGCTGGAGGAAAGTTCACCAATGTCTGGGGAATGTCCCTGTGTGACTCTGAGCTCACAAGCAACCATGATCAAATCCCAGAACAGAGGCTTAGCTGAAAACATGTTTTTCATATTGTAACACAAGAGTGCAGGCACACTATGGCTCCAAAGAAAACTTCCACGCTCCCACTAGATGTAAAATTACAAATGCAGTCCTTACAGTACCTTTTATTTCCATGATGCTTCTTCTTTCTACCCAAAGGAATCACACCACCATGTGCTAATGTGTGAGTTACTAATCTACGACTGGTGCTTTGTCCCACATCTGTGTAAGAGCTGTGCAAGAATACTTTTGTCTGTGGGAACAAATTACATATTATTTAGTATTTTTAGTTTTGTTAAAAACGTTATACTGTATATGACATACAGATACAATGATACACTCACTGTTCATATTGGTGTTTTTTTATAAGAATATAATTTCACCTTTTTACAACTTGTAAAGCACATGCAGGAGGGTGAATACTTTTGTTTCGAGCGTAATCTTCACCTCAGTTATTTCATAAAATATATTTCATCTGCACATAGAGAAGTGTGAATTCTCCTAACAATAAATGAACAGCTAAAGTATAACAATACTAATAATCACCATCATCTTCCATATCTCTGGGTGGGTATGCATTTCAAGAAACCTTATACCTTAAAAACACACCAACAGTTTCACAATTTTGTATCCTTGATTTTTTAAAGTCTTTCTGTGCAGTGTTAGAATAATGTTTGACATTCTGTGAAATTACAAGCATGACAGTTTCTTTTACTTTTTAAATGCATTCACATTTCTATTAATATCACATACATTTTAAAAAACAGACTGACAGCCGGCAGACACCCATTTACAGAGACAAACAGCTCGTTTTATTGAACTTAAAAGTGAACAGTTTTGTCTTCATAAATGGGATTTGTACGGCTTCATGCACAGTGGCAGTGAGGGTCAAATGAGAAGAACATTACAGCAGTCAGAATATATAAAACTATACTAGCATGTAACAGCTAAGGAAGAATTGTATAGCATTAAATAATTAAAGGGCATTTAAATTTGTTTAAGTTTTTTGGAGGTGTCCAAAAATAGAAAGTCCAAGTCCAAAAATATCTGAATTAATATTCGGCTAGCTAGGGTAGGCATGATTTGAAAGGAAAGAAGACTTTTCAAGACTCCCAAGTTTGCCCACTGTCTTTGTACCTTAGTATCTCATTTACTGTAAACTAGGGGATTATATCACTTCAGTTAACTTCAGTTTATGGATATTATGTAAAATATAACTGTATGCGTTTGGTGCTCATAGTAATTCTTATGGTAAATGATGTCTTAAACTGAAGTGAAATTGTGCATTTCTGTTCAGATGTGGTATAATTCAATATCTGTGGCTGAATTAAAAGACCATGAAGCATAGCTCAGCTAAGGATCATTTCAAAATAATCATTTGAAATCCATTAGCAAATTAGATTTTAATGTTTCTATAAACATTTATGCACGATGACCATGAAAATGTTTTGTTTTATTGTTGAAATATGTTTCAAAATATCTATTTTGATTTTTTAATGGATATCATGCCGTTTTTTATTAGTTTGGCTAATAGATAATCAAAACATAATCATTTCACAAGCTTAGTTTCATGACTTTACAGAACACTTCATAAAATTACTCTATATAGAAGACAATACATGCATTACTTATTTAAAATCATACCTAATGCCCTATAAAGATGTTTTGGGTGACTTGAATTATGCTTATAAATACATTTATATATAATGTTTTGGCTTTTGTTAGTGAGTTACTACCCATACTAAACTTCACAGCACTAACTGATATATTGAGTAAGATTATCTATTTATGTTGTATGGACAAAAAGGTAAAGTCATTACCAGAGCCACAGAAGTTAATTGGGCCAGAGAACACTCTGGAATCGGTAGTGTTAAGTGTACAACCTCATGTCCCGTAGTGACCTGAATGGGATGCCATACGTTATGTGACTTCACATACTGTAGAATGTCCTAATTATCCAGGAATTATTTTAATATAGTTTTATTAAATGTTCCTCGTCATTGTGGAGGAACCTTTTATAGGCCTTTGCCGATTAGCCCAGAATTTATATTTTCCTCTAAAACAGTTTTTATGGATACAGTAAATGGCATACCTTGGTAGGATCTTCATCAAGTCTGTTCTCTAACACAGAGTATAACTGTTCCTTTGCTTCTAGGAATTCTAAATGTTTTCACTATCTTCACATGACTTTTGCCTTGTATATCTGTCTCTTAATCTGAATGTATTTTAGTTCTATAGAATATGTGAAAATAATAAGCTTTTTATTTTTAGAATGTTAGATTGGAAATAAAATCTTTGATAGTTTGATATCAATTATGTGACAGATTATTGGATATTGTTAGTGGTTTAGCTGTCTGTTACACAACCAGTGTCTATACGGAAATCCATGTAATTGCATGAAACCATGTTTCCTATATTTCAAAACTAACTTTTTACAAAAAATATTGTACATAATATTTGTGTTTTTTTAGATTTTGGCCTTGGCCATCAACCAGAAAAGGTTACAAAACACTGTCTGTTATGTATAATTTTGTGTTAGAGGACAAATACTTTTCTGTTTCGCTTATCCAGCGTTTAACTAAGTATTCTAAGCATATTACACAATCACATGAGAACAAATGCTTTTGGCCATTTAATAACTGAAGGAACATTCAGAAAATAATTAAAAGATGATGTGCTGGCTCTTGAAAACTTATTTCAAAAAGTGCCATGGAGTCTTTAAAGGCCTACTGTACTTGTCATTACCTTGGTTCAATGTCTCATCTGAAGCATCTCCTGCAGGTGTGAGAACATTGTTCTGAGTCTCCGTTGGTTTGGAAAAAGGGTTCAGTCACCACTGAGAGCAACATCCTGGCTTTCTAACAACAACAACAACAAAAATCATCATCATCGTCAAGCACAGGAGAGAGGACAAACACAAAGATACAGGGAAAGAGAAGAGAAAAACAATTCTAGACAGGAGGTACGATCAGCCTGTAAAACCAGATTTGAGTTAAGTATATGAATCTTGTTAAGAGAGCAATTGTGGTTTTCAGGAAACTGATTTCTTATACAACTAATCCCTAAGGTACAAATTGTATCTCTTCATTAGTAGATGCTTCTCTAGGATAGGGAGACAGGTTTCCCATTCACAGTGTAGCATCCAGATTTATATATAGAGAGAGGGGGATTTAACTCTAGGTTTCTAGGATTCTCTGTGGTTATGAAGGCAGGTTTATCTCTGTTTGGCCTGTTAGGATTTTGAATACTTGGTGCAGTAGCAGTCTGGGTTTTTTCTGGTTGGTCAGGACATAGGCCTCTGAGACACCTTGTTGGTAAATAAAGTAACTTGCTTGTTTAATGTTGTATGTTGTGTTGTTAGTATGTTACTGACATTTTTAATAAATGTTTGTTTACCCCCTATTTGTAAGATTATTATACCACATTTTAACTATATACAAAATGAAGTTCTTACCTGTGTCTTTTGTTTTCAATTTACATACTGTATGTAAATTAATATTGCAATTTACACATAGATGAATTGTATTGCCTTAATGTATTGTAACTATTGCTTTTTAGTGAACTTTGGAATGCATGTTTCAAATGTAATAAAGTGTTCTGGAAATAATTTGAAAACAGATTTTTTTTTCTCATTACTGTATGTGGGAAATATTGGAAAGTTAAATGAGAACCATCTGTCTCTACCCTTTACAAGCTCTTGGGAATACAAGAATTTAACAAATGATAATTAGGTACTGATAAGGGTGTGTTTTCAGCTTTAGGTGTAATCTTGCCTGATTAAAAACAGGGTGGGAACAGTTTTGGGAAGTAAGATGGCAGAATAGGCAATGTGGTTGCTGAGGTATGTGGAGCCTAAGGGAAAACTAGAATGTGTGTCAACATGCCAAAACAAAGCATTCCCAGTTTACCATAATTAATATAGCTGACTAGTCACAAAATAACATTATAATGAATCTGGATTAACAGTACCCTGTTACAGTGCAACTTGTAGTGTTTTAAACTCAAGGCAACTTCAAGATAATATTATTCTTCTGTAAGAGAACATTTGGTGGATTTTAGAATATAATTTGCTTGTTACTTTTATTGGCATAAACTTATGAAAAATCTAATAGCTTAACTGAGTGCCAATTCAGCTGTATTTAGAATACACTGTTTAGAGTATTAATTAACAACCCTAGTGTACATTTTTGGGATTCTGTTAGACTACACCTTTATAGTAGAAACAAGGCCCATCCCTTAACAGCAAAAATGAAGCATTAAATACCTTAATTGTTGTATCTTGTCCCTTAATAAAACTGTTGACGTCAAACTTAAATAACCGCAGCCTATGGTCTTGAAGTTTCTTAAAGTTATAAATGAAAGCTTATCTAGAGTAAATATCTTTGAAAGTAATCCTAATGCATTACTTTTACATTGTAGCTGAGTTTTCTTTACTCAGCTATGCCATACGCTGATCGTCTGGCAGGACATCTGTAAACTCCTCTGTCGGTACAGAAGGCCCTTTCAAACTCACAAAGGTGTCCATGTTATCTCTATTAGCAGACGTTCTGTTACAATCCCACAGAACAGATGCAGCACAGTTTGTTGTGTACTCACCGGGTACTGTCATCATTGAAGCCTGCAGTTTCTGGGAAGATACCATGAGACCTCCGATTGGGCAGGAGAAATAATCACAATAGCTGGTTAAAACTCCTCCAAAACCCTACAAAAAATATATTTTCCACATATTTTATACTAGAGAAGCTTATTTTTTATGGTTAATAGAAGGTTACAAAACATAAAAGGTGGAAACAATATAGTTTAAATAATAAATTTATAGCCCTATAAAGGTAAATTCTACTTTTAGCCACATAATCTGTCAGCAAAAATATTTTAAAATGTCATTTTTTACCTCTAGATGTTCTTCTGCATTATGCATAGCAGATTATTTGTTTTTACACCATGCAATATTAAAATGTATCATGGAAATATGAATCTTCATACTGTATAATTATATTAATTTTCCTCTAAATGTAAAAATGCTTAAAAGTACAATAGTGAAGGCATTTACCCTTTGGGACTTAGAAGTGAATATGTAATTATTTTCCAATAAAAAATGAGTCAATCCCCATGTCTCGTAAGATTTCTGAAAAATAATTTAAATTCACTAAATTAATTGCAACATACTGCATAATTTCATCATATATGCCATTAAAAGTGTTACCCATGACAGCTATTACAAATTTTTTACCTTTTACTTTCTAGAAAACACATATTTTATCTCTATCACATTATTTTCACGATCGTAATCCCTCCTCTTAAAAGCGCGATGCGGCTTTCTTATTCACCTGGTTACGTGCACCAGGTGCCCCCCGAGCACCAGATCACCATCGTCACGTCGCCCTGTTTGTCAACCCACCCTGATCCTCGTCGTCTCCTCCCCGTTGTCCTACTCCACTCACTTCTGGACTATACCGTCTGCATAGGGTCCTGAACTACGCTTCACGGGAGTCTGGACCGGCTTCCGTTAAAGTTATTTCATCTTCAATCTTCCTGCAACCAGTTACAAATGAGAGGAGGCCATGTAGTCAGTTTAGTAGTTGATTGCTAATTGATCCAAGGATCTTATCTGGCGTTTCTTGAAATGAGCTACAATATCAGCCTCAGGATCATCACTGGGTACCTCTATTTGACCACAACCCTTTAAAGATAGAAAACAAAGAAAACAAACAACTTTTAACTGAGTAGCCTTCTTCAGTTGGAATTAATTTCTACTTGTTCCTTTACGACTAGCACACTGTACTGCAGCTCCTTACTCTAACCTCATTTAGAATACTCTATACATTTTTGTTCAACATAACACAAACAAGGACAATATTTCGACAACCCTGACTTATATAAAGGTCAGAAAATCATGTAGATCTGGTTATCTATTTTTATTAAGCTTTTCATGAAGATGTGTTTATGTTTTATGTGTAAAATATACAAGAATACTAACCAGTCTTTTGGATTCACTACCATGGTTACAACACTATACAGTATATCGGTTTACAATAGCATACAATAGATTGTGACATGATTCAGATTTTTAACATTCTCAAAAGCAATAGACAGGGTCAATCCCCAATTTCTAGAACCCAAATGGAAGGTATGGGAAAACTCATTTAAAACTGAAAACAAGAGGCAATCTTTTACACAAGAGTTATGGGAATCTGGAACAAGCTACCAAGCCATGCTGTGGAAGTTCATACCTTGGGGTCTTTCAAGAAGCAGCTGTTTCTTCGGATGTAAAGATAAGGAGATGATAAGTTAAATGATGCTCAGATCAATTAGATACTAAAAAGAAGTCAGCTAGATGGGACAAATGACATTCTCTCATTTGTTACCATTCTTATGTTAACAAGCTTTCTATATAGACCTATTTATTTGATTTCAAATGTATTTGATAGATTAATGTGATTTGCTCTCATTATGGGGATCCCTCAGAGACATTCCAGACCACATTGTTAAGGCACAAAAATGTTTTCACGAGGAATGACAGCAGCAGAAAACTTGGGAGAAATTAGTATCGTTTATTGGGATGTGGAGATTCGGCGTAACCCGCTTGGCTGAGGGCCAACCTCCCGGCCATTGGACGGGGAGAATAGGACCCCCAAAAGAACCAAGTGGGACCCCCAGTCACCAGTGCAGAAAAAACAAAAACAAAAGATTATTGGACTAATTGAGCTGAGGAGAGAAAGTGCCTGCTTGAGGATACCGGGGTTAGTTTTAATGTATGCATGATAAGCCTCGGAGGACCAACGGCCAAGTTGCTTGATGAGATACTCGGGTATGTCTTGGCGAGCGGCAGAGGACACGGCCCCTGATCTGAAGGAGTGCCCGGAGAATTGTTCAGGGGGGTATCCGGCGGTTAGAAGGATGTCGTAGAGGTGAGAGAGGAACCAGCTGCGGGTCACGATACGGCCCTTCTCGTTTACGAACAGAGGGTCAGTAGGCAAAGCTCCGGCAGAGGTGTGTGTAATGGGATAGAGGCTCGTAAGGACTTATGTAGGAACAGAGTTTGAAATAATAGATGAGAGTGGCGGATCTGAGTTGGTCGGTTTTGCTTTTCTTGAGATAGAAGGTCAGTGTATCGGAAGATAAGATGGAGATGTCGGATAAGCAGGGTTGAGAAGAAGGATCGAAGGATGTGGAAGCAGCGGTAATTTCGGAGCACCTTAGGAAGCCGAAGAAGGCTAACAAGAATAAAGATTCAAGAGTGCGGTCGACCCAGGGTGAGTGGTAACCCAACCTGAGAACGTAGGTGCGGGATTCAAGGATGTCTGAAGTAAGTGGTGTGCGTTGGTTCGGAAGTTGTTTTTCAAGCCGCTGAAAGCCTTTGAGAAGGAGAGAAATTTAAGGGTGGATAAGGGATGGACAGATCTTGCCGAAAAGGAGTTTATGGAAGAAGCAGATGCCGCATGGGTATACTTTGGTGGTGGATGCTCGTACCTTGAGTGAGTTTCTACAATAGCAAACGAAGGATGATACGGTGAGAATATGGAAAGAAGGGAATTTTATGTTCGCGGAGAGGTGGAAGGATTGGAAGCCCTTCCAGGCAGTCCAGTAAGAATTGAGAGTTCAAGGGGCAATCCCTATGAGGATAGTTTGCTGGGCCAGCTGGAGATAGTGATGGAAAGGATGATTCAGAGGAATGTGAGTTCCGAATAGGGAGGTACTGTGCATGGGTTCGGTCTTGCATCTGGTGCCAAGTTCTTGAATTTCTGACATTGAGAGCGGGAGAGAAAGAGTCAGCTATCTCATTAAGGTGGCCTGGAATGTGAGCAGCTACGAGGATTAATTGATGTGTGAGAGAAATCCATTTAAGGCAGCGGAGGAATTTCATGATAGATTGGGATGAAGACCTTCCTTTGTCGATTATATGAACTACTGCATAGATGGCCGAATGGATGAGGACGGATTTTTGTTTCCAATTGTGGCCCCAAAGAGAAGCGGCAACGACAATTGGAAATATTTCTTACGAGGCCAATGACTGGTTGGCGAGAAGGATTGAAGAGAATTTAGGAGGCCAAGGGGCCGCAAACCATTGGCCTTTGTAATAGTCTCTGAAACCGACTGAGGGGGCTGCATCTGTGAAAAGCTGGATATCCTCGGTGTCAGAGAGGAGGTCATCGTAGAAGAGAGATATGCCATTCCAGTTGGCCAAGAGAAGCTGCCAAAGCCTGAGCTCGGATTTGCAGTTGGCTGAAAGGCTTACGTGGTGGTAAAGAGAGGGCACGGAAAAGGCGAGGTCGAGAAGGTAGACCGTCCTTGAGGAATGATACGCATGGCGTAATTGAGGTGGCCGAGCGGAGAGAGAAGTTCCCTCTTTGTGCAAAATTTGGCGGAAGAATAGGTAGAGATATACATCTGGATCCTGTCGATCTTGTCGCGAGGCTGGGAGGAGGAGAAATTGATGGAATTGAGGGTGATCCCGAGGAATTGGATTATATGAGAGGGGCCGGTTGTTTTGTCCGTGGCAAGAGGTACCCCTAGTTACCTGAAACGGAAATAAGTGTGGAGGAGGCTCTTGCAGGTGGGATGTGAGGAAAGTCTATGGTTAGGAAATCGTCGACAAGGTGGACGAGAAAAGGAAGCTTATAGTTATTCAAGGGGATCCAGCAGAGAGCTTCGGCTAAGGTACCGAAAATTTTTGGGCTACTCCTACGTCCGAAGGTAAGACAGACTGCGAAGAACTTGTTCCACCAATGAACTCCGAAGAGGTGCCAGAAGTCTGGGTCAAGAGGCATAACTTTAAAGGCACTGGAGATGTTGGCCTTAGTGAGCCAGGCACCCAGACCTGCAATTTTGATGAGAGAAATGGCGTGGTCAGTTGTGGCATAGTGGAGGGAGAAGTCTGAGCTGGGAATAAGGTTATTGAGACTTAACTCCCGCGTGCCATGAGGGGCTGACAATTATAAGGTGTTTTTTACCGGAATAGTTACGGACCGCTATAGCAATGGGATTGATGCGGTATGCGGGGAATGGGGGAGAGTCAAGTGGGCCAATCGTGAAACCATTCTCGACTTCGGATGCTAGCAAGGAATCAATGGACTGGGGATCAGCGGTGGCAGATTGCAAATTTTTGCAAAAGACGGAGGAAGAAGGAAGTGTGCACAGGCCTGGTGAGAATCCGAAGGAAAGGCCGTCGAGTAAGATGTGGGTGGAAGAGGGGTCGGGGTGACAGAGCAGGTCGGAAGCAAGAGCGGGGATGTCGATTGGGGTAGACAGAAAAGCCAGAAGTCTTTTGGGAACGCTGAAGGTGGAGCGAGCATGGAAGGGCCGGCGGGGGCAGGCAGAGCGAGCATGAGCTTCGCCGCAGAAGCTGCAAATGTGAAGGAAGCAACGAAGGGGAGAGGTACGTGTCGAGGAATTGGAGATGTTGGAAATTTGTTGGCCTCTGATCATCACAATGGGGCGACCGCGAACGTCTTTGTACAGGGAAGGTTTGAAGAAGACCTGGCGGGAGAATAGATGCTGTGGGGGAGAAGGGGCGGAGTCAGGGTTGAGCTTGCGGACGGTATTTGGGCAAAGATTTGATGAATGTGTCCAAGAGGAACAGAAGTCGCAGGAAAGAGCTCTGATGCCGGCAAAAGTGCGGCAGTAAAGCTCGATGTCCAGGGCTCCCTAGTAGGTGCACTGGTTCCGTTGGAGTAGGTGGGCAGCGGCCTTGGCCGAGAACTGCTTATGGTAATCGTAGAACAGGGAGCCCTCGAAAAGGACAGATAGATCGGGGATGCTGTGCATGTAATCGTCGAGTTCCTGACGACGTTCGGGAAAGGCGGAGCACGTGATGTCACGGAAAATGCTGAAAGCCAAGCAGAAGTCGGAAATTCGAAGGACTGAAGCAGAGTGAGGGTCAGAAGATTTGAGAGTAACGGAAATCAAGCTGCAGTCGACTGTTCTAGAATCAGGGTTGTAAGTGGAGGAAGAGAGAAGGTGAGCTAGATTGACGTCTGCACCTCAGAATTTGCTGCCGGAGTGAAAAGGGGAATGGGAGGAGGACTAAACTTTAGTGTGTTAGGAGGAGCTGGGAGAGGAACGGCTGTTCCGAGAGGAAAGTCCTTAGTAAAGGGGAGATTGGAATCCAGGGCCGAAGGCATGGGATGACGGATGCCGTGTTGGACACCGGGGAAGGGAGAAGATGAGGAGGGAAGAAGAGCGGAAAGCAGATTGTGGTAGGAGGGGTTAGACGGATCTGGGGCCTGAAGCCTGGTGGCTTGGGATATGGAAGCCGAAGACTGTTGAGGAGGAATTGAAGCAAGGGCGGAGGCTGCGTGAAGGACTGAGGAGGCTGCCGAGTCGTCTTGGACGCCAGGGGGTGGGGGAGGGTAAAGGGCCGCCTGCTGGTTGACCTGGGGGTCGTTTACTAGCTGGCCTTTGGGCCGTGGAGACAGCAGCAGGGGCCGAAAGAGAAGAAACCGGGGCTGAAGGCACCGAGCTGGCGGAGCTTGAGCCGTGTTGGACGCCGGAGGTAGAGACAGAAGAGTGCAGAAGTTAAATTAAGCATAGAAGGGGGTGGAGGAGGGGCGTGAGCCTGGGGCCTTAGACTCGGCAGCAAGGAGTTTAGGGAAGGAGGCTGGGTGGAAGAGGCTAGGTGTAGTTGTTCAGCAGAGGTATGGATTGCTTGGGGAAGAGACACAGACACGGATATATCAGGACAAGACAAGACAGAAGACGCGACAGACAGAGGCGGTTGCGGCCTAGGGGTCCTCACGTTGGGATGAGTGGCGGCGGCGCGGGTGATGTCATCAGAGGGCGCCGGGGGAAGCTGTGGAGCTGATGTTTCCTTTGTGTAGACTGCGGTTAAGTACAGGGAAAACGGAGCTTTTTTGGAAGCGTTTCTTTTAAAATGGACGCCATGTTTTCGAAGTATCCTCTGGAGGCTTGCTACGGTCCAGCTGGAAATCGCGAGAGATGATCCAGGAGAAGGGGGAGCCGATGTGTGTGAAGCTTGGCGGAAGGGACATCCTCAAGAGAAGCGGGGGTTATTTGGAGACTTTGCCGTGGAAGAAGGCTGGGTTTGTAATGAGAGAGGGACTACGACGGCGGAACGCAGTCTTCGGGGAGGAGTTGGATCTTGTGAGGACTGGCTGGGAAATGAGCAGCGCTGATGTGGCACGGCGGCTGAAGGAGGCGATGAGACGGACGTGAGGGGAGCAGTGGGGGGAGGACTGGACGAGAGGGGTAGGAGAGTCTCCTGCGCTGCAGAAAAGGTCTTCATCAGAGCGGCGGATTTGTAGATCCATGAGAAGGGAGCACGGATTCGAGCTAGGCGAAAACGAACCATGCAGAAAACGAACGAGGAAGAGGAGAGGGTGACGTTTGATATATATGGAGACCGGTTGCTTACGTCAGGATTAGTGAGAATTGTAGCAGCTGTGTCGAATGAGCGCGGCTGCCTTCATTCCTCCCGAACTTTCATTAAAAACTCCATTTAAATTGTGACATTACTTTACAAGGCCTACCTTGTCCATTAGTACAAAGGACAGTTCTTAAGATAGAAATACATGTCTCAGACATGAAAACTTTAGATGAAGATTTGCAAATAAACATTATAGCATAATACATAGTGTTAATATCCCTGTAAAATGTATGTCTACTAAATGATTCATGGCATGCTTATTAACAAAATGCATCTTATTCTAATGTGAATGCTTTTTATTAAAGCATACTTGTTTTCTTGCCATTCATCTATAAAGTGTCACTTGTAGACCGTAAACTAAATTGTTACCGTTATAACTGTCCGTTAATAATTACACTTCTGATTAATGGTTTTGTCCATGCCAAACATGTCAGTGTTACATACTTAGGGATATATTTTGTGGTAGACTCTGGCTAAATTTCTGGTTGTTGAAGCAAAAAGAACAGAAAAGCCTGGGGTACTGTGACAGATGGCTAAGCACTTGCTCCTACCACATGTAGAGGGCATTTTTTTCATCAGCTACTGCTAATCACCAAAACCTGAAGAAGAAATTCCCCATATCCCAAACCATTACACACCTCTCCTTCTTAATGACCACTCAAGGGCAATTTTATGTTTGAAAAAAACACATAACAAGGTTGGATTAATCATTTAAAAGAGACAACTTTTAATGGACAAACAAAAGTAGATACATTAAGGTAGGGCAGATGCATCATTAGGCAATCGTGGCTTATTTTAGAACATGAAGAAAATAACAAAAATGGTTCAAATTGTGAGGTAAGTCATTAAATTACACATTAATTATGTGAGTACAAAGAGGTGAAGAACTGTACATTAGGACAACCATTTATTTGAATAATGAGGGGGATCACAAAACATCACAAGAAAGGCATGAAAGGTGTGGCAATAAAATGACTTTCTTTCTTGGATGTTTGAATTTAATACACACTCAAAAAAAAAAAAGAAAAGAGTATGTCATGACCCCGGATATATACAGTGCCTTGCAAAAGTATTCATCCCCCTTGGACTTTTTCACATTTTATTGTGTTACAGCATGGAACCATGATGTATTTAACTGAGAATGTTTGCCACGCATCAACACAAAGTACTCTCTCAAAGTACTCTAGAAAGGACTTACCTCATGCTCACACCTCTCCATGCATATACAATACTATAGAAAATCTCTGGTTATTTACCATGTTTATAGAAAAGTATTTCTATTTTGTGTTTTGAGTTTTCATACTCAAAATGACCATCATTTTTAGTCAAAGACTAAATATTATTTATTATATTAATTTTTTAGTCAGTGTTTTTGTTATTATTATTTAGCTAATATTTATTTTGATTGGAAATATGTAAATTGATATGTATTCATCCAGTTTTTATGTCATGGTTTAACGTTAAGTGTTTGGAAGATACAATACATTAATTTTCTATCCTGAAAATGTAGCAATGACAAATCATTGATATACAGTGCCTTGCAAAAGTATTCATGCCCCTTGGACTTTTTCACAATTTATTGTGTTACAGCATGGAACCATGATGATACAGACTTACCCAAAGAGACTCACAACTGTAATTGTTGCCAAAGGTGGTCCTTTGTATTATGGATACTTGGATACTTTGTATCCAAATATTAACTCTGGGGGGGGGGGGTTGAATTCTTATATATTCAAGTATTTTCTGTTTTTTATTTTTAACTAATTTAGTAAAATGTCTGGATTTTTTTTCACTTTGACATTATAGAGTACTTTGTGTTGATGTGTGGCAAACAATCATAGTTAAATACATCATGGTTCCATGCTGTTACACAAAAAATTGTGAAAAAGTCCAAGGGGTGTGAATACTTTTGCAAGGCACTGTATATCAATGATTTGTCATCGCTACATTTTCAGGATAGAAAATTAATGTATTGTATCTTCCAAACACTTAACGTTAAACCATGACATAAAAACTGGATGAATACTTATCAATTTACATATTTCTAATCTAAATAAATATTAGATAAGTATTAATTACAAAAACACTAAATAAAAAATTAATATAATAAATAATACTTAGTCTTTGACTAAAAATGATGGTTGTTTTGAGTATGAAAACTCAAAACACAAAATAGAAATACTTTTCTATAAACATGGTAAATAACCAGAGATTGTCTCTAGTATTGTATATGCATGGAGAGGTGTGAGCATGAGGTAAGTCCTTTCTAGGTTTCACTGCAGTCAGTGACCTCTCTAGTATAATGGATTAAAGACAGCTGTCTTGGAATTAGTCACACTAGACAGCAATGAATTAATACTAAGCAGGCAGAACTACATCAACTTTGTCTTCATCCATTTTAGGTCTTTTGGGATGTATCTGTTCTCCATTTCCTGTGAACTGCCCCCAAACCTGTAGTACCATGTATTAGAGTCTCAGGAAGATTAATGGTGTTTTATAACTTTTAAGATTGGTTTGCACAAACTCAGAGCCCAGAGTGGCACTTTAGGAGCAAAAACTATTGTGTTCTGAATGCAGTTAGAAACTGATACTGGATGGGGGAGATAATCAACTTTTATCACAACAGCTTATGGTAGTCCACTTATCACAAAGGTGAAACAATTGCTAAATGTGATAAAAACAGATCCATTTTACTTATTTGGCACATTAATTATTCATCACAACTTAATGCAATGAATTCTCACAATCTGTAACACATGAAAACACTTTGAAAAAATAAAATACACAGCACATTTCAGGAGTAAGCTTCTAGAGAACCTGCATTCTGAGAAGAAATTGCTGTTGATTATCCAATCCCTGACGTATTAAAGAGCCCTTCATCAAGATTAACAATCTCAGCACTGTAAAAGGTAACTTATTAAACAACTTATTTATTAACAAATTATTTATAAATTCACTTACTTTGGGGGTAGAGAAGTACAGCAGGGAAGAGATTGTTTACAGGGGTACAAAAAAAGTCTTTACATAGAAAATACAGAAAAAAAAAGATTTGAAATATCACAGTATGTCCCACTTTAACCTTCTTGTGGATACTAGATCATGGACAGCCTGCAGTGGCAGCAGTGACGCTTAGGAGCTCCACTAGTCTGAAAGGGTTGTTTCCAAAATTCTATGTTTCCAATACAGACATCTGCAGTCCAGTGAATGTATAAGTCGTAAGAAATATTTTGAAGTGGTCCTAAGAACCTCAAGGCGTTCTTCAGGTTGTTCAGGGTGAGTCATACAATCTGAAGGTTGCTGGCTCAGTCTCTAGTCACAGGGACTCTGGCATTGATCTCTGACATTTAAGATCCACACTTGATCAAATGTACAGGTTTGACTTGCTGTTTACTGTAGATGTATTACTAAGCCTAGGACTTCCAAAAGCAGACCATTGTATCTCACCCCAGTGTTATCCTGTGAAATCCATCCTGGGACCATTGCCAGATAATCAAACATCCACAATTGTGAAATAGGCTTAGTATGAATAAGAAGGGCTTAGGTTCAGTTTTCCATATTATCTTTGTAGCCCATGAAAGTATATTCACAAACCTAGCATTCATAAATATGTTACATACATTAAATTTCACATTTAGAAATATCAGTTCATGCACTGTCCGATCTTGTTGTGACCTCTTCAAAGCTCTTACTTTGATTACTCATCCTGACATGTTTGGGTCTCTCGAGTCCTTCCGAGACACTCTTCCTCTTTTTTTTCAATCAAGGGTCATAATCTCCCAGGAGGTGATCACGATGTTGCATTTCTTGAAGTGTGCTTTTGCTATAACTATGAAATTCTTCTGCTAGTCTGCTCTAATGTTATTGCCTTTGCTAATCAGGGAGAAGAGAGACGTTTGTGGTAGCCTGAAGCATGACATTTGGACGACATGAACACACCAACAGAGCTGATGGTGGATTATCATAATTTCAATGCATTTCTGCCTTTTTGGGAGAGAACACTGCTGTTAGTGTGCTTGTATTTCCACTTGATGTGGAAAATCCTTCACTAGCAGTACTGGGGATATAACCCCTGCCCTTTTAAGTGTCTCCATGTTTTTTTCCTGTATAGTATATTATGCATGATGATTCAGATTCATAATTTGCCGTTGCAGATTTCAGGCAATGCTGGATCATTTCATCAATATCAGTCTTCCGTGAATGATAACTCCTCTGGCATGAGAAGCAGTTCTGGACATCCTTTATGGATCTAAATCTGTGCTTTTGCAGGCAACTGACAGATATTAAGTGTAGATCTTCTCTTTTTTAAAAGTTTGCACTTGAAATGTTGCTGTGAGACAGTAGCTGTGACAATTTAGCTCATCCACAGTCATAATCCACATTCAGAAACATGGCCTATCACACAATCTGTTCATAATTAAGAACTGTTTGGATTGATTAACTCCAAACCTTAAAGTTATAATACTAGTGTCAAACAGATGACTATACAGTATGTTAAAATGGGAGTCTCTATGTAAATCAAATGACAACCAGACTATCATTATGTTTTTGATATGTAGTCCATACTAGTAAGACCTACTGTTTAAAACTGTCCAGTTTGCTCACAATAGTTTGTGAGAAGGAAGTACTGTAGGTTCAGACAAGATGAAGATCTTTGTCTGAACCATATCCCCCAGAATATTGTAGGGAATGAGCTGTTGCCCTCAGTCACCTGACTTTTGGCACAAAACAAGTGGTGGGGTTACTCTTTACAAAACATTTCACTGGGGACAACAACATCTAAGAATTGAATGCTTTGAGGATGTTTGGAATATGTGGTGAGATAGGTTTGGCTTAAACCACTTGGTTAATTTGTAGCCTCCTGGCCATAGGATGAGGAGACCAAAGAGCAGCTGCAAGGTGGAAATGTGGCAGTGGAGGGCAATCAGACTGTTCGAATGTAAAGGGAGCTCTCATATCTCAGCTCAGCATATACAGCATCAGCATATACAGCTCATTTCGTAATGATGGTGATTAGGTACAGCTGTGTGAGATTGGCTGGTTACTGTTATCCCTCCCGTGTTTCTATCTATTGACTGGGGACAGAGAACAGATCCTGTGGGGTACAAACTGAACCCAGGACAGAAGCAAGAAAGAAGTGACAGACCATGTTATTGTGGAGCTTGTGAGATTTGTGACTTTTTTCAGAACATCTCTATGTTTTGTTATCGTTTCAAACAGATTTTGTTTGGAGCCAGTAAGCAGCTTGCCTTTCTACCGTTAGAAACGGACCCACAAAGGTCTAGTTAGAAGCTCAAGGAAAAGCATAGGCTTATGTTTTGTGTTATTTTTTACTTTTATTTGCACTGTAAATAAAAGAGGTCTTTCCTCTTTTCTTTTGGATTGCTTAGTTTGTTTTTCATGGAAACCAAGATGTTCCTATTTACAACATCCCAGGGTGTGTTACACAGTGATATATTTAGCCCATTGCTAAAGCTTCCTGAGCCTGAACTGTAGTTGCATACTTGCAGATGGCCTTCATTAACTAAGTGGGGGCAAAATATAGTGAGATTCTGAGCAGTGAAATAGTACTGTCTATGTTGCTGTGTCTACTGCTTACCTAACACAGGCCAGGAGTTGAAAAAGAACTTTAAACAAGAATGTGTTATAATTTGACCTTTCCAACAAAGTTGAGCTCGATATTTCTATAACATATCCACGATGTAAAATGTACAGGCCAGCAATGAACTCCTAAAAATGCTGTGTAGTGAATATAAGAAAAGGCTGATGTCTGGATAAGAAATGTATTTTTATGAGCCACTGTAAAATGATTAAAGCTCAAGCTGTTCCAACATCTAATGAGTACAAATCAAGTTTAGATGAAGGAATCCATTTTTCATTGCTCCCTTTTTGTCTTCGGCTGCCGTGAGCAGATTTAACACTGTTAACCTCACCAGGGGAATAGAGCAGACCAATCTGGATCAGACTCAACCGTGAAGAGCAAAGAAACTCTGTCTTCTTGTGGTAACAGCTTGAGTCCACCAGAGCATCAGGAGTGCTGCAGGTGCTTCTGAATGATTTTTGGCATTAATTGTGTTACTTACCCATCAAAAACATGCTTCATGCATTAGGAAATCAGGAAAATCATGTAAAGTAACAAAAAAAATCTAAAGGCCTTATTATACTGTGGCTCAGTTCCTCTTTTGATATGCATACTTTCCTAGGTTGTTTACTAGAAGATATATTATCACCTACAAAATAGTCAGATGTCTTTGAGCAGTGATTGTGTTTTTTGTAAATTGGGACTTGTGAATAGCAAAGTTTCCATTGCCTGCAGTTTCTTCTGAGCGGTTTTCTTCACTGATATACAGTATTTAAATTCAACAAGTGTTGCACTTTTAGATTGTGTTTAAACTTTTAGGTGCTGTGCACATACTACTTCCTGGCATCTATTGAAAGTAAGTTCAGATCTGTAGCTTTGAAATCCTTGCATAAAGAGATAGAATGTAGTGGAAATTAGGCATAGTCATTAGCTAATCAAGCTTTTTTCATGTCACTAGCAGTTTATTGCAAATTTTCAGTGACATAGCGTTGACTTGTAAGAAAATGAAGGAAGTATTCATAATTCAATACAAACTCTTTTATGCCAAAAATATTACATAAATGTTTTAACTGTTGAATTATTCCCTGCATTTCCTGTTGATGGCTTTTAGAATCTACAGTGCCTTTTAAAAGCATTCACCCCCTTCGATTGATACTCTATTACAGTAAATTACAAATGGTGCGTGCACATTTTCATGCAAATATTTTAATCAAAACTTGAATGCTCAGTCTGAACAATTTTAAGGAACGTGTACCAATACTGATTCGTATGATTTGAAAAAATATTCCACCAATGAAGGAGCTTACAAAACGGCTCAAGTACAAAGTTGTAGAATGGCACAGATCAGCATATGGTTATAAAAAATGTAAAGGCTGGGAATATCCCTCTGAGCGTGGCAATATTGATCATTTAGAAGTGGAAGGTGCCTAGATCACACTGTTGCTCCAAACTGAGCAGTCGAACAAGGAAGAAACTGGTTAAGGATGCCATTGTGAGGCCAAAAAACAACTTCGAAAAAGTTACAGACTTCAGTGGCTAAGACGGAAGAAAAATGGCCATGAGTCAGTAATGAGTGGCCATACCAGCACAGGTCCCACATGTAGTTTAACACAAAGTATTTCAGTTAATGCAGAAAACGTGGTGAAAGGTTTTGTGGGAAGCAAGTTAGAATTGAAACATTTTGGTTTAAATATGACGCGTTACATCTGGCAAAACCCAACACACTTCATCTGCCATTCAATGCCAACCCTAAGGTCAAGCATGGCAGCAGCAATATGTTATGGCACTGCTTCTTACCATAAGGGACTGGGATGCTTGTCAAGACTAAGGGGGGAAATGGATGCAAATCTCAGAGGAACATTTGCTTTAGTCTCAAAGACCTGAAAGACCTTTCAACAGGACAGTGACCCAAAACTTTAGGCAAAAGCTACACTGGAGTAGCTTAGGAGTGAGTGCAGTCAGAGCGGCGAATAATCATGTAATCAACATAAATAAGCTTTTGATTTTTCTTCACAGTTTTTGTAAACATATCTTTCTTTTAGCCACAGAAGTGGTCAGTTTGACCATTCAAATTTTAATAAAAACTGTCCACTTTAAAATGTGTATACATCATTTGTAATTCAATGACTAATTGGAAGGAGGTGAATACTTTTGCAAGGCGTTGTATATACCAAACTATAAGCTGCAATTATTATTAAATTCCTTAAAACATTTTATTATATATAACACATTTTAATATAAATGTATATCTGTATAGGTAAAGGAACAAGTAAAAGGTTTATTCCATGTTGAAAAGAGAAGAAAGAAAACACAACGTTTCGGCTGTGGAGCCGCCTTTGGGTGGATAGTTCAGCTACCCACCTGAACTATCTGTATATGTATATATTTTTACTATACATTCATTTTTTATGTCTTACCTGCTCTTCCTGAAGTATCACAAAGCACACTAGAGTCACCATAGAAATAAGGAAATCTTATTTTCTTGACAGTGCAGATCAGGACCCTGAACCTGATCAGAGGGAAGATGCGCACTTGTAACCATGTGGCTATTTACGACCTGCCTGCTGTGACTCTCCACTACTCAGTCTTAGTGATTTTATGCTGGTATTGGCGTCTAGTATGAGTTTTTTTTACCATGCTTGGTTCGACTTAATTTCTTGAATTTCCCTAAGGTTTTCTTTGGGTTTGGGCTTTGCTTGTTCTCTACAATTTTATTTATGGATCCCCTTGTCCCTTGATTTTGAGTTTCTCTAGCTATGACCCTTGCTTGTTTTTTCACTATGACTTTGGACCGAGTTTCCTGCTGTTTGTTCACTTGCCTCAGCAACTTGCAACTACTTACCTCCTCTTGGACACCAGTCTTCAGCAACAGGTTTCTGCATTTAGGCAAGAAAGTACAGTCTAGTACCCAATATGGAATATTTGTGCTTTTCACCTCGCATCTCCCAGCTACAAACCTTGTCACCGCACACAGGGGAGAATATGGAATGTTGGAATGCAAGCAAACTCCTCCATCTTTCTTATTTTCTAACCTTTAATCTTTTAAAATTCAATACAGCCCCGTACTGGAAGTTCAGTACTCACTGAAGGAGAGGTGCATCCCTTACTAACAGCAACACATGCCTGCAAGCTCTTGGAAGGTCACAGGAGACAATTTGTCATTGAGAGACTGGCGAATAAATCCCAGCGCTAACCTGGGTAGCACTCGGCCAATTGTGATCTCGGCTGAAACCCATAATCAGAAAGCTCAGCTTTCACTCACTTGTGTAAACACCTCTACCTGTTGAGTCTCTTGGGAGGCCCAGTTTAACTTTCATTGGTTTAAAATGTTCATCAACAACAAATATAATCCCATCCATCGATTTTCTAACTGCTAGGTTGGTTACACCCTGGATAGGGCGCCAGTCCATCGCAGGGCACACAAGGATTCAAACACACACCAGGGCCACATTTCCCAGAACCCAATTCAATTAACCTAACAGTATGCTTTTGGACTGTGGGAGGAAACTTGGAAACTTGGAGGGAAATTGAGCCTTTGGCCACAGCGCTGTGAGGCGGCAAAACTTATCTCTCTGCCACAGTGCTACCCAAGAAATACAATGCTCACTATACAATATATATAAGTATATCTATTTAACATAAGAAAGTAGAACTTATTCACCAATATCATATGTATTTGTTTGCCTGGTATTGTTTCAACTAAAATACCAGCAGGTGAATATTATTAGTTCCTCACACTCAGGATTTTGTTCCCAGACATTTATTTTTAGTGTTTCTTCATTATGATTTGTAACTACAAAGCAGAAAAGAATAGCCTTTTCTTTCTCTGTGCAAAATAGGAGCCATATAATTGGCCTCTTCACAGCTTCCTTTTTGCATTTTATACAAAGGTGATATTCATCTTGCAACTAATTGTTGTCACTTTTCTTATTAGGAGCTGACAGTTCCAGCAAAACAAACCTGGGCCATTTTCTGTTAATAAAAATAGCCACTTACTGTATGTGCCAAGGAAAACAACTCTGTCATTAGTTACAGTGGAGGGTGATATACGGCAGCCTTTGGTAACAAGTTTCCCTGAAGACTTCTGTCGAGTAGCATTGCTCTGGATTTATCTGATTTTGTACTCCTTAAAAGGTGTTCTTTCTGTCTTTTAAGATACAGACACTAGTTTTCCACTGCAGTTTTTGGGGGATAAGATTAGATAGATAGATAATACTGTATTAATCCCGTAGGGAAATTGATGTAATTGATTATCACCAGTGGACAAGTGTCCCTTAATTTCACGTTGTTGCTGATGACAGACCATTTTTATGGCTATTACTGATGCATTTTTCATTTGTTTTACAATACAAATATATGCTGTGGTTCAGCCCATGCTCTAAGCATTACTCTTATTAAACACTCTTAAAGTGGACTCAAAACCAGTGTGTTATGTGGGAACACTTCTCAACTGGAGACACTGCTGTTGTATTTTGAGTGAGGTACTTCACCCCAGTTGCTACAGTCCACCCAGCAACATTGCTGGGGCTGGGCTCTGTGATACACTGTTGTCCCTTCAGGGAGGGAGGGAGTCTTGTTCTTGTGTACTTAACACCACAGAAACTAAGATAAACTCTGGCCCATCACCCTGTGGATCTGATTTATATGTGATAAAATATTCAGGTATAGATATCCGTCCATTTTCTACCAACAGAGAGCTAGAGCCTATCTTGGCAAACAACTAGCACAAGGCCGGGTACACACACACACTCACTCCACTAGTTTTCCCAGAAGCCACTAACCTACCAGTCGTTACTGTGGGAGGAAACCGGAGCACCTGGAGAACACCCACGCAAACATAAGGAGAACATACAAATTCCATGCGGACAGCACCCCAGGACCAGAGCTGATGCCAGGGCCCTAGTGGTGCGAGGCAGTAATGCTAACCATTGTGCCATTGGGCTGCCCCAGATACAGGTATAAATAAATAAATATTTTTTGTGATGATACGTCGTATTCTCTGTTTGAATACACATCTGTATTTTGTTCATCACATTTTGGGCAGAAGCTGATGATCAAGTCAGAGGCCTAGTATTGCCTTTTCAGTTTCGCACATTGTCACTGAATTTCCTGATGCACTCCAGGGCAAAAAGCTACACTTGACACTAAACTGTGAAATGATTTATGATTCTCACCTTTCGGTTACATCTTGAACCAATTGCCTTACAATTTTTTTTCATTTTCTTTTGAACATTCAAGTCATTGGTCCATAAATTCATCACTGCTTGTCCCTGATGACTAGTATATATCTATTACAATCTGCCTGCAGTATCATCAGGTGAATGCATTACTGTTTCACCTTTTTTCTTTTAAGTTTTACCATAAAATAAAATTAGCTTTCCTTTCTGAACTTTTTTCCTTTGAAAACTTTTAAAGACTTGTGAAAATTTTAAATTTTGTGAAATTTTAAAGAATTTCACACTTTGAAAAAGAAAAGTGGGTCTCAGTGATGTGAAGGGATTTTACCTAAGGACAATGCAAGAAAGCAAGAAATGGTAAAACCATTTGATATTTTCTTTTAGGTGTCTTTTTAGTAAAATAGATGGAGCTAAATCATCTCATGTCAAGTGATAAAATCTTAACTAAAGGCCAGATTACTTACTAAAATGTACAGTTATACATTACTGAAACTAATATCGTAAGATTACAAACTCAATGTTACTGTATAATTTATTTTATTATAATCCCTAAAATTAAGACTATAAATGATAATCCATCCTGATGCACTTTTATACCAATTAATATATACCACATCATATCAATATATTCTTAAGAGGATGAATAAATTAGGAACTACAGTACATAGCTAAATACAGAGATGGGGAAAGATTGAAAGATAAAATAGTCACTGGTTTAATATTTTTAAACTAATCCATTTGTGGTTGAATATTCTGATTTGGTTATTGTGTGTGCAATATTGCGTGTCAAAAATTCAAAAGTTAATTAATTGCTTTGTGCTTTTCAGAGAGTATTAAATACATGAAGATGTTTGAGGCTGTCAGCCTCCTACATAAATACCATCATTCATTTCCCGAATTGCAGAGTTACAGAGTTAATATGACAAGCTGGGACATCAAAGTAGTGCTGACAAGAACAGGGAAAGCAGCAAGCTTGCCTGTCTTTCAGATACCAGTGTAATAACCAATCTATATAATCTGTTATGTCAGAGATTCCCAGGCTAAATTCCACCCCAAAATCGCAGAACCTGGTCTACCTAAAGACACCCCTTTTTTCAACTGATAAAGCGACATCCTACAGTTGACCATATATAAAGTGCTTCATGAATGTATATTCATAAATAAATGCAAGACATCATCTTATTCTTAGTCTTATGTAAGACAGTTTACAAACGGGAGCAGGCCATTTGACCCATCTAGCCAAAAGATACTAACTTTCGTTGAATGAAGGCAAAATATTGGCTTGAACAACATGGCTAAGAAGCTTGTTCCATGCTCACACAACCCTCTCAGTTCGTCTCTGTCTCACTGTTCATTTTGAAGAACTCCACTGGGTTAACTTTGTCTGTGCCTTTGAGCACAAACATTCCTTTAAGTCCTGGAACGCATCTAGTTGCTTTTCTCTGAACGGGTTGCAGAGCAGCAACTTTATTATTTTATTATAATTTCTTATTGTTTATTACAATAGATATGTATCCGTATTTACACAAAATAATACTTAATGGCTGCATTAAAAGTGAAAGCACAAAAGATCAGAAATTTAAGATAACTGACCTTTTTCCTGTGGATTTGTATATTACATAACTGAGCAAAGCCAGATGTCAGTGATTTAGTGTTTTCTCTTCATGCAAGACAGTGAGCAGGACTCAGAATATTTGTTATGTTTCTGTTGCCCAGTATCTCCTGGCCAGTATGAAAACCATAAACCTGTGTGTCTATTAGTGTTAACAGGTGAAACCTGTTAATAAGCCAATGAAGAAAACAGTTAATAGTTTTGTTCATTTGCTTCTAACAGTATAACGTTTATTTGGTCATTTGCTCCCACAGGGACACCTTTGTGGGAGTGATGAAGTAATTAAGGGAGGAGCCAGAGCTATGCTGGGAAGCTGAATACCTCAATAAGTTTTGATCTAGCTCAATTGTGTTCATCAAGATACATTTTTGTCATGAACATTTTTAAAACTGCTCGGTTTTGTTCTCATCAGCGGTCATTAAACACACAGCTTTTTAATGATGAACGTGCACTTTATTAACACAGTGCTCTTTATTTCTTACAACACTAACTCGGTAACTGCCTAACCGACTGCCCCTCACTCTACTACTCTCTCTATATATACACACACACTATTTACATATTCATGTACTGCATCATCTGTGCAGTACGACAACCCGTAAGGATCACACTCTACCAATATCCTTACAGGTTTGGTATATTCTGTGTGTACTGATACATCTCTGAATGCCTCATTAAGAGAGTAGGTGCTCCAGAGACGGCTATGTAAACTCTGTGAATTCAGGAACTGTGTTTTTGTTGGAGAGTGTACTTGTTCCTCCTGAAGTGTAAGAATAGGAGCCAGGTGGTCATTCATAGCTGCTCCATATCACAAGGAAAAGATTTGAAAAAACTTACAATTGCCATTGCAGTATCTTAAATTTTAAACTCACACATAATGGGTTAGGTGTTATTGCTGAATTAAGGAATTGTATTTTTTCATGAGTTGGTAGATGTGTTGAGAGAATCCATAAGATAAATGTGAACAGAGACTTCCCCCACACTTATAAAAGGATTAAACAAAAAGAAAAAAAAGTAAATTAAATCTTAGAATGTTCTTAAAACATTAATTATATGCATTGTATCAAAATGGTGTTACATTTCTCCATTGAGAAATATGCCTTAATTGACATGGACTTTTAACGAACACAAAATTCCGAGACACAGTTGTTGATTCTTTGCATACATTTTCAACCTACATGTACTGTAAATATTTAAGCATGTGTAACTGGTACTGGCACGTTTCAGAGACTGTGTAGCCAATGATATATTGGATAATAAATTGCCAAGTGTGAAGCACTGCGAAAGACATTAGGATCAAAAGAAACATTGTTTTGCTGGAAGCAACTTATAGTATCAACTTCCCAACATTCCACCTCTTGCTGGAACTGTCGTGCACATTGTTCTTACTGCAGTACTAACATACAGCTCCTTGGGAGAAAGAGCACAAGTGTATTTTCTTTCAGTAGAAGAATTTTATATTAATGCAGTATTGCTGCCGAGTGTGAACAACGGTGCCATTAATGAACAAATGGACTCTAAGGCACCTCATGGGAACTATGTTGTTTAATTTTATGTCAGTGCTAGAATACATTTCCTTCTGAGGTTAGAAAGCAATGGATTGTGTATGTATACGTTATTTCAGCAAGAAGCTACAGACCATGGGGGGACGTGACTTCTGATGAGAAAATACAACACATTTCTGAAGAGCAAAGTCAAGAATGATTCATTGATCCCTCTATATTCTGTAATAATGTGGTCACTGCAAAACATTTATACTAGACAGCCTGCTGAAAGATGAAAAAATGTATTCAGCAATATACAGTAGGTTATTGCCATTAACAGTTCAACTGGTGTTGCATACCAGGATTAATAATCATACTAAATATCAATGAACACATTGCATTGTCTTACTAAGCATAATGAATAATAAAAGTCATCATATTAAAGCTGAAATACAATGCTCCATTATGAACATCTGACAGATTCCAAAGTATCCAGGAGCCTTAGCTAATACCGTATCTGTAATATAACTCCAGTAGTTAACTGCATGCATGCTCCATTTGTATCCATATGGGTTTTCTCTGGGTGCTCCAGTTTCTTTCCATCTCCTAAAGATACGCTGGTCAGGTTAATTGGTGTCACTAAAGTGTCCCTGTGAGTGCTTGCATGTACCTTAAGTGGTGTCCCATCCAGGACATACTGTCACATCCCCCCTGTACTTCCTCTTTCCATGAATAAATAAGCTCCTTTCTAATAATGGATGGATAGTTAACCGCTTCCCACATTATCTAATAGCCATTAACATTTGTTTTTACAAACGCAGCCTGCGGAATTGGCGTTAATACTGTAAATAACATTAACATTTGCCTCCATTTGGTACTTATTAATTGCTCTTAGTGCTTGGGATTCTAATTTCGAATTAGTGTTCATTTAAAAATATTGACACAGATGTTCTCTTTATGAATCCTGATATTTCATCATCTTTAGGTTCTCTGTCAAGGCACGTTTACAGCTTTTAAAATTTGATGTTGAAACACTTTAGACATGCTGTGTATTAAGAACCAGATGGAGTAAAGAATTTCATCTGCTTTATGAGTTTTAAACTTGTCACAGATGAGCGAGTAGTGTCCGGCGATGTACATAAGGACTGCATTGATATTTGCAAATTCAAAAGAAATGTAGAAACGTATCACAGCTCTTTGCAGCCAAACTCTGGATGAATAATTAATTCTGGGTTTTCCTGTTAGAAGCCACAAAAGTGGAATGAACTTTGTGTATTGTCAAAATTTAAAATGTACTAAAGTTGCCAGGATATGAGACTCTGTGGACTTTGGACCATACACCCAATTACAGAAGTACGGTAACTGGAAGCTACAGGTATCTGAAGCAGGTACACTTATAAAAGTAACTTTAAATTGTACTTACTGTAGGTAACAAGACTAATTTGAGTCTTAAATAGTATTAAATTCACCACTGTTTCAGTGGCTCAGGATATGCCTGACTACAATAAAATCCCAGCTGGGACCAGCTTTGCACACCACACCTAAATTAAACTGGGTTATGGAGTTTTAAACCTTAGTGCTTTGTGCGTTCAGAAAATATGTTGATACTATGCTTGAAGGATAAAGCCAACTCTAAAGTACTGTAGATATGATTTGAATTAATGCTATCTAAACTTGTTCCAGAATGATAACATTGCTTTGTTGGCAACAGTGTTTGCTTAACCCAAATATTTACAACTGCATTTACTTGAAAACTCATATTCCACTGTACAACCATAACAGTTAAAACATAGGACTGGTACATTTTATCCTCTGGCATCAGGTATTTGCCTTTTTCATCTGGTGTGTATTTTCCACTGGAAACTGTACTGTAAAATTAAATAAATTAAAAATATTAAACAAATGTCAAAATTGAATACATTTAATTAGAGTAATGAGCAATCATATGTAGAGGAGAAAGCTTTTTTTGCCCACATTCACTTATATTTACTTGCTAAAGTCAACGTGCATTAATGACTGAACAAACATCATATCCATTTAACTCTATGTTGCTTTTGGAGAAGTCCTTGTTAATAACTCATGAAATGACGGTACTGTCTTTTCTGTTTGTCTTCAATTGTTCTCAAAACAAACAGCTTTCAAACTGGCATTTAAAAAACACATCTCAAGCAACAGAAAGGTTAAGAACAATTTATTAGGATTTGTTAATGTCAGATTTACAAATGGTTGCATGATTTTTTCCAGTCTAGATGTGTTTTCTGCTCATCTCATAACAACGTAAAAATGCTTGTGACAGAAAGATACTGATATTGTAGTTGTCACCTGTCTGTACTTTGCACTTCTGACCCAGGGTCTTCATAATCTCATAAATGCCACCTGTAAAACATGAATCAAGAAGGCTGTAATGAATATACACCATATAACATAGAAAACATTGCTTCTGTAAATTTGATTCTTCAGAGTCAAAGAATAATTGTTAATAAACTAAAAGCAGAGGGGAGATGAATTAAGACAGTGGTGGCATTACAAATAAACTATTATGTCTTTAATAGGAACAACGTATGTGATGCATGGAGCCAGCTTTGGTAGAGAAACTGAAATCACATTTAGAATTACTTTGTTATAAGTGTCATATTACCATTACAGTTATGTTATAATATCTGACTCATAAACTGAGATGATTATTTATATTTTAAAAATCAATTTACCAATGTATTCACAATTAAATAGTTACAAATGGAGGGTTACAAAAATGTAGAAAATCAGGTAATGACCAAGTGACTTAGTCAATAACTAAATTAAATTATCATAACCCCCAGGATTGCTCCAAGAATATACTGTTTGAGTGGTATAATAAGAAGTATGTGAATTCTTTATTCTGTGGCACAGCTTTGGTGAAAGCACTTGGTTAAACAAATATTTTTTAACAATCACAATGCAAATACTACAATACACAAAACAAACACACAACACACAAGTTTCTTCATGTACAAGTTTACAGACAAGGCTTTTAAGAGACCCAGGTCTAGAAAACCCCAGATTCTTACCAAGTATTCTGCTCTTAAATAATGCCTACCAAGGCCAAAGATAAGCAACCATATTCTAAACTAACAGCTTTTATGTTCAACCTTTTTTCAAACCCAACATACAGGCCCTGGTGTGACTGTCTGTATGTGCCCTGGGATGAATTAGTATCCCGTCCAGGATGTAACCTGCCCCGCATGCTTTGCTTGCTGGGTTAGACCCTGTATTGAATAAGTAGTTATTGAAAGTCATGTGATGATGATTTATGTAGTGTTATAAATGTCATCTGTTCTGGTAAAAAAAGGCATTGTCAGGGCATATTGTTCAATAACTGTCACAAATAAATGAGCAACCACTGTATTTATACCTTATCCAACTAAAGGGATAAAAGAGCTATATAAAGTTTTGCTGGAACAAAGTCACTTCACGTCTTAGCCACTTCCATGTCAATGCAACTATTGACTAAGGAGAGCATCAGTAGATGTACTGTATACAAGAAGCATCACACAAGAGGAGAAGTGGTTAAACGTTTTTATATATAAAGATTTTATATTTCCCCTAACTGAAGCTCCTCTGGCTGCTCTGAAAATGCTCTAGTGTTCCTGCAATGCTCACTCTCACAGTGACTCTTTTAGTCCCTTATCATACTATATCACTTACAGGCAGTGTTGAGTGAATTATTCCATGACATCACAAACGGGGGAAGCAGCAGCATAGATGAAGACATAATTTAATAAATGGTTATGTTTATGTTTACTGCCTGTTGTGTTTGGCACAGTTTAGAGCCCCTACTGTGGGAGAGATGGGATATAAAGATGGTGGATCATACAGTTTGATTTTTACAGTTCACAGTTTAAAATCTGTAAGACTAATAGAATAAGTGAGAAGATGTGCACCTGTGGATCCGGTCCCAAAAATCTTTTGCAAGTGAGCTCCAGAGATCCTATCACCCACATGAAGGCTTATAGTGGGAACATACAGAACACCAAAATCATTGGACTGCAGGCTGAATTTAGAAGTATCAACAGATACAAGATCTGCCAAATACAGGGGAACCAATCCATTCATAGCCTAGAACTTCACCACATGTATCCTAAAATCAATACATGACTTGACCAGAAAGAGCACAGATCCCAGAAGAAAATCTAGCAGGAAGCTGATGCAAGGAGTCAAGGACAGGAGTGATGTGATCAACTGCGCATTCTAGCTGCTGGACATGTCTGAAACTAGTCAAGTGCAATTTTATAGACTACTTTAAATTTAATTATAAGTGCCTTATGTTTTCAATATTTTATTGATATACAGACCCTATAGGAAGTCTACACACCCTTTCCAAACACATTTTGCCTGAAATCACGAAACATTAAATCATGTATTTTACCTTTCTTTACACAACATCCAAGATAAAAACACATGTTCAAGCATTCTGAAAAGTGACTACAAGTGAGAACCTAGAAAAATGGATTGGATAAGTCTACATACCCCTCAGTTAGTACTTGGCAGAAGCACCTTTTGCTTGAATTATTGCCAAAATTATGTATGGATAGATCTCTAGCAACACAGCACACCTGCATGTGGTGAAATTTGCCCTTTCCTCATTACAGACCTACATCTCAGTCAGATTGAGGGGGACTGTTGATGGACTGCAGCCTTCAAGTCATTCCACATATTTTATTTTATATTATATTGTTTTAAGTGCATAACTCTTGTACCCCCTCTTGTACAATGGTCACTTATTGCTGTGGCACAGTTAGATAAGCCACACCTTCATATAATATACTGCTTTTTATCTCAAAAGATCACACAGCACTTCACATATAGGTGTTTACACAATGATTTAACAACCAGGTGCAGAAGTGAGAAACAGTTGGATTAAGAAGGAACTTTTACAAAAGACAGATTGTACAAGACTACTGCAAACACAGCATGTTTCCATGACCCGATAGCAGTAATGACCAAAATAAATGTGGTATTGTCAGACATATCTAATTATGAAATCAGTGGACCATCCAATTGAATCTAACAAAATATAGAAAGTAGTGTAGCACAGCTGTATATAAAATCTGCTCTTTAATATCTTAAATGCAATCAGTAAACACAGAGGAAGACTGAACAGAGTAATGATCAGAGATTACAAAATGGACAATATTCAATATCACAATATTCAGATCAGAGACAGAATATTAATACATACTGAAATACTGATTATTACAACTACCACAATCATTTACACCCACATAATTCATTAACATTTCATTTCAAATTAAGCACTACCCTTGCTACCTGAGCATATTTTATTTGGACAAGGTCGGGTGAAGAATTCAGTTTCAAAACTGGGTATTCATACACCCTGCAGCAATAAGGCACAGTGCCCTGCTCTGACATCTCAATGACCTAATCAGAGCATGTATCTGACCTTGGGGAATGGTATTTCATGCTCTAATGAGCTCCTGCTCAGCCTCTGCTAGTGTCTGCGGTTGCCTTCAGAGAGCTCAGTCCATTATTAATGGTAATATCAGACTCACACTCACTTTAGTGAATTTAAAACACACAACAAGTGCAATTTATTTGAATCCTGGAAAACTGTTACATTAGGAATGCAGAAATCAGAAGATTTAAGTATACATCTTTAGAATGTACTAGTTTATGTTTCGATAAGCACTGGCTTCTTGTTTTTTAGGAGAGCAAAGCAAAAGAAATCATTTTATTTTACAGATTATTTTACTAATCAATGTTCAATTTAAACTGCTGAACACAACCTTCTGTCTAAACTTTTTTCAAGTCAGGTAAGGGGCACTGGCAAGGCGACTTCATGCGAAAACAGCGATTCCAAATTCGCTGGAATAAGTAAAGTGAAATAAAGTTGGAACAGACATTTACATTTATACTATATTACATTCTAATGATATTAAATAATTATAATGGAAAAGAAGACTCAGATGGTTAAGGTATGAACAAATTTAGCAGGTGAGGCTAGATTTCAGTGCAAGGCAATTTTGTCTGATAACAAAGAAGAAAGCAGGGAGAATACTGAACATCCTCAAGGGGAAAATTATCAGAAAATAACATGGGGTCACTGTTACAATTGTGTTCATGAAGGTGAAACAGATATCTCCTTCGAGGACAACAAACAGTTAAAAAGTTGAGAAAGCAAAGCAAACAGCATATGGAGGATAGATCTGGCACATCATGAGAGCACAAAACACAATTTCTTAACGCCAACTATTTAAGCCAATGTTTAGCTTCCTTAAACCCATTCCAAGAAACTTATCTTTGATGCATACAGCCAGATATTTCTTATTACTGCACTTGGCAAGGCAAAGTTAATATGCTTTGAAACAATATAAAATGCCTGTTAGATTACTACATGTGAAAACATTACAAAAATGTAAAAAACCTTGATAGGACTCAGACTAACACCTCTAGAAAGCGTTTGATATGCAGTTCTCAGGTCACCGCTTCGTAGCTGCTCAGAGACTTTTTACTGTTTCACTTTTTACAAATGTTCACCAATAAATTACAAAGAAAGATACTAAACTGTTTCAAAATGCACAGCCGTTCCAGGAATACCAAATAACCAAATAACCAATCACTTCTGAACTGCAATGAAGTTGACTGCAGTGTGATAATAAATATAAAATGTTCATACTACGCTTAGCACATAAGAAGGGTGTTTATTGTATTGATTGATATGTACATGATTTGCATCCTCAACTTTGTTTGCATTAGGACCATTGATTTACACCCTAAACCTCCTTTATGTGAAGCTATAAAACATTATTCCTGGATGATGAAGCAGAAACCAGTTCCTTAATAGATTTCATAAATCTATATAAATATATAATGAAAAATAAACTGCAGTGAAACAGTGTCAAAGAAAAACCCAGGTGAACTGGCCCTCATTGGAGTACAAATACAGTATGGCTTGAACCTAATTGTTAGTCTGAAAAAAAAACATAAATCAAGTCTTTTGTCTTCATATATATTCCGTATATGAGTGTTGATCTGATATTGCATTGATAGAAATCTGCCTGATTTGTGATCGAGACCCCCTGTAGGTGTCTATTATTCTGTCCTCTCCCGAGTTACTTCCCAGTTCCCTCCCCAACCCCATTTCTGCCTCTGTCCCGTCTCTCTAGTCTCCCTCTGCTAGCAGAATATCAGTCCCATCTCACTGCCATCTGCTCAACCTCCCTCGACTGTCTGCAGCAAAGCTGGTTATCGGCCACCATTGCCTCCTGCCACCTCCAGGAGACTTGTGTCTGGACCTATCTTCCCCTCACCCTCACTTCGACAAGCTATTAGCTCCAAAACCGCAAAACAAGATGCCGCCAAATAAACCTTTTTGTAATCAAGTTTTCTTTCGCTCCTAATTTACTGCTCTTTGACTAAAATTCAACTCATCTAATTACACACATTAACTACTGCACAATGCTCCAGTATTATCTCAGTTTACTACAATGCTTTTATCACATCATTTATTGTAATGCAATCTGCTTTTTATCTTGCTCTATGTAAAATCCAAAGCCAACAATTAAGCATCCATTTTTCTTCTAATTGTACAATGAAACTTTTAAAACCTATAATGAAATTTTGAAAATGAAAATTTAAACCTATAATGTGAAATGCATCTACATCCTGTATCTTAATACCTTGACTCCTAGTCATTCCGTAAACATCCCGTAGTACTAGGAATGCTTTAAATGACAATATGTTTTAATATTTTGTAGGCCTTCCAAATGCTCTAAAATATCCAGGAGTTATTACATGGCAAGCTATATTTCCAAGTCCCATTTTTAAGAACAATGATGTATGTTGAAATATATTTATGTTTCTGCAAAGTGAACTATACCAAGGGGAAAGAGCTAAGATACAGCTCCCAGGGGCTTTTCCAGTTTACAACTGGAAAACATAAAGATTAAATGCTCCCAGTGCACAGACCATGTCCGAAAATAGGTTTGAAGAGGCCAGTTCCATAAAAGCATATCTCTGTAGACATACATAGCTTGTAGGATTGAAAATATTCCTCCATAGTATGGGGAAAAATAACATCTTCAGAGATTTGCTAGTGAACTGCAGAAAGTTATCTGACTTGAACCGTCAGCACTCAGAAACAGTGCAAATGGTCCTTCAAAATATGAAATTGTTTTGTTTTTAGTTCAGTAGAAAAATATCACCAACATTTAAAATCATCACTATTCAAATTATTGCAAACTATAAAAATTCCACACACAATACCTGTAATAGAAGGCTATATATCCCCCAAGTTTTATTCATAAGGGAGTCAGATAAAGTGTTACATAACAATTACAAAATTAAAAATATATACATATATTGGGAAGTAATGCATAAAAACATGTTTTTAAATATACATTTAGAATTGACAGTTACATTTCTCAATTCCAGACTAAAAAGATTCAGTTCCTTTAGCTTGTCATTATGGGATATTTCTTTAAACTGTTTAATGTATCTCATTGCTCATCTACAGAGTCCACAGCAGCAATTTCCCACCTTTTATCCTACCCCACATTGTCTAAAAAATGTAATGATGTGTCAACATAAAAACCTATATACCTAAGTCTTTTTAATAAGTAGCCTTTTCTAATCTACTGTCAACTTTGTATATATAGCTTGTTTGGACTACCTGCATATAAAACCCTAACACTTGTCTACATGAAACCTCATTTGCCAGATGTTTGCTCAGTTTTGAATTTTATCTAAGTCTTTTTGAATTTGAAATACTAATTTAATTTGAATTTAATAAGAACTACCTCATATTATAATTAATACCACCTTCAACCAGACAGACAAAATGTTTTTTCTCATTATTCATCAATCACAATAAACAGATGAAAGTTACTATAGTATATATTCACAATATAAATCACAAGCCAAAAATAGTAAAATAACCAAAGGGACATTATTACTTAAAAGAAAAATAAGAACATGAACACCAGTTCCATTATTTCTCCAGTAGTGCCCATTCCATATCTTAATTAAAAACGGTAACAAAATCATTGTCAAGACATACTGTTGTCTGGTTAACACTGGGCTGTAGTTACTAAATGTGTTGTCTGCTTTTTGTTTGTGCACTGACATTGCAGAGCTATCACAAACTACGATCCATACAAAACAATAATAAAGCACAAGTAATATTTGTTGACAAATAAATAACCTAGCAAGTAACCTAAGCTCCCTGTACAAATGTATGGGTGTATCAGCAGGAACATCTGGCTCCTCACACAATTTACTTCATTACTTGTTTAGCAAGCACAACCCTAAAACTTAAGGCTTTAAAACTAATGGTGTTCCACAGACTAAATGTGCCACATGGAGTACAGCTACCGATACAAAGTTTAATTATTACACAATGCTGGTTCTACAGCTATAATAACGTTGTCTAAAACAGAACAGTAAACCTGCAAACCATACAAAGTTGGTATCCACACTACCTATAATGTCACCAAATTAAATGGAAACCTCTGTTTGTCCTCCAAAGACGCTAACAGCAGTGGACAGTTCAACATCAAGGCAATTAGGCAACAGAGAGCTTATTGTGATGAGGCATTTCATCACTGGAATCTGTAGTGTTATAGCACTGCAGCTTCTACATTTGGTGCATTATCTTTTTATATATACAGAGCAGCATTAAAATCTAAACAGACACTACTGGTTCCAATTGCCATCTGCTGCAGACTCAGAGTATATTTTAAGCAGTCTACTGAAAATGTTTCCAACGCTTATGTTCACTTTTGAATGATCACACATATTGATGGAGTTCAGTTTAACCATTACTATGCTATCCAATATTTTTTTGAGTGAATTACAGAACTGCTTGAATTAATAGACTTTTGGAGAGGTTACTAATCAACAGTATGTTTCCACAGCTGCATGAAAAATTCTTCGTCCCAAAAAGTGTGGTGGGATATATATATATCCTACTGTATATGCACAGTGCATAACAGCTGATGCTACACCTATTCTGTCTTGTCTATCTAATTAAATGGAAAGTCTTATGAAGTATGTGGGAAAATGCACACAGCAGGATCACAGAAAACCAGTGAGATGTTAGCATGAGTTGCTGGCCTGCTAAGAGATTACTGAAAAGTAATGCAAGCTGGCACCTTTACACATGCTGGGAAACAGGATTATTCTTGTAGTGCAAAAGATATGATTGCATGAAACAGAATTTAAATTCCAAAACAATATCCGTACAATAAAATCAGAACAGAAGAATACAGGAAATGGAAATTCAGGTCATCTATACTAGTGGATAAAATATTATTGCCTTAATTCTTAATGGGATAATGCTGGAAAGGCTCTTCAGTCTACGATGGGGTTCACTGTATTTCATCAAGGCACAATTAATACTGAGAATTACTTCAGATCCAAAGGTTAAAGCTGACTATTCACTACTGATTACAGAATGTTAATGAGAGAATCTTTTAAAGCAGTGATTCTCAATCCTGGTCCTTTACTGTATATCCCCAGTGTCTTCTTGTCTTTGCTTCAGGCAAGGTCTTAACTACATTACAATTCATTTCAATTTTCTATTTGAGCTCTTTTTAAATTTGCTTTCAGCTCTTTAAAATCATAATTGGTAATCGTAATTGGTATGAAACCTGTGCTAATTAGTGAGTTTCAGGACTGCCCCAATTCAGGTGTGCTAGCTGAAATATAACCAAGTGGACACTGACCCACAGTGGGAGATGTCTGATACAGTGTCATTACCTCACGTGTCTGTTCACCATCAGCTGATTACCTATTAAGAGCTGTTTAGTCAGAAATAAGAAGGCAAAGTTGAGAAGAGACTGTTCCAACAATCATTTAGGACATAGGTAGTATCCATTGAATGGAGAGACAACCGAAGAAGGCTCCACAACCGAAATGCTGTGTTTCTTTCCTTCGCTTTTCAGCATGAAATAAACCTTTACTTGTTCCACTGAATGGAGAATTGCTAATGTAGTAATCATCCATATAAAAAGATTAAAAAAACTGAACCAATGAATTACAGGCCAATTCAAGTCTGACTTCTATTACTTGTACGTGTAAGATAATGGAAACAATCATAAGACTTGGAAAATCACTAATGGTTTTCCCCAGTTGTAGACAGGCCAGATAGATGTGTGAACGCTGACAAAACTTACACAAGAATCCATATTGAAATACCGTTTCATAGTAGTACACAGCAGGATCATTTACCAGCTAGCGGCCGCCGTGGAACATAGCTGCAAGGTCCTCCAGTCTCATGCACCGGCCGTCAGTCTCACTTTCTAACCAAATCTCATGGTCTCACTCCTTTATCTGAAACTGGTTTGGTTCATTTGCATTTGCAATGAAATTGTTGTGAAAACTCAAGATTCTGTTATTAACCAGCGTTTCTTCTTGAACATGAATAAGATCGTGTTCTTCCTGTGTTCAGATGGCTTTTCTCTCCAGTCCAAAGACACAGTGGCAGGTTAATTGGCTTCGGTAAAATTTTCCCTGGTGTGAGTGTGTGCGTGTTTGTGTCTATGTGTGCCCTACGATGGACTGGCGTCACCGTCTTGGATGAATCATGCCTTGCACCCGATGCTTCCTAGGATAGGCGCTAGGCCACTGAATTGGATAAAGCAGTTAGAAGAAGGATGGATTTATTGAAATACGCTTTCCCATAGTAAGAGCTCTCACTATTACTTTCTACTGGCAAAATGTTTCCTGAAAGATTACTATGAGGCGCAAATGGCTCTTGGTAAGGTATATTTTAATAATGTGTAGCCTTTGATTGAAAAACTTGATAAACTGAAGCCGGGTCAAGCTATCTAAATGCCAAAAATAAAGGCTTTACCAATGCTTGTAGCTACTGAACCATGCAATGGAGGTGTCCTTTACTGCTAAACATACTGCAGATTTTATTTGAGTATTGTTCATATTTTTAATTTGAATACCTTGAACACCTTCCAAAAGCAGCAGCTTGTAAAGTACAATTAATACAATGAATCACATCATTAAAAATTCTAAAACCTGTTCTAAGAAAACAATTTAATAAAGGTTCGGCTCCTTTTTCTCTTGTGGTAGTTTAATAGCTGAGGTGACCTAGAAAAGTGTTGACGACAACGTCACAACTTGTGTTATTAGTTTGTTAGCTTTCACCAGTGTATATGCAAGCCATCCATTGTACAGCAAGTTACAAGTAAGATATGCATGCTAGAATATTTCATTACTGTATGTCTATGCTTATCACGTGGAAAAATACGGTGTCGTTAAACAGCAATTCCTGAGAATGTCTGGTAGAGAAGAAATCTTTACATGTAAACTGGTAATTAAGTATGAAAAACATTTTAGTTCACTATGAGTAACTGTTTTAGGTATTCTTTTATGTTTCTTATTTTACTGCAGTTTGTATGAAAGCGTCAAAGCTATTTTCTCTTTAGGTTGCAGCACTGAAGCTTACATAATTGTATGCAAGCCTGTTTAGGCTTAGTCAAGAAGCTCTTGAAATGTGTAAAAAACTGCTTACCACTATTTACAATATCTTTTTGTTTGTCACCATTATAGAATGCTCTGCAAACCTATTCTGCACCTTTCCATAATGTCTCATTTTCTTTAATCACAAACAATACAACATTTTAAGTGAATGTTTTCACTTGAACTAAACATTTTTCTAAGTGAAAAAAAGGTAACAGTCACCAACAACTGCCAACAATAATCTAAACTTCAATATGTTCATTGCAAAAGTATTCACCACTCTTGAGTCAATACTTGTGGGAATAAGTTGGCAGCAATTACAACTGAGTGTGTTTCGTTCAGTTTCTACCAATTTTACATACTGGGAGGTGACCAATCTTCTACCGTGCGCCACTCAAAGACAATCATTTTCTTCTTGTTAAGCCACTCAGTGTAGCTCTGTCCATGAGCTTTGAATCCATGAATACATTTGCAAGATACTGTATATATTCATCAGTTTGAAGCTCTTCACTATGAGTTTTTCTTTTCATTAAATCATGTCGAAAATGTGTGGTCTCATAAAGCTGTGGACTTTAAGACAAAATTATTTTAATACAATCTTGGGACACAAGAAATGGTACTATATCGCTGTGTTTAGTTACCCTTCATGTTTTGCAGTATTTGTAAGACACACCTTATTCCCACAGTTCTTAGGGAACCTTCTATCCATTGATTTCTTTGAAGAAGCCCTCTGAGCTGACTTTGTCAATGCCAGGATTTTGAAAACTCCTCATCATCCTCTATGTTCAGAACTGCAAAGGTGAATTTCCTTCAGAGCGTCAGTATAGGACATTCCCTTAATCCCTAAAAAGTACCTTCTCTGGACTGATTCCATAGCAGCAGTGTCTTCTCTGTAATATGTTAATTAACCATATTAGCATGTGCTTGGACTGTGGGACAAAATTGGAATGCCCTAAGAAAACCCACTCGGACATGGAGAGACAGGCAGATTCCAAAAAGAAGATGCCCCGGGGCGGGATTGAACCTCAGACCCAAGGGTTGTGAGACAGCAGGGCAAACTGCTACATCACCATGCTGTCTTGTGGAAGATAGATGGCTTAAAAAGACCTTCCTTCACCATTTTCATAACATTTACATTACTTTTAAATAATACTGAGATTATTGATTAGTAAGCATTATAAATCTAAAAAAAATAACACACCTAATCCATACAGCAGAGGGGATGTATTTTAAAACATTTCAAGCACAGCAATAACAAATAAAATCCAAACAGTAACTGTGAGTTTGCTAGAGTTTTAGCCGAAATGCTTTGACCCCAGTGTGTAAGTAACATTCAACAAGGCACAGATCAATACAGTCAAGTCAATTTTTACCAAGGATTCATTTGTAAATTCCCTTCAGGACAGAAAAATTCACTTAAGCAGCAGTTTGCAGGTGCAGAATAATTATTGTGTTTGGTGAAAGCAGAGATGTCTTCAGGTGATGTGTAGAGAAAAAAATAAAATAGTCTATCTGCTATTTAGTAAAGAATCAGGAGACATTTTATCATTTTGCAAAATGGGTTTTTAAATTGACAGTTGAATGAAAGCTTATGGTTAATTAACACCACTTATAAATATTTGAAAAGAATATTTTTTCAGAGAAACTGTAAAGACATATAATAATATAGAGATTGCATTCCTGAAAATGTCTAATGGTTAGATAGGCATAAACCCAAATTAAGTTGCAATTTTAAGGAAGAGAAATGATTTCTATAATACAACACCTGAGATGTCTTTTCATGGGTATGCTGTTAATTGCAATCATATGCCTCCACCTTTCTGAACATAATGACAGGTTATGAACATAAAAGGCAGTAAGTTTCTAATTACCTTTAAACCGTTCTGAGTTGAGGATAAGAATAAAAAAAGCATAGGGATGTCAGCATGAAAACACATTAATAGCTGAAACTGCACAAAAAACAGCCAATTTTATTTGGCACCTCATTAACTGTGTCTTAAACACTGATATACAAGACCTAAAAATATACTGTCATCACATTTTTAAACATGCTGTATATAACACATGAAAATACCTTTGCACAGCAGATTATTATTTTTAAACTGAGACAAGAAAAAAATAATTTATTTATATTCTTATTATAATAGTACTTAATGAATAGTATTCATTAAAAAGGGGCATACAGATGCAATACTGGCGCACATAGTGTAAGGTCAAGGAAGTGTAGAACTTCTAAAAAAAACTGTACTTACCTTGAAGGTATTCATTGTGCGCATTGAAAATGGGAGAGTTTCATTGCTGGCTGATAGTAGTTGCATCACATCATGACAGGTCTTCACAGGCAGGGTTAAAGGATGTACACCAATATCTTTATCCCAGGCATCTATAACTCTGCAATGAACATGTTATACTGGATGTATACGTGTGCTGTTAATGAAATTTAGAACATATTCTGCACAGTAGAAATAAATACTACCAACATGTCTCTGAGGCTTTTTCATAAGACACTCTTAATTACATCTTCTGCATTTCAATGTTTTATTTGAAAAAAATAGTGTACTGTATATACAGTACATATATGTATAGTAAAATTCATTCTATAGGAATTCCTTCATATACTTTGAGTCCACATCAAAACATTTTTGAAAAACACATAATTATGTTACATATTCAAATATATTTCCAATTCCCAATAAGAGGGCATAACTGCATTAAGAAATGGTCACATACATGAAGATTTTAGGGGACTCACAGCTGTGATAAGACAGGCACAGTTGCTTAACCATATAAAAAAGGACACAGCTCCTTTTAACACAACAAAACACCTGGGAAATTATTTGTTTATAGGTTTCATATTTAATAAAAATCTAAGACACAGGGAAATGTGGAGTAGGGATTGTGAAATTGCTGTCCTATTGATAAATGTTCTAGCTTCATAGACTAAATCTCCATTATCTAATATTCCTGAACCTTAATTGTACTTTCTATATTCGTTATAAAGGTTAACAGACACCTTAATCAATGCCTTTCTGTGAGGATAATCTGACAAAGCAAGTGAAAATCAAATTCTTTACTCAAAAGTTTAACATTTCCCTTGGTTCTACATCACTAACCCTCATTTTTGTTAATTACAGTGCTGCTGGAAACAAATCTGAAAAAAAATCAATTGACCTGCAAGGAAATGAAGCATTATAATACATTATTCTTCAAAGAATTAACAGCATATGAAGAAACACATGGGAGACATGTTACTTCCTGCATTAACAGAAACTGTCACATTAAATGCGTATACAGTATATCAAACAAATTAGGTTAATTTTTAAAAGAAAAACAATTTAGATGGTAAAGGGACTGAAGAATTATGAATACTATTGGCTCTGTATCAGAAGTACTGTACTTGTTACTGCATCAATACTTCCAACATAAATAGTTTCTTTTTACTTACAATGATATCTGTTACTTTAAATAATCATTTTTTAAAAATCTGACGAGTTACCTGAGCAATCATTTTCATTACAATTCCATAAATCCTAAAATATCAATGAGTACATGTGCAGCCTGACGTCACCTCATGAAGATCATACACACAAAACATTCTAAAGTACAGTTTGATCTGTATGCCTGTGTAGGGTTTGGTATGAACTTGGCTTTCTTCGTAAGAGAAACTTTTACATCTTTTGTCTTGTTAACTACGAAATTAAATTGACTAATGATCATAAATATACCTTGTCTTAGTTTGACAATTCACAAATCCTAAGGTAACAGAAATACTGGACATTTTTCTATACTTTGCAAAATCAGTTGTGAGCTCTTACACACAAATTACTGTAATTTAATTTCTGTTATGAAAATGTTTGTTTTATGAATAGTTTTTAAGGCATAAAATACCTTTGCAAACCGAGGGATGGGTGATAAATGTGTATTATTAGGGCTCTAGGTGAACTGGTGATCAGCATCACCAGTTTTTAGAAACAGAAAAATTGTTTCTTGAGACAGAATTGTCTAAAGACAAGGTTAAAATTTTGCAACCTGACAAAAATCATCAAAAACGTTGTATAATATTTCTTACATATACAGAAAAATGCTCCTACAATGATTGCTATTGCTCTTAAAAAGCAATTACGTGTTTCCATTTCCCTTTGCTTAGATACAGAACTTTTTTCACTACTCTTCATTCACACAATTTTGGTTACAGAGTTTAATTTTTTTTACCATTTTCAGAAATCTCCATATGAGGAGATAAAAAACACAAGATACAAAGACTAATGATGGCTCGGTCGCTGAGGTTGCACAGGTGTGCACAGGTCTCAGTGTCAATTTTTCTTCCCACCTTTTTTGTGCAAAGACACACCCCTGTCAAACTAGGCCTGTGACATCATTAAACAGGGGCAATGCGGTTGGACAAAGGCAGAGAACCAGGGAAATGCTGTGTTACGACACTGATACAGTAATATCGCCAAGGGCACCTGCTTTGTGTGTTAGATATGCAGAGACAAGCTGAGAAGTGAACCCTGCCCATAGGCCTAACTGCTGCTGCCTCACAAAAACTTGAGTTGAATGCAATATGGTAAACATCAGGCCATTGTAAATGCGTTAACGATGCAAGGCTGTGCTTGAAGTCTGCATTTTGGTGGTAATTTCAGATGGCTGTATTGATTCAATTTCCAAAAATTCCTAATTTTCCATTATCATTCCAAGGTTAATTATTTAGCTGACAGCCTTGATTTAAGAATTTTTAAAATGTTATATCATTGTCTTATTTTCCATTAGTTTTTAATTAATAAATGATTTCACCTTATGTTAAGTGAGATGTTTGTTTATAAATAACTAAATTTGTCACTGTTATTTTACGACCCAATCAACTAATACAATGACCTTGTGGTAATTCAGTGTAATTAACTGTCCAATTTGACAATATGTTTACTTACCAATTATGCTTTATACCCTGAAAAATATAGCTGTAAGTGAGTACCAGGCTAAGCTCTCATGAACTGAATTAGATAGATACTTTATTGATCCCGTGAGGGGAAATTGCAGAATTAATCCATAATCTCAAACTTCATATCTTTCTTTGTAGATGAAGAAAAACTACACTGATTCTTTATTTTAACTTATATTTAATTATTTCCACTTAACTTCATAAATGATGAAGACTCGTTTCAGTCATTATTTCCCTGGATGTGGTATTGAGTGGATGATATGTCATTTGGTGATATGGTCTAAATGTGCAATAGGGAAACAAAGTAATACAGCATGTTGTTTTACAAGCACAATACACTATAAATGTAGGTTCCAGGCAAACATTACAGATCTTAGCAACAGTATGTGGTATAGAGGAATAAGTGTTGTTGTGCCATTGCAAATGAAATAAAAGTAGGTTATACAGTAAGTGGTGAGCTGATTTAACCTACTTAAAGTCAAGCCTTGTGATCAATAAAGAACACACCTTTGTACCTCTGTTACGTTGAAGCTTTGAATAATTCATCATGTGTCCTTACCAGCAATGGAGCCAAGTACTCTTTAGCCATTAATCAAACTTTTGTGTAGAGCAGCCTGATTTGTTTCTTTTCACAAGGAAAAGACACAAACATGTGCTGTAGAACAGTACACTAATTACTGTTGTGTAGGAAAAAACAGGTCTAAGTGTGAGGTCTCTACAAAACATCATCTGCACTGATCAATGGAAACCTGACTGCATGGTGATACACTAATCAACTTCTGCTGTTCCTGTGGGCTCAGCCTGACTGGAAAAGATTCCTGCAAGACAACACAGATCCTCCTACTGCCAGAGTTCTTGTGAGAGCTTGTGCAATCTACATTAGGGCTCAGAGACAATGACAGAATCCCAAAAGAAATCTGCAACCCAAATGTTAACACTGGCCACACACACTAGCAACCCACCAGATTCTTTAAAAGTTTCTGTTGTGCTTTATTTTCCAATTTGAGAAATCACAAATACCTGCAGCCAAAATAACCCATTCAGCCCTTTTGTACTTTTTCGGAAGGATTTTTCCCATTTGCTTTTAAAAATGTTATTTCAGGTTAATTTAACAACTTAAATTAATAAACCACCATCCTTCAACAGCACAGTCAAAACTAGTTATTAAACTTGTGATAAGTATCTTATAAAAGACCTTATACTTTTTTAAGCTATCTTATACATCAAATTAAAATTAATTCTTCACTCAGTCCAACTGGCAACAGTTTCAAGAATTGAAAATCATGATTTTCTTCCTCTTTTCACCTTATGCAACTTCAGTGTTCATTAAGACTGGTCTCTTTTTTATTATATCTTTTATCTTGAAGAATGGCTCTACCCATGTAACCCCTTTGGACAATACAATACACTACATTACTGTGTTCAAACCTTGAAATGCAATGGCGTAAACATATTAAATATAGGGAGTAGTGATGTGGATGGTAAATTACTTCAAAGAGAGTTTTTAACCCAACATTGATGGCAATCCCTTAGATCCAATCAGTTCCTCCTTTGCTTAACATGAACCATATGGCCAACCTTGAGGCAAGTTCTTCTCAGATGGATTTTAATGTAGTCATTATATCCCCGTTATTGCAAAAAACACAGGTCATTCTTCGTACAACTTATCATGCCCATGTCAATGATTGGCTCACTTGCCAAGTTATACGCTCTGGTGCTTTCACGCCGACAGGAGGTCTCCGTGTCCAGATCCGTTCACCGTGATCAGGTGGGTTTCATTAAAAGGTAGCTGGTCTCTAATAAAGTTCACTGCCTGCTCCACATTATACTCCTGACTTAAACATTGTCTCCCCCTGCACCGTTCTTTAATTAGATTCCTGGAAGGCTTGAGTGGGAATACTTGTGGTCGGTTCTAGATTAACTGGGCATGGTCTCAGATTTCATTAATATGGTTAACATATGCCAACCCTTCAGTAATTATGCTGACTCGGAAGAAATGTTCTTTCAGGTTTCCTGTTACTGGGGGCACTTGGGATGCCTTTGTTGTTCACTTTGTCTTTGGAAAATCGAGCAGAATATGTGGAAATTATGTGCACATCACTTCCCGCATATAATATATTACTGCTTGCAGACAATGCCTCCCAATCCTTAACATACTGTATCTACATTTGATGATTTCATTGTTCTATCCATTTAAAAAATATGAACTGGTCAAAGTCTGCATTCCTACCATTAAATCTTGCAGGGGGGAAATCAACCTTCCTCTGATTAAACCAGTGTCCTATCTCACTATCACTGATGTGGAAGTGTCTATTGCTTGGATCCAAGTTAATCGCAATTAACTAAATGAAGAAATTTTCACAAGGGAAAGATGTTGATTAGTGGTGTTTATTTGTGAATTAAACTGAAAGAAATCGAGATGATGAAGTAATTTGATTTCTTGTAGTTGACTACCGTCTTTATTAGTCAAACCCCTTAGATGTACCACAAAAGTGAATTTAAAATAAATTATCTTTTGTTCTCATTTTACATTTATTTTTTAAAAGTGCATTGTTTAATTAATGTAGTTTACTTTAAATAAAACTATAAAATTGCATTTTTCTTAGATAAAGAGGTAGGATGTTGATTAAGCAATTGAGATCCCACAGAGCATAAACTTTGCAAATGACTTGAGTGCGTACAGTTCATACTTCTTTTTAGGAAGGCTCTACACACCACGATGTCTACATTATAAATAAGCCCTTTTTTCAGAATTATTTTAGAAATCCTAGTTTGTATATATGTAACTAATAACTTAAAATATACAAATCTAGTATATAGTTTCCTCTTGTAACATTCTTTTAAGCAGGAAGTTTGCTCAAAAGTAATTTATTTCCCAGCATGAGATTAATGTCCAAACAAGCAAAATAATTGAAGACAATTGCATTCACAGATGGAACCTACTTATTTTTCTCCTTTATTGACTCTACAGTGTTAAATCAGTACTGTGCAAATGATACTTATTAATTATACATCAGTGAAAGCTCCCAAATATTTGGAATTAATGAATTGCAAATTTTAGGCCGATAAGCAGCAATCAGACTGGTATTCCTAAGTGTCAACAGGCAAGATTATTGGTGTACCATTATATTCCAATTATAATTTTTAAATGGATGAGAGGTTCTTGTCACAGCTGCAAGACAGTTTCTATCCAGCACATTCCTTACAACTGTGGCAAATCTTCAATAATGACCTACATGCCTTTTTTACACCAGTATCCACTGTTAGAAGACGAGCTAGTATGCAGGTGAACAAGTAATAGGTTTATTCCATGCTGAAAAGAGAAGAGAGAAAACACAACGTTTCGGCTGTGAAGCCTTCTTCAGGTGTGAGAAAGAAGACAGGGCAGACAGCAGAGATTAAATAGCACAGAAGAACAAAAGCTGGGAGAGGGGAGGAGGCAGGAGGGGCAGGGAGGACACTTAGGAAGTGCAAAACAGATCGTGCCAGTTTCACACCTGAGATTAATTGCTGCTCCACCTGTTTTGTCACTCTGATCCATACACTGGTAAACTAAGCTGAATCCAGTTCTAATAGAAGGGATAGGTCATTCTGGGCTCATTAAGGTATGTAGTCAACGTGCAAGAACATATAGGATAAATAATGAAGATGGACTCTTCTGGGCTTCTTCCTTTCATACATTACATGCATCTTTTACACCATCAGGTAAATCCCTTAAAAGAGATTTTAAAGGCTCTATGGCCATTTTACTTGTGGTTTGGTATTATGTTGGATATTTTGGAAACTTATTTAGCCTCCAGAAGGTGTATGTTACAAAGATATCTCTTCGAGCTGCAGTGGAACAGGTGTTATGATGACTTAAACGTATTAAAAGTGACATACAGCTAATCTTTTTTTAGGTCTTCCTGCATGTGGGTATGATACTAGACAAGATATCTTTAGAAAATCTTGTCAGTTACAGGAATGTTTAATACTGTTCGCTTGCAGTTATCCGGGCTCGACGAGCTTCACCCTGATGACACTCTTGCTAGAAGCTTCCCTGCTCCTACCCACCAGCACAGAGCCCCCTGCTCCCACTCCATGATGGCCACTGGCTCTCTCATCAGACAGCCCTGGGACTGCCACTACCCGACGCCACCAGGCTGAGACTCACACACTAGCTACATTTCCGAGCCTCAATACCGCACATCCTCACACACTCTCCCTCGCTAAGATTCACGCACAACCTCCCTGGTGCCTCACTCTTGCGTCTGAGGTTGTGTAGTTGCAGCTGCTGGTGCCACTTGAACCCGTGCCCAGCCACCACTGCCTTCTCACACCGCAGCTGCCGGTGCATCTTCCATATGCCTGATCACCACTGCAGCCTCACCAGAGGCCGGCAGCCAGACTGACCTTACTCTCTCCCCCGATATCCCTTATCACCCGGGGGAGGGTCCCTCTACCACACCCAACTCTCTGGTACTCACACACTAACTCACTAACAACCCATATATACAATGGACACACAGACAGCCCTGCTCTCACACCATTGCAGGCTGTTGCCCCTTTAAATCTGCACTCTTGCCTGGCTCCCTGTTGCACGGTCCCTTCTGGGCTTCTTCTTTCACAGTCTCCTCCAAGACTGCTGCCCTGACTGAGACATTCACCCCCTCACCGGGTTGTAGCTACAGCCGCCAGTCTGCCATCTATCTTGCCCTCATAAGGTGGAAGTGATGGATTAACAGCGTCCTGCTTCAGCCTGGCTCTCACACTGCCGAGCCTCCGCATAAGGGAGACCTAATCTCCCTCGTCCACTCTCTCCTGCAGCCAGCTCAGGACTGAGGCCTGCTTGACCTCTTCTCAGGGAAGTGTCCGGCGCGTTCTCCCACAAACCACTGCCACAGCTGAGGTTCGTTACCAATCACTCTTCTCAGCCGTAGGTTACTGCGGCAACGTGCCTCTCTCTCTCAATCAAGAGCTCCTCCTCCATGCCAAACACACCTCCCATGAATCCACACAAGGTTTTAAGAATGCAGCACTTGAAATCTGAGAAATAAGTGGGAAGTGTTCTCGAAACTCCCTGCACAACTACATCCAAGGGATGTGGATTCCTTTATGTTACTTCTGATATTTGGGTACTTCAGTCAGGCTCAGTCAGAGGGGCTGCAACTTTCATCTCGGATTAAAAATTTGAACCCGGGACATTTGGGAATTTCTGTTTGTCACGATGCCTGTGCCTGCTACACAATGGAAACCCACTATCACATATTGAGTTTCTAACTGACTGCTGGTTGGTGGCTGAAAGTTTCAATATAAGGACACTGTGCATGAACAAGAAGGACTATAACCACTACTTGCCTATTCATTGTTATTCCACAAGATCCACAACTACAGAAGCAAAAATAATCTCTTTTCCTATCCAGCTTTGGGTAGACTCCAAATAGACTCCAGGTTTTCACATTAGTGGTCAAATATTAAATACACTGTGGGTTCAATACTTTCATTCTCTACTTTTTCATAATGTTTTATGATTTCAGTTGTAACCTTGAGTTCATCGCTTCCCCTTTCAAATGCTGCTTGCCTAGGATTTCCCAAATTAATATACTATTTATTCAATACATAGGAAGAGGGGTGGATAGATATGAATAAGATTTATCAATAAAGGTGTAACAACCTTCTTAATCATCTGAAAAATACTCATGTTCATACTGTAAATTCTGGTTTCAAAAAGCAACCAAGAGCTTAGATAAAACAAAACAGAAACACTGGAGGTTCTTCTGGACCAGGAACCTTCAAGTAATTTAATACATACTGAGCTTTGCTTACCAAAGAAGCAAAATGATTAGATAAGAAGAAGGTTAAACTATTTGTTTAATTTTAGCTTTTTATCAACTACTGATCTATTTGAGATTGCAAGTCAACTCTGCTATGGTAAAAGTAAATGGAGATAATAAATATCCATAATCCTGTACTTACCTAATGTTAATAAAGTGAAGCAGATTTAGGAGATTTAGGTTGAGCAAATTATTAGTTCGATTAATTAAGGGAGAGCTCGTCCAAAATAAGCCACAGACACAGGGCTCTCAAGAGGGCTGAGCTATTCTGTACAGATGTGAATGGAGAGCCTAGACATCCATCATGACAGTGCTGCAACAATACATACTGAATTAGGCTAAAAGCACAGACCCATCTTCAACATCCATCCCAACAGACCACAAAGCTGCTCTGTCAACAGGCTTCATTTGCTTTAGTTGAATTAAAAGTCATGCATGAGAGTAACACTTAAAGTGGAAAAGTAACAACAAAGAAAAAGGTGTGGCAGAGGGGAAACAGCTGACGGTAATATCAAGTTTACGCGAGTGGGTTGAGGCTTGTAGCTCAGAAAGGATTCCATCCCGATATTCTGGTTCAGTGTGAAAGTAATGTGAGAGTCAAACCCTGTGAAATGCTATGACATATATTGTCTGTCATTACATGGAAATATGCTAATCATGAATGCACAGACAGAATGAAACAGCAGTTGTGAAACCATTGTGCTCTCTTCACTGTCTTCCAGCCACTCAAAATGAATTTTTTAAACAGGCATTACAACATAATGACAATCAACAATCAGCCATTTGCTCTCGAGTTTTTCCTCAAGTACCATTTGAGCACGATTATTATAAACCGCAATTGAACGGACAAAAGGGTGAATTGTAGCTGAAGCTGCACAACCAAAGTTATTGGTTTGGCAATCCACATCTTGGCATCTTATTTTTGTACAGAGGATTACAGAAATGTTCTTGAGTCACTTGGCTGATAATCAGTTACATGAAAATGTGCAGTACAGATGCAATGCAAGCCAAATGTTTGAAAGTATTGAGTTATGAATTAAAGTGTGACGATGTATTACAATACTAGTACATGGAGTTTAGGGGAATTCCACATTAATAAAAAAAAAACATCTGTCCTGATATCAGTCAAAACATTTTGTAGTAAAAAAAAACATATCTTTAGCTTTAATAAGCGAAGCTTTAATAACTGCCACAGTAGATTTTTTAGGATTGTTCTAAATGAATTCAAGTTACTATTAAAGGGTGCCTTTCATTCTTTGGCATTATATTTCTATTACACGTGATCTACAAGAGTTGGATGTTTAAGAAGAGCCTGTTTCTTCTTGTTCTGTACATAGCAGCATTACTGTATGTCAATCTGTATAATTGTTAGAAACATGCTCGGGTCACTCTTCCACTGTACTTTTTCATGTTTAACTCTTGTGTTTGGTCTTTTTTGGCACAAACTTGACATTTTATTATCCAATTTGACCCATACCAAGGTAAGGAAAAAAGGTTGTTTTGTTTTTCAGAAATGTGTTTTGTTCAGAAACCACAATCACTGAGGTTCCATTATGGACACTGCAGTAATAAAACATAAATCTTATAGAAGGGTACTTATATATAAGGAATCTTATAGAAGGGCTTTTACTAATAGAAGGCTACTTAATTTAATTATTTTACAACCGCATTTTCAATGCCACCATAAGAGTGCAGCTAATGTGCATGTCGAAAGAAAGCATGACATCTAGTCTATGTCCGTTGTATTGCACCAAGCTTACAATCAAATGGAGAAAAAAAAATAAACCCTGTATAGATTATCAGGTTGGTAAGCATTAAGCCAGCACACAGACAATAAAGTCCACAGAGTTTAAACAGGGAAAACAGGTGGTTGAAGGAGTGAAGGAGGAAACGGCAAACCAGCTAATGCTGTGCCAGGGTTTGGTATAGAGAAGCATTCCTGGCCAAATGAGATCAGCTGGGAGAGGAACAGTGAAGAGAAAGAGAGAATTTAAAACTCAACAGTGTAAGATGAGACAACAGAGAGCTAGGCGACGCAAAGTCACTCAAACTGAAGACTCTAATGTCGAGTGAAGGAAGTCTAGTCCTGAGAAACAAAGCACCTATTTTTTTGTATTTGCATGAAAAACCAGCATTTGACTTCTGAAACAAACACAATTCCCCATTGTTTGCCAAAAATAAAAGAGAGATGAAGTGGAGCTTCAGATTAAAGAAAAATACTGGCAATGAAAACATAATAAGTATTTGTGTTATATAATCTTTCGCATTTCCTGACCAACTTTCCCATTGGCCCTTACCAATCATGGCCTCCTAATAATCCCCATCTATGAATTGGCTTCATTACTCTGTTCTCCTCCCCACTGAGAGCTGGTGTGTGGGGAGCGTTCTGGCGCACTATGGCTGCTGTTGCATCATCCAGGTGGATGCTGCACACTGGTGGTGGTGGAGGGGAGTCCCCATTACCTGTAAAGCGCTTTGAGTGGAGTGTCCAGAAAAGCGCTATATAAGTGTAAGCAATTATTATTATTATTTCTCTGTTGACATTCATAATGCATTTATTGTACTTGTATGAAAGAACATTATACTAAAGAGCAAACATATCACATTCCCCAATAAAGCCAGCTCTGAGCAAATGTTAAATGAGTCCAAAGGGACTCAAAGCTCAGCAGTCAGGGTTTTAGCAACACAGAACAGAATACGTTCAGTGTTGTACTAATGCACAGTGTTATTATTATGAACTATAACAAAATAATAATATCCATGCTTCCATTTTCTAACTACTTCATCCAATTCAAAGTCGCAGTGGAGTCAGCAAGCAACAGGGGCAAGGCAGCATATAACCCGGATGCCTACACACAAGCACAAACACACACCATCACAACAGGGCCAGTTTTCCCAGAAGCCAGGTATCCTAACAGCATGTCTTTAGACTGTGAAAGGAAACTGGAGCACCCGGACAAAAACCCACACAAACAGGGAGAACATATAAAGTGCACGCAGTTAGCACCCCAGAAATAGTACCCACGTCCCCAGGACTGCAAGGCAGCAATGCTAACCACTGTACCACCCAAAACAATAATCCAATAATTGATATATTGCTGAAGTCCCTTGACATTAAAGTGGAAATCAGTGGAAGACAGTTGTCTAGCATCCTTTGAAACTGAAGCTGTGCACTGTTAACCGCTGAATCAGTAACAACTTAATACAACTAGGAATTCTTTGGCATGATGCTTACTACATCAGTCTGTTGTTCTTTAGAATTAAACTATAAATGTCACTTACGCTTGGTGTTTGCCCTGTGAGCAAGGAAGGTAAAGAACTTTAACAGCACTGCTGGCTGCCTGTGATTTATGTTGAGCTGAGGAATTGTCTTCAGATGAAATAAAGGCACTGCCGTTGACAGATGTCTTTGTGGAAGAAATGAGCAGTGTGTCAGTGTTTAAAAGCCAGAGCTGTAAAAACAAAAAGAGAAACTCAGTTCAATGCATAAAAACAATCAGTCTTTAAAGTAATTATTCCTTCACTGTTTGCTGTGTAAAAACACATATAGTGCCCTAGACGTAGTCATCCACACAATGATACAACAAGAAACATCAATCTAAAAATGTTGTACTATAATCTAAATAGCGTTATACAGAGCAAAGAATATTTCTTATAAATAATTAAAATCCAGAAAACAGGAGGATCACATTTATTCACTTTCCTGTAGTTAGTATTTTGCAAATTGTCCTCTGCAGGAAATGCCTCCTTTAGTGTCCGAGTTGGTACTGGTATTTCTGAGAGGGATTTTTGACTATTCCAACAGGAAAAATTGCTCTAGGGCCTTTGTTTTCCTTTTATAACCTGGCTTCATGAGTTTGAAGAACAAATGGTTAATTTGACCAAGTCTAAAGATTGAGATGGTCAGTTGAAAACATTTATTTTCTGTGCCACTTTGTATGTATGCTTATGTTATGTAGAATGTTGTTTTATTTAAAGGAATACTTTGAGGTGTGAATAAATGTGACTCATGTTTTCTGGAATTAATTTTTGAAAAACATGATTTTGTTCAGTCCAGTGCTATTAAGATTACAGTATAACATTTTTAGGCAAAACACATTAGTCTATCCATAGCTAACTATTACATACTATTTATTTCCTTTTTCACCTACGGTTTGAATATAAATGAAAGACACTGCATTTACATAGTAAGGGCTTAGAAAGTTTTAAATATCAATAATCTGCTAAAGACAAGTACTGTGAATATCATTTTTTTAAAATATGATCATGGCATTTTCTTAACCTAACCATGTCAGAATATTCTGCAGGTTTCTAGTCTTGGAAGTTGCTATAGCTTCCATGGTACAGTATTACATTGGGAAATTTGCATATTCCAGTGTGAAGATTCCAGATCTCTCTGTAATAATTATTTATAAAGGCTAGATAAAAGTTAATTGAAAAAGAACTGGTGTTTATTTTAATGATGATAACATCTGCTTTAAGACATCTCTCAAAAATACTGTAATTGTATTGTATTGTAAAGTGTTCTGCACAACGTTAAGGCATCACAAATCACAACTGATTTATTATGTTAGCAGCTTTCACTTGTGAAATAAATCTATGGACATCTTGTGAGTAAATTGATGGAAGCATATCCAAATCTTCATCACCATCTGCACAACACTTCAGCAGTAAACATGCCCTTACCAAAACATATGATTTTCCACTGGGTCCTTGGAGAGAGAAACGAAATGTACTTTGCCTAGCAGACAATTCCACAAGTCTGGCAGCTATAATATTTTCCAGAAACAGGGACCTTTTTCACCAAAACAAGCAACAACAAAGTTTAGTTTACCCTGCATTATCACAAAATCATTTACAGCAGTGTGTCAACCACAATAAACATTGTCCTCTGAAATTATTTCATACAATATAGAATATACACATTATACACTACAAAACATATTTCAAATGATAAATCATTGTAGATTTTCTTAAATTTATATATGGAAAAGAATACATCTAAAGGAAATATGTATATAAATATGTATATATATATAGAAAATATCTATATAAATATATATATATTTCTCTAATATTATTTCTCTACACTTTTTAATATAAAGGTGTTATGCTGTGTTTCTAAAAGAGCTGTGAACTCATGTGTTTAGCAGATAAAATCATTAATCTAAAGAATGAATGAAAACCTGAGACCCAAATAAAAAAGTGCTTGATCAGGTTCCTTTTGTGAAACATTTTAAGGTCATAAAAATAATCAGCACCACTCAGTGACGGCAATGCTCTGTTAAAATTAGAAGAAAAAATGAAAGGAATACCCCAGACTGGTAATGGTAAATGAAGCCAGTTTTCCTCAATTAGAAATTCACATTGGATATGCATAACACATATTCTTTTAAATGCATGAAGAAAGTTCATACAAATATGAAAACATTATTTGATTGTTAATTTTATTTCTGCTAATAAGAAAAAAACTCTTTAATGCAATAATAGTTGAATGCAAAATTAATTACCTGTTTTTAACGTTGGCATTTTCAGTTTCCTTAGAGAGCTGTCTCACAGTCACCTCTGTTATATATAACTTTAGAGTATCTAGAACAAAACCATTTGTTAAAGGTAAGCAAATGCTCAGCTTGCAGCCAAAATAGACTGATGGCATTTCTTGATCTGAAGCTACATTTTCGAAATGCCCTTCCCAGAAATAAGGATCATTTTAAAATCTGCTAGGTGACATTTAAAAATACTTTCTGCAAAATATTATTCAAGTTAACAGAAGAAAATTTTCATCCTTTAATTTTGTGTAAATAATAAAAAGTACCTATAGTACAAAAATAGTGGTATTATTCTGGAACAAAACACAGTCAGTAATTAGAATAAAATGTATAAAATATATAATTTTCATGAGACCTGAGCCCCCAAATCAAAAGAGGTTATGGATAGTTGAAAGAGAAAAGAAAAGACAAGCAATAAGTTAGATGCGTATAAGAAGTCAGGGTTTTCAAGCCCAAGTAATCACTGACAGCTGTTTCTATCAGCTACATGACAACATTCATTACAATTCAATACTTTCATCAGTGCCTGAGATACAGGCTTTGAATACTTTCAGTTTTTTTCTCATGAACTCCCCTAAACCAAGGAGAAAGAAACATTATTTCCACAATTGCCATTTTGACAGCTGATCTCTGAACCACAAAGAAACAGCATTTCCTTAGGACCCGGGCCTTACACTACATGTCCACTGCTGATACTTCCTCAGCCTGTGATGTAGTGAGAGGAAGGCATCATCTTAGCTCAACACCCTGGGCAAATGGTGAGGCTTTGAACCACCTGGTCAGTGAAAAGAGTGGCACAATTAGACATGGAAAGGCTAAAAGAGTCTACAGCACTTGGAGTGAAAGGAATTCCATGAGACGGAAGAGAACTGTGAGGACAGCCTGTGCGTGGAATTAGCCATGCTGCTGGCTGTAATTGGGATGCGTATCCTGGCCAGCTGGAAGAAAGAGGTTCAATCGTCATCTGGGCTCCAGCCTGCAAGGAGAGAGGGTGTTTCACAGGGCAGGAACTCTTGCTAGGGATGGATCGGGCGGATGCTGCAATAAGATGCGCCACTGAATAGCTTACAAGACAAGTGCTGAAGTGCATGTGGGAGCATGTGTAAGAGGAAGGCAATGCCAAGGTAGCCAGGCTAGGGCAGAGGGCAGGATCTCGACAGCACAGGGTGAATCAAGAGTATACCCTGTATCTAATTAGCTGCTGGCTGGTGGGTGGTCAAAAGACTGAAGAAAGGAACCAACAAACTGGCTGTGTCTGTGTCAGGGACACCGCAGTTTCTTATAAAGGAGTGTCCCTGGCCAAACAGGGTCATTCAGTGGAAGAGTAGTGACCAGAAAACAGAGTATGAGAAATGTGACGTACATAGTATGTTGGATTGAAAACTCGAGTGCTGAGTATAAGACGACAGAAAGAGAGGTGGGAAACCCAAGACCGATTCAAAATTAACACTACACCTAGTGATGAAAGAGAAAATGTGATGAGGTGGCAGGAGAGAGTCCTGCATATGAGAAAAGCTCAGGAAGGTGTCTGCTTAGTCTTACCCAAAAGGGAAGAAACAAGAGTCAAGGGTCTGGAAGGGACTAACTCTGCCTCAGGCCCTTACAATTACTCAGTAATATCTCCATAGGAGCCTATCCTAACATCTCCTTTCTCTCCCATGGAGTTCCACTTACTTACACTTTTCCATTTACACTTTATTCAAGTAACTTTTGTAGCCATTTTAGCTTAAGGCCACACCACTGGGCCTGGTTTAAGCCAAGATGGTAGCTCCCTTTTTACTCTATCATGCAGAGAAATATGCTTTTGCAGTTAAAAGGTTGAGGCCAACAAAATCGAGTTGAAAGATCTGATAAATCCCCTTTTTCTTGACAACAACCTTACCTCAGATTAGTTTACGTTTCAGTTAGAAATGAAAATTACTCCCAGATTTCACAATAATATTTTGGTGATACAACATAAATATTCTGTACATTAAATTAACAATTAAAAATTATAATGACAAATAGAAGCACATCAATCACATAACAGAAAGAACATTATATCTTTTCCATTGACAAGCTTATATTTGTTACTGCAAGTAGCTAATTACAGGTATTTTCCAGTAAAATTACTTAGTATCATAAATTTGTTATTGAGCCACTTTCAGTGTAAGGAAATTAGAAATTCTGTTCAGGATAATGCAATGATCATACCAGTAAATTCTATATAAGATTCTGAAAAATGCACACTGCTAGCAGGCTTTGTTACTGCTGTGGTAAAACAGACGGTAGTTGTTTTTATACCTATATTCCTGAAAACATACAACAGAAAATATACCAAAAAGAATGTAATCTATTTTTTTACTGAATTTGTTAGTTCCATGATTTGTCTACTCTAAGGACAACTGAATGTTTAGTTACACAGTACCTGGTGATATTTCCTCTCCAAGCACGGCTCTACAGTTCTTACAAATCACTTTGACATTTTCTTTGGGTTTCTGCAGAGGAAATAAAAACAACAAAATTATTGTCATGTCTACTGTAGAGAATATTCAGAATTAAAAAAACTAAATATTTTAAATGATATCTTCTTCTATAACATTTACTTGAACTTTTTATTTAAAAAAATTAAAGAAATAATATGTTAAAATCATTTAAATCATGCAAACTGTGTTATATGGGTCTTTTATCCATTTTGTTGGGGAATGCAGACTTTCCATTGCTCAGCACAACTCAAACCAGAAAAGGGTCAAATCTTTATCTGTAAATTCACAAATACAACTCTATAACGTAAATGAAGCTTAAATGCAAGAAATTAAAGACGATTTAAATGAAATATGAATAACATGGGAAAAAAACCTATGCAGAAAAAGCTTTGCAATGAGAGTATTTAGCAATTAAATATCTCCTTTGTAGCCAGGGAAGTATCAAATTAATGAGGTGTTCTTACTTTAAAACAGGCTGCACAAAAGTATTGCCAAAATGGATTATGAGGCCAAGGGTTCAAACTGTATTGGTTGAAACCCATGACATAATCTACGGCCAGATGAAAGTTTAATGAGTGCAGCTGTACGCTGTAGAGACAGCGTGATCATTAATCTGCTTTCCAGGTTGCATTGCATTCCTTCAAACTCACAGTCTTTTAAACTCCGTTTATAGATCTGCAGTGCTGCACATTTTCTGCTGTTTATAATTCAAACAAGAAATGTGTTATCAGGGATGCAAGCTATCAGATTTCAGGTCATTTACAATGATTGTGCCAGGCTGAAACAACGAGCTTCTGCAATATAAGCAAAGGATTAAGGGTAAAATATGCTTTCATCCTCAGCAGAGCATAATGCTTTCATTAATGCAGAAAACACGAAAACGCTAATTCTTCCATATCTGGCAGCAGGACAACAAGGAAAATGTGTTATCCACAATCTTGAAAAGGGAAGACTGTCTCCATGCTTTTCAATCACATCTAGAATGAGTGTGCATTACTGAACAACATTATTTTGTTGATTGATAGTTCATATTTATTTTTAGTAAATTGATGCTTGACCTTCAACAGTTAGGAAAACTGCATCATTTTGAACAAACACATTGTATAATTCACTCTCTATCCTATACACATACTGTGACTTGTTTCAGATTGACCTGCACATAGCTACCAACTGCTTTCAACCAACACTTCTTAAAAACAAACTTGCTATGTTGCCTGGGAGCATATAATTTTAGCAAGATAATATAAGCAATCTTTCATCTTCAACAAAGTATTTCTTTTTACCAAAGATACGCGCTATAACTGTGCGTAACAAAATAGTGTCACAGCATCTGAAAAAAAAAATGTTGCATATTCAATTTTCAATATTCAGCGTATTATGCATAATGCAATGTGCAGACGTAACTTCAAAAAGACTTCGTAGATAACAACTGCACTGATTGGCTCACTTGAAAATGAATAATTACTTGGCTTTGGCTGACGTCGCTTTCCAGTGTTTCTGGCTCCTGAGTTAATGTCCCATTGTTATCCCTCTCCCAGCTCAGCAGAATAAAGGTGTCACCAAGCAAACAGTCCTCCTTCCTCGGCAGCAGCTTCTTCTTGGCGAAGGGATCAGGGTGGCAACACCAGTCGTCCACCAGTGCATTCCAGTTCCCATTGGGCAGGGGAAGCACTCTGTTGAACACCCTGCAATCAAACCAGTCTCCCTCCTCAGTCACAATGTCTTACTACTACTAGCAGATCTATCTACTAACGGTCAACTATTTACTAACAGATCTGATCTATTTTAATGGCCATAAGCAATATGCTAAGCAATATTTATATACTACATATGTACACATACAGTGGTGTGAAAAAGTGTTTGCCCCCTTCCTGATTTCTTATTTTTTTGCATGTTTGTCACACTGAAATGTTTCAGATCATCAAACAAATTGAAATATTAGACAAAGATAACACAAGTAAACACAAAATGCAGTTTTTAAATGAAGGTTTTTATTATTAAGGGGAAAAAAATATCCAAACCTACATGGCCCTGTGTGAAAAAGTGATTGCCCCCTAAACCTAATAACTGGTTGGGCCACCCTTAGCAGCAACAACTGCAATCAAGCATTTGCGATAACTGGCAATGAGTCTTTTACAGCACTGTGGAGGAATTTTGGCCCACTCATCTTTGCAGAATTGTTGTAATTCAGCCACATTGGAGGGTTTTCGAGCCTTAACCGCTTTTTTAAGGTCATGCCACAACATCTCAATCGGATTCAGGTCAGGACTTTGACTAGGCCACTCCAAAGTCTTCATTTTGTTTTTCTTAAGCCATTCAGAGGTGGACTTGCTGGTGTGTTTTGGATCATTGTCCTGCTGCAGAACCCAAGTGCGCTTCAGCTTGAGGTCACAAACAGATGGCCGGACAATCTCCTTTAGGATTTTTTGGTAGACAGCAGAATTCATGGTTCCATTTACCACAGCAAGTCTTCCAGGTCCTGAAGCAGCAAAACAGCCCCAGACCATCCCACTACCACCACCATATTTTACTGTTGGTATGATGTTCCTTTTCTGAAATGCTGTGTTACTTTTACGCCAGGTGTAATGGGACACACACCTTCCAAAAAGTTCAACTTTTGTCTCGTCAGTCCACAGAGTATTTTCCCAAAAGTCTTGGGGATCATCAAGATGTTTTCTGGCAAAACTGAGACGAGCCTTTATGTTCTTTTTGCTCAGCAGTGGTTTTCGTCTTGGAACTCTGCCATGCAGGCCATTTTTGCCCAGTCTCTTTCTTATGGTGGAGTCATGAACACTGTCCTTAACTGAGGCAAGTGAAGCCTGCAGTTCTTTGGATGTTGTTGTGGGGTTTTTTGTGACCTCTTGGATGAGTCGTCGCTGAGCTCTTGGGGTAATTTTGGTCGTGCGGCCACTCCTGGGAAGGTTCACCACTGTTCCATGTTTTCGCCATTTGTATATAATGACTCTCACTGTGGTTCGCTGGAGTCCCAAAGCTTTAGAAATGGCTTTATAACCTTTTCCAGACTGATAAATCTCAATTACTCTGTTTCTCATTTGTTCCTGAATTTCTTTGGATCGCAGCATGATGTCTAGCTTTTGAGGATCTTTTGGTCTACTCCACTTTGTCAGGCAGGTCCTATTTAAGTGATTTCTTGATTGAGAACAGGTGTGGCAGTAATCAGGCCTGGGTGTGGCTAGAGAAATTTAACTCAGCTTTCCAAAGATGTGATAAACCACAGTTGATTTATGTTTTAACAGGGGGGGCAATCACTTTTTCACACAGGGCCATGTAGGTTTGGATTTTGTTTTTCCCTTAATAATAAAAACCTTCATTTAAAAACTGCGTTTTGTGTTTACTTGTGTTATCTTTGTCTAATATTTCAATTTGTTTGATGATCTGAAACATTTCAGTGTGACAAACATGCAAAAAAATAAGAAATCAGGAAGGGGGCAAACACTTTTTCACACCACTGTATATTGCATTTGCCAATTTTGTGATAGACAATTTTCATATTAAAATGTGTTTTATTTCCCCACATTGAAAACAAAAAGGACACAAAGGGACAGTGACAACGATTTCAGATATCACTCACTGAAAATATACTCTTGGAATGGGTTAAAAAGAAAATAAAAAAAAATATTTGAAAGTTATAAATCCTATGGAAGTTTTAAAGGCTGGTTTGTCTTCTGTGCCTTTCCGACCATCAGTGTAAACATAATTGTATTACAAGGCTGACAATTTTATTCTTTAATTTATTTTACATAAAAATGCTGCCAGCCCTCTTTGCTTCACGCTGTTTAGTGCAAGACAAAACAGATGCTGTCTTACCTCCGAAAGGAAAGCAGATAGCTAAATGCATTTGTCTTAACACTGGGACATTTCAACTGCATTGTTTGCAAAGAGTTCAATTAAACTTCAGTGACTTTCCCTTCAAGTGCTTGTAAATAAATCAACCTCTGCCCTTACCTCTCCATTAGGACCTGCTCCCCACAGGACTGGCAGGCGAGACAATAACTCTTCCGAGCTTTCAAACTTTCAATCAAACTTGGAGGTGCTTCTAAACACATTAAAAAAAAATGAACATTTTTTGTTAACCTTGTACTTGGCAAACCTATGAAATACAGCAGAGCAGAAAACATCCTGAGCTATAAATGACAAGCAATCTGTGCAAAATTGGATTTGTCTGGCAAGCATTTTCCTGCTGTCCTTGTACAGTTTTTTTTTTATTTTCTCCCATAAACCTAAGATACCCTGCAAGTAAAAGAAAAAGCCTAAATAGTTACTGAATATCTTCTTTGCATGAAATGCTGGGGATTATGAGGGGCAATGTTTTTATAATAACTGTTCACATCAATATGTATCCACCTAACACACACACACTGGCATTTACATCTCATCCTGATGCTAAAGTAAATATTGTTAGCTCCAGTCTAAAAGATACTAGAGAATGCCAGCAGCCACGTCACCCTGCAATTCAAACCTGGCAACCCACTGAAGCTCAGTAGGTGTGAGCCTGGTCAGGACCTGAATGGAGAGACCACCTGGGAAAAAACTAAGGTTCATGCTGGAAGAACTGTTAGTGGGGCCAGTAGGGGGCGTTCAACCTGTGGTCTAATGTGGATCCTAATGCCCCAGTATAGTGATGGGGACACTATTCTGTAAAAAGGTGCTGTCCTTCTGATGATATGTAAAACCAAGGTCCTGCCTCTCTGTGGTAATTAAAAATCCCAGGGCGCTTCTCAAAAAGAGTAGGGGTGTAACCCCAGCGTCCTGGCCAAATTTCCTATTGGCCTTCACCAATTATGGCCTTCTAATAATCCCCCTCTGTGAATTGGCTTCATCACTCTGTTCTCCTCCCCACTGATAGCTGGTGTGTGGTGAGAGTTCTGGTGCACTATGGCTGCCGTCGCATCATCCAGGTGGGGCTGCACACAGGTGGTGGTGGAGGGGAGTCCCCATTACCTGTAAAGCGCTTCGAGTGGAGTGTCCAGAAAAGCACTATGTAAGTATAAGCAATTATTATTATTGTTGTTGTTTTTTCTGGTTGCTTTTTCAAATTATAAATAATTAACTAGGAGTAATATCTGACTCTGAATAGAGGCCTTCATAATCATTGAAATTTGAAAGAAAATTAAATTTCCCTCCAATCCGAGATAAATAAGAGTTTATTATTGAATAACATACACAATACACAATGGTGTTGTATAGTTACAGCTTATCTCCTTCATCTAATGGATTTATGCAAATAAAAAATACAAAAGCACAGCTTTAATTTTATTTTTCCGTTTCTGTGTTGTTAATGTTGTCATCAATTCTTCCATCATATTAAAATAGTGCCTTAACATTTCATCTGAGATTTGAATTAACGTGTTTTAAAGGCTTTCACTTACCACTAGTGCAGCACAAAATCTGAAGATATTCACATTTTTGTAAACTGCAGCAACTGCAGAACCAAATAGTGACCATGACCTGAGCACATCCATTTTACAACGCAAACATAGCTTTGGGAATGTTTCGATAAGTATATGCCCTGTGATATTTTGATATCTTTATATTGTTACGTCTTGCTTTCTGCGCAGATCATCATTGTAAATGAGAATCTGTTCTCAATTGCCATATCTAATTAAAACAAGGATTCTCCTGGTTCATTTCTTCTTTATATTAAATGGATGCTGGCAACCAAATCTTAATCCTTGAACTAGGTTTAGGAGTATAGACATCATGCTGGCTCCACAATATTGTAGCCCTGTATAATAGGTTTTGAACATTTACTCAATGGAATAGAAACATTCCTGTTCCTTTTCATTAGACCCCAGACAAGCAAGGCCCTAGCCCCCTACATCGGATATTATCCTCCTCTTTCACACCTGATACTCTGTACCTGTGTCCTGATCAGCATGCAGCTGCATCCTTATGTGAAGCCCATCTCCTGCCGCACTTGGCACTTCCCTGCAGGAATCTTGGATGATGGCGACCCCTGCTGGCAGCTGCAGATCCACCAAGCATCCAGGTGTCTTTATTTCTAGAGATGACGGCCCACACAACAGTTGTGCCTCTGACAGGTCTTTGGCAATGTCTTTGCTGGAATGTTACAGAAAACCGTGATTAACAAGCGGCTTAAATTTGCATACACATAGCTCTTATGATAGATTTCACAAATCTCTACCCGCAGTGGCTCGGTAGTTCCACAAGTCAGTCAGTTTAGTGTTCCTTCTGACAGGTTTCTGTGATGCAGCTGTGGCTTTGTACTTCATCAAAGTCTCTAGAGTTAAGCGATAAGCGAAACCTTACAGGAATATATATCAAGATTCCGGGGAAGCCTCGAGCAAGTGCATTACTGCACAACAGATGTTACTTTCAAAACAATATTTCATTTTTCTCACTTTAAATAAAGCAAAATTTACACCGATGGCTTCATATGCAAGAATTGTCTAATACCGAGCCTACCTATGATCACAATACAGTACCAAAGACCATCCAGGAAAATATACCATACTTGTATTTATTTCAGGATTATTTCATCAGAAGCCCTGAGTTGGTAATTTTGCTCCTTCATTATTTTATGAATCCTTAAATCATAGGAGTTTACCTGTGAAAAAATGGTGGCATGTTATTTGACATGCTCCAAAGTGGCAGGAAAATGTAGTATTTCGAGTATAGATAGAGTATTTAAATAGAACTACATTTTGACACTACAGACAAAATCTGCTGTGGAAAGAATGTATCAGTGGTGTGTAGTGATAGACTGTAGGAACCCAGCAAGGACATTAATGGATTGTCTGGTAAACCCTATACAATAATAAGAAAGTTGTTATTGTTACATTACATTAAAAATCCAATATAATGCAGATATTGAGATATGAAATTGAGATATAAAAGCCACTATTACCAGAGAAAGAATACTAAAATGCTTTTGAAGTGCACCACAGATTCAAGATAAACATTACATTTTATCTTTACAATCGCCTGTAAATAACTTTCTAAAATTTAAAAATCACACTGTATTAGTTATTGGTGCATTTATGTCAGATTTCCTTACATAAAATATCGAAGCCTAGTTTGTTCAACATTTGCTTGCAGTTGGAGAGCAGAGGATGCTCCTCTGCTAAATCCACTAAGCATAAATTTCTAAGTAACACAACAGGTAAAGGCAATTACTCCGAGTACTGCATGAATGCTACAATACAGGCACCAAAAGTTCCAGTCTAGGTTACGTTAGTAGTCTGCTGTGACTAGGATTCATCTCCATTGATCACTTGTGCAATGCCCACTAAATGTATTTATACCCCTGAAGAAGCAGTAACAATAAATATCAAATAATAGAAAACTTGACAGATTGGAGAATGTTTCTTGCTTGAAAAATTCTAAAAATGTAATACAGTAATCTGTACATGAGACAAGATGTTTGGGATGTAGCTATAAATCCAAAAGACCAGTTGGAAAACACACTGGTATTTTCAGAACACAGACTGCGGAAACCCACCATTCAAAGTTGCCAGCAAGAATGTGGCTTTTATAGCTTTTGCAATGAAGTCACCTCTTATAAGAGCCAACCACAAAAAGAGGTGACTCAAACTTGCCAGACATCATTTGAAAGACAACTGAAACAATGAAACAATTTTATGGAGAGTGTATTATCCATCAGAAGGTCCTGGAGTCCTAGTCAAGACAGAGGAAACCATAGACTCCAACAGGTACCAGGACATTTGTCCCTAAATACCAGTTCTTTATGTCTGGTTTGTTGTTTATCCCACACTGAAGCTGAATATCTTGCATGTATAAACATTATTATCCTGAAATATTATCCAATACATGGACTGCACTGTCTGTTGTTACAACAATACCATGTAGATCAAAGCTCTTTAAATGTGTTCAAAATAATGTTGTGCAATGAGATTACAACGACAATAGCATGTAGATGTCTAAAGCTGTAAAGTTGGCATTTACAGTCTTCATATGTGCAGTGTAGTTTTCATTGTGTTACAAATATCACAACCACAGCTTACCTTCTGTGGTTTTTCCCCATATACATGCTCCACCATCACCAAATGATTCAGAACACAGATTCAGTAAAATACAGCCATTTGTAAATATCTAATGATTATCATCCATATTGATTGTTACACTGCAGTCAGGTTCCCCAGTGACATATAACCATACATAAGGCTCTGGGCAAATGAGCATTTGATGATTGTAATCTAGCTGGTTAACGTTCTTTTAACAAGCAACTACAGTAATGGACATACACAGAGCGACCATGCGGTAAACTAAGATTTTTAAAAGGCTTTTAAAAAACTTCCTCATAAAAACATTCTTGCTGCTTCATACACACCACAAATTCTTGGATCACTTAGCTACTGGCATCCAAACAATCTAAATGGGCCAAATGGCCTCCTCTCATTTGTAATCTGTCTTATGTTCTCTGGATCTCCCAGTGATGACCTATTGCTTTTGCATCCACACTGTGGCTGCTGGTGTGTGGAAGCTACTGTATCTTTCATGAGGTGCTCCTGGTCATAAAACATTGTTGACTGGATCATAGCTGCTTTCTTTTAATTAGTGGAAATGCTACAGTTCAGTGAGAATGGATACATAGGTTATTGTCCTGCGTACTATCCTGCCTGCCTGTAGCAATCTTGACTCATAAGTTTGTAATTTGCTCTCTTTCACTTAGCCATGTTGTCACTGTGCTGTAGTTAAAACCAGAAACCTTGAATTTCTCCATCCCGTATGTGCAACAATTATCTTTGCAAGTGAAAACTCACAATCATTGATTTTTGACACCTCTTGTTATACTTTTATACTCACAAGCATTACTAAGCATGGGTTAGTAATTATGTTAATAATTGATTCTACACTGCTGGACTTTATCTAATGAGAAACAAAAAAATCTCTTGCATTTTTTTCCAAAATGGTCATGGAAATAAAAACAAGAGAGCAAACATTTAAAATACCTTAGAATATGTTGTAAGTTACACATAAAGAATGTGGAAAATTCAATATAGGCAACATAATGAAGTAACTAGGGAGAGACGAGCTTGAAGCAAAGTTAAGAGTTTAAAATCTGCAAACACCTCTCAGGAATGAGCTCACGTTTCCCTCTGCTCTCAGCGAGGAGGGCTGCTGATTTATTTTCACAATCTCACCACTCCAGTGCTTCACACTGTGCCAAAGGGCAGGGCTGAAGGAGGCCAGGGCCCCCACTACATTCTGACTGTCAAGGCCAGGCTGTAATTGGCCACCCATAGCTTAATGAAGTGGAATGTCCTTTTCTTTACAAACAATTATTTTAGTTCATGCCTGTGTTTGCTGTTTTAATAAGCAGCTTTATAACAGTTTCCACGAGGAGCTGGAGAATTTAAAAGCTCTGTGTTTTAAGACACTCGCAGAATGAATACATGAGACCGTTTTTGTTTTTAATAGGACAATTGTAAAAAAAAAATCATTTAAGTTCATAGTGAGGTTTCAATTGACATTAAATACATCAGAACATTTTTCATTAAAATCTGAACATTGATATCAAAATATGAGGATCGGGCTCAAATCTGTAGAGATGTAGGGAAAAGGTGTAGCCTTTTCCCAGGTTTAAGATCATGTACAATGAATTATTGGGAATCAGGAGAAGCGTACCTAGTATTGGTCCTACATAACAATATCAGGAGTTTATATTCAGTTACATCATCCACTTTCTAACCTGTTCTTCCAGTTCAGGGTTACTGGGGAGCTGGAGCATATCCCAGCAATCAATGAGTACAAGGCAGAGTACACCCTGCACTGGACGCCGGTCCATCACAGGACAGACACATAGACACAGATACGTGCACACTCTCCCCTGAAGCCCATTTTCCCAGAAGCTAATTAACTTATCAGTATGTTTTTGGACTGTGAGAGGAAACCGGAGCACCCAGAGGAAACCCACATGATCAAGGGGAGAACATGCAAACTCCACACAGATAGAAACCCATGTGTGGAACTGAACCCTAGACCCAGCACTGTGAGACAGCAATGCTAACCACTGCATCACCATGCCACACTCAGGTACATCAGTGTAATGAAAATCTTTAGAGTTTTATCATTAATGACTGGGTATTAATCATTCTATTTAAATAATAGACAATGTATTCTTGCATCCATGAAATATTTCTGGCTGAATTTTTTTTTACATATTTGGATAAAGTGAATCATAATGAGGGATCTCATTTTGTAAATCCTTTGGTTATGACAGTCATTGCACATCAAATGTTCTTTTAAAGTGAGGGCAGAATTTTCAGAAAATGACCTTCACACAGGGAACAGTCAGGTGTTTTGGAGCTAGTGTTTTGTCTAAACTGTATAGCTGCACTTGATTATTTCAAATTGCCTTTGCTGCTGGTGGCAACTATGTTCTTTGAAGCATAAAAGATCTAGAGCTACACGGCAGATCCTAAGCCCTATGCAATTATTTCCTTTGTACAAAGTAATATGTCTCTTACCTCTTTCAAGACAGGTCTGCCCCCAGAAAAACACAGCTCATCTCTATCTCCTCATCTCAGACCCTACGGGACATTGCAACGGGGACTATGACAGGGCACTGCCAGAGCAATGCTGTGACAGTAACACACAATTAACAAAAAGTGGTGAAACCAGGGATCGTGACATTACCACAAGGCACATGGCAGGCAACAAAGAGACGCAAGCAACAACAGATGTTTACTCAATAATTCATTGAGAAAAACAACTGTTAATTGAAGACTTTCCTACAAAGAACCACTGTTTACAGATCCAGTGAAAGGTACCTGTAATCAGCTTTGCAGCAGCTGCCATTTGCAATTGGAGACTTGAAGGTAGAGTAAAGGGAAAAAAAGTAAAGGCTGGAGCAAGATAAAGGTAACCAGAAAACTGAAACCTCTAGTAAAGAAAAAAAAATTGCACAACTAAGGGTCCTCTGTCATTTTAAAGATTTAGAACAGACATACATCTTTGTGTATTGTTGAGGACAAGGTGAAACACTAAGCCTAGTGAAACATACTGTACAGTATACAATAGTTAAAAGGGAATACAGGCAAAAAATAGCTCTTAAACGTCCAAGACACCATACAATTCAATTCAAGGTACAAAAAAAAAACACTGCCACAATTTTCAGCAAACTATATGAATTACTGTCAGACTGTATTAGCCATTACTTCATACTGGTAGAGAAAATCACTGCTAAAACCCAATACAAATATTCCACACTCAATGTGAATGGAAAGGAACAGCACTGACAGTTTACAGTCACAGGTTCAGCACTGGTACCTTTTTAAACGTCTAAGTAATTCTTAAACTGCAAGACGTTTGTATTCAGGGTAATGAATGTTTCTGGTTTGAGAACTGTTTGAGAGAAAAAACAGGGAATACAGGATCGCACAAACAAGCTATAATTATAAGATGTGAAACACTGAGCAAGAAGCGATCCATGAAAAAGTATTCAAAGTCTATAATGACAGAATTTTCATCTTCTAAGCAACTATACAATGCACTAGAATAAACTGTTAGAATATTGCAAGCAAATACGGTCATTAGGAAAAAATATAACTGGAATCAGTCCGTAGAAGAGAGACCAGGTACAATCCTGAGCTTAAAGAAATACTCTACTCTGAAAACCAAAACAATGTTTAATATTTTTTGTCATAAATACAGAAGACTACAATGTGATCGAGCTCAAGTATGTAAAATTCTCACAGGTAGCGAGAAAGTCAACCCACTTAACTCAGGATAAAAAAAGAACCATGACTCATAGGACACGAGTGAAAACTACAAAAAAGCTCATTTAAAATTGAGAATAGAAGGCACATTCTCAATATAAAAGTCGGGAGTAAGGAACAAGCTACCCAGCCATGCTGTCAAAGCTGATACCTTGACTTTTTTTTTTTAAAAAGGTTGCCTGGATGAGATCCTCAGATTAGCTACTGGGCGAGATTGGCCTTAATTCACATAAACTTTCTACAATTTTTAATTCATCCTAGCAGTGTGTCATGAAGCAAATAGTTTGCCCAGGGCATTCCCTATGCACTGATTCAAGGCAACATGAGGCAAAGGCACTGAGGTATTATTCTCAAGAGGAGTACTTGCACCACTCCTTCCTATCCACAGACTAACAAGTTGGAAAAACATAACCAGCAGACCCTAAAGACCTCTGTGAATGACACAAGTGGAGAGCAAGAGCAACATCTGCAGAAACTTCTCATTATTCACACAATTGAAGGCATTCCAAGAACACACAGGGTTCTCATCCTTTGAAGTGATTAAGGCAGGGGTGAGACAGTTCTGCGATGTGCTGGATACTGAAGGTACAGAAGGTGTAAAGTACATCAGAACACAAACTGCTTCCAAGCTGCAAGGGCCTTTAACATCATCTTTGGATCAGCACCCCTTACACACGTTAGAAAGGAAATCATCCACGTGCTTGCAAGAGTAAAAGAAGACTGATGTTATTACTGATCCAAGACGATGATACACAACTATCCAACTGCAGGAGAGGGTGGATGGTGCTATACACATAACAATGTTAGACCACAGCAACAGCCACTGGAACCCAAAGAGCTTATGGCATGCTGGACCACATTCAAATTACTCCCTTTCTTTATCACATCTTTTGGAGTTCAGCACTGGCTGTTTTTCAGCTCAAATGGTTTTCGGATGAATATAAAAAATGCACACCTGCCACTTTTCAAATAATGTGGTCTTTTACAGTATCAGCTCAGATCATCGTCTCAGGCTCTCGGGAATGTTTTGGCTAGGACTAGGAAAGCAGGACTTACAATTAGTGGAAAGAGCATATGTTGGAAACATCTGAAGAGTAATATTTAGGTTACAGCTTTGACCCCAACATTCCACTAGCACGGGGTCTACAAGGTTAATAACATTGGGGAATGCCTTCAAGCAGCCAGGAGAAACTCCTTTCTTGATTTGATAAATACCATTCATTCTAGTATCTACAAACTCTGAAGCAGCAGCAATGCTTGTTTGAACACTAGCAGCTGAGAATTAACAAGTGCAACTGAAGAATCTGATTAGATGTGATCCTGTGCTACACAACATGACTTCACTCAGCCCTTCAGTATCTACTGTACATGGACATGCCATGCGGATCTGGGGTACTGTCTGTGTGGAGTTGGTATGTTCTACCTATGTTCGCGTAGGTTTCCATCAGGTGCTCCAGCTTCCTCTCAGAATCCACAGACGTACTGGTAGGGTTAAATGTTTTTTGGGAAAACTGGGCCTAGGTATAAGTGTGTGCAGTTATGTCTGCCCTGAAATGGACTGGTGCTCCATCCAGGGTGTGCCTCACCTTGAAAGCATTGCATGCCAAGCTCCAGCACCCCCCTGACCCTGAATTGGATGAAGCTGTTAAGGAAATGGATGGATAGAATGATAAATAAACCCACCTGGTTTCCAAAAAGTACAGGTGTCCCCAGCAGTACCACCAACATCAACGGATCCGGGGATGAAAAGGAGAAAGAAATTATACTCTTTTAAGCAGTGATGTTTTAGTGAGGCTCTAAATATTAAGATACATACACATGCATATTTTTAAAACATGCAAAGAAACTAGATAAACATTAAATGCGTTCATGAAAAAAAGTCTCACAGTGCCATCTGGTGGCAAAGAAAGGATCTGGATTCTTTACCTATAATATCCTTAGAGGGCAAATTTAATTACTAACCAAACAATGAATGATATTTTAGAACAGAGGAAATTATTGTTCATTTATGTTGTATCTGAGTGTTTTTTATAAATGAATTATGTATATGTAATTTTTGTCTTTCATAAATTTGTTTCAGTTGGTCCATCAAGCTCATTTGGTTGCTAGTAGGTAATTGAAGGTTATTCACAGATTTCTACAGGAAATCATTAGTGGTTGTCAAAAAACTATATTTCCATATACGTGTTATGTATTCAAGAAAACATGGGATTTACAATGTGTATATCTAAAAATACCCATGATTTTTGTGTTCCTGCTGCACTGTTAACACTTGTGGTTCACAGGATGGGTCCATTCTGAGTTTTGCTTTGTTCCATGTAATCAAATAACTTACTATATTTGTTTCATCACAAAAAAGACTTTGTGTGAATGCCCTCTTTGTCTTTTGACCAGCTACTTAAGCACCTTGCAAGAAAATTGTGATTATCAACAGGAGCATCACAATGTTTTCAGTGTTTCTGAAAAACAACTAACTCTTCAAACACCTAATACTAAATGCAACAAATTACTTAAATTTCTTAAAGTTGATTTCTTAATTATTCACCTCATAATTCTTTTTTCTAATTTTTATGCTTATCTCGTCCACTTTCACATAAGAGATCATAAGCACCACCAAAAAAAGTATAAAAAGACATTCATATTTTCACACACAATGTTTTACCATACAAATCACAGCAACGGTTCCATTTCATTAATAGGAGCAAGACATGGACTATATGGACTAGTTGTAACATCATATACACCTTTTTCAGACATGTCAGCAATTCCATCAAGTGGAGATTTACAGTGATGGGTCATAAGTGTTGTGACAAATTCAAAATTCATTAATTTTAAAGACTTTTATATTTACATTTACACAACATTCCCAGACAGTTTGATGTCTAGTTTTCACATCATAGGGATTTGTAAGCACGAGCATATCATTGAAACAGTCTGTCATACTTTAAATTTCACGCCTGCTCTTTTAACAGATGGATCTAAGATGCGAATGAAGTGCTAACTTTGGAAGAAAAAAAGTGATTCAACATAAACATTTTCATAACTGTAACAATTATTAACGTCCTTCTTGTTTTCAACATTAAATCGGGGGTGTACCAGACTCATTCACTCAGTCATTTTAACCACAAATTCTGTCCAAAACCTTTTATGTTGAGATACTTCTAGGTTATGAAGTTTCAGGATCTAGCAATTGTAGCCCCAATTTCGAAAAATAAATCTCACACTGATATTTTGCTTCTTTTCTGTTTGGCTCGGCTACTGACGATGCATGCATTCAAACACAAACTAGCCAACTGCAAACAAGGGAATTAACTTGTCATTAACTTGTTTCATTATTCACTTGTTTCAAAAATTTATCAATTGTAAAAGGATGCTTAATATAATCGTGAGTTTATTATCTGTTCTTATCTGAACTCATATTTTCCTTTCATTTCTAAAACTGCAAGTGTAAATGTAACTAAAAAATAGGCTGTATTCATTATATTTGAATCAAGTTAAAATCACCGAATATTAAAGAGAATCGAAACAAAAAATGTAAAGTAATAGCTGTATCTGAAAACACGAGATGTAATACTTCAAACTGGAACCTAATTTATTACTTTCAATACAGCTTGTAGCACACTAATAAAATATTGAAAAATTGATTAACCTTAATACCAAAAGTCCGCTTTGAAGTCGTGTTCTCAACTCCAAAAAGAATCCACTCTGCTTTTCGGTTGTATCCATTATTTATTTTAATTTTAATATGATGGTTTTTAAACAATCACACTCTACTACACTCTTCTCTTCACCACACGTTTGGAATCATCAACAAACCCCTCATGCATCCGGAAGAATATTGCCGCCAGGGTCAGAGGTTATGAAAGCCCAGAAGCAAGCGGTAAAGAATTGTACAGCGACATCAGCGGTGAGTGTCTGTAACTGCTTCGCATGGCAAGAAACTGAAAAAAAAAATCGATTTTTCTTCTTTATTGTAATTAAAATCTTAGTAATTAAAAAAGAGGGAAAATAAAGTAGATTAATTCGAAGATATATATAATAAAAACACCACCTTTAAAATAACTTTATATACAATTTAAATCACATATACACAGAATGTACTGATTAAGAGTATAATTAAATATGGAGCAGGGTTCTCAAGCTTGATTCCTGTGTCAAGAGTGTCAAGTTACACTGTTATATCATTGTCTTGTATGTCCATCCATCCATCTTCTAACCTCTTCATCCCTTTCGGTGTCACGGTAGCCTGCAGCTATACTAGCAAGAAATGGACGCAGTCGATCATGGGTCACACAAAGACATGCACACACTCGCATCCAACATCTCGAATCACACACCAATTTTCATAGAAGCCAATATACCTACTAATACGATCATGGAGAGGAAGTATAAACAGTGAATTGGTTAATTGCACCACCATTAACTATACATATGTACAGTTGTGAGAAAACTGAATTATATGGTTTTCTGCATGAATGGCTCCTAAAATGTGATCTGATCTTCATTTAAGTCAGGATAATAAATAAAGACAGTCTTAATTAACAAACAACACAACATTTTACATTGTCATATCTTTATTGAAGAAATGGTTTAAACAATTTGATGGAAAAAGTATCTGAACCCTTATGTTTAGTAACTAGTGGAACCTTCTTTATTGGCAATAACCTCACCCAAATGCTTTCTATAGCTGCTGATCAGACATGCACAGAAGTTAGGAGGTATTTTGGCCCATTCCTCTATACAACACTGTTTCAGTTCATGTATATTTTTGGGATGTCTTGCTTGAACGGCCTGCTTCAGATCACATCACAGCATTTTCAATGGGATTGAGGTCAGGACTACGATTTTGCCATTCTAAAATACAGAATTTCTTCTGTTTGAGCCACTCTGTTGCCGATTACCTCCTGTGTTTTGGATCATTGTCATGTTGCATGACCCAACTATTTTTGAGTTTTAGATCACAGACAGACACACTGACATTCTGCTGTAGAATTTCCTGATACAACGTGGAATTCATTGGTCCCTCAATGATTGCAAGCTATCCAGACCCTGAGGCAGCAAAGCAGCCCCACACCCTTATACTCTCTCCACCCTGCTTCACAGTTGGGATGAGGTTTTGGTGTTGATATGCAGTGTTTTGTTTTCACCAAACATAATGCTGTGTACATTTACCAAAAAGTAAAACTTTTGTCTCATCTGTCCACAGAACATTGTTGCAGTAATGCTGTGGAACATCCAGGTGGTCTTTAGCAAACTTGAGACGGGCAGCAATGTTTTTTTTGGAGAGCAGTGGTTTCCTCCATAGTAACCTCCCATGAACACCACTCTTGTTCAGTGTTTTTCTTATGGTAGACTCATGAACACAGACGTTATCAAGTGCAAGAGATGCCTGTAGATCCTTAGCTGTCACCCAAGGGTTCTTTGTCACCTGAAGATTATACGGCATGCCCTTGCACCGATCTTTGTAGGACTCCCACTCCTAGGGAGAGTACCAACAGTGCCGAATTTCTTCCATTTGTAAACTATCTGCCCGACTGTGGACTGATGGAGGCCCAAGTCTTTAGAAATCCTTTTGTAACCCTTTCCAATCTTATGAGTTTTAACAACCCTTCTTCTGAGGTCCTCTGAAATCTCTTTTGATCAGGCCATATTGCACTTCAACAGAATTCTGTTATGAAAAGCAAGTAACCACTTGTGTGATTTTTTATACGGCAGGGCAAGTCAAACCCACACCTGAATCGATTGGATCACCTGACTCATTGATTGGAATACCTGACGCCAATTACCCTTTTTTTCCAAGATGTCATTATCCTAGAGGTTCACATACTTTTTCCATCAATAGCCTTGATTGTTTAAACCATTTGTTCAATAAAGATATGACACAATGTAAAATGTTGTGTGTGACACCCTAAGAAGGCTCCACATCTGAAACGTTGTGTTTTTCTTCTCTTTTCAGCATGGAATAAACCTTTACTTGTTCCTTTGCATACTGACTATAGTTTCTAATCTAAATATAAACTTGTTTACAGACTAAAATAACCAAAATATTTCAAATGTATTTGCAGATCCTATATTACGATGAGACTGCCAGCTTTCCTGTAAAGAAACAGTAAATATTCGTTATTTGAGCTGCTTCACTTTACCACCAGATGGCATCCGCCTCACGCCACCTGCTGGCCGATCATGAAAGCAGCGGTTTCGATTTACGAAAAAGGTCAAACTAATAGAAACTAAAAGTGGAAAATTAAAAACAAAAGTTCTGGATGTGTGCATCACATATAAATATTAATTATTTAATTAACTGCTTGACTGTAATATTTCTAAATAGACTCCGGTGTGTTTTAGGTAAATGCAAGTTCAATGAACTAATATAAAACCTATAAATCCCGACTAAGAAACTAATAAGAGTAACTGCTTAATTGACTGATCAGGTTGTCTTTTCGAAAAACATAAAGACACTGGGCCCCGCAGTGTATGATACGGATACCATATTACATTATTTGAAAAACACGAATTCATTGCAATTCCGACTTTTATCAAGTGCTTTCAAGCAGTGTGAGAGAGTACAAGATCCCTTTAACTCTGAGTTTCCGAGGTTGGCAGACTGTCACCTCGCTTGGAGGAGAGGAGAGGGGGGACCAACTACTTCTCGTCATGCAGCACACAGCTTGTATACTATGTACAGTGTACATTTGGTGGAATATCATGTGAAGCATGATTTTCCATCTTGTATTTAAGTCCTCGCTTTAGTGATAGTGTTGCACTTCAGGAATGAAGCGAAGTATCACTCTCTTTTAAATGAGGTTCACGCGCTTGGGTAAAACGCAGCCTCGCTCGCGCCGATTGCTGGCCATTAGGTAAATATGCGGTCGATCCACACTCACACATATTATTACCACCACCACCAATAATAATAATAATAATAATAATAATGGAACAGGTAAATTAAATTACTTAAATTTACAGTGATCCATTTATCACCATCGCTCTATTTAACTAGACCACTTATGAAAATACTTTAACAGGAAAGTCGCTATCAGTCTTCTTGTTACTTTGACAAATGTTGAGTGTTACAAGTTCACAACTACAGTACTCGGATCGGACGCGATCGGTGCGGAACCTTTCAGCAGGGGTGCGCGCAGAGTCGGGAGCCGTGAGTGCGGACCGCGAGCCGCAGTGCTGTCTGGGAGCTGTCAGCCGGACTTGGGCTTTGTGTGTCATAGTCATAGATCTGCAGTCGGGGCAGAGAGGAAATCAGGGATGAGCTGCCCGGGCGTCCTGTGGCATGTTTACGACATTCTGCTGACCCGGAATGATGTAGGATACCCACACGTTTTACTGGATTACGTAGTTTCTTTTCTGCTCTAGTACCAGCGTTTTTCCGAGTGACAAGGGCCCTATATTTCTTGAATTGCTGTTATTCAGTGTTAAATCCCTGCCCTAGCGTAGACAACCTTGTTTTTCTTTCATACATTTATTGGGTGGTTCAAAACCTACAGACGGTAAGCACACTTTATATCGGCATACGTATTTAAATGACGATATTTTGTACATCCTTTTAACTGAAACTGATTGTATGAAAGCACGACTTTTTTTAGACAGGATTGCTTCTTGTGGAAGATGCTGTGACATGACAGTTACAGATCTATTATGATGAAAAGATCCCTAAAATAAAGGCGACATCCATTTTTCTTGCGATCTGTAGCTAAAATGTATTAGTATATAAATCCAGCTGTTTCCGTTTTTAACACAAACACGTTTTACTTTTAGCTATGGATGCTTAAATACAGAAAAGGGCATTCTTATTCATCTATAATAATCATATATTGATCATTTTGTGTCGCAGGCCGAATCGAAATACGAGTACTGTGCTTCTAGTTTATAGTCATCGACATCTGGTGATATTTACAAATGCAGGCGTAAAAGCAAAGACTTCCTTCAAGTGCCGGAATCATTGAGTGGCTCTCTGTTACAGTGCTTTAGAATATTATACTCAAAGCTTTGGTCCTGGAAAAAAGAATAGTAGGAATTCTTTATTTATTTTCTTCGACATATATATAGTTATGCATTTGAGCATATATTTCATTTTAAAATCTTTTTTTTTCTTGTGAAGTAGGATGCCCTTTGTATATGTGTCAGTGTTTGAACTGCAGTACTTTTACCACTACTGCTATTTCCACAGCTCTGTATGATACTCTTTTTCATGTGCTGTCATCCTCAATTCCTTGTAGTACATTAAGGGAACATTGTTACCTGGACAGCTACATGGCAGCGACGTCTTTGACTTATGTACCAATGGGCACATCAATCATTATGAAGACTGAAACGTTATTCATTGAACCCTGCAGTCTTTTGTCATTTATTGAAAATCGGCCCAAGACTTGTGTGTTGTACACCACAAATGCTGACAATGGTATTTGGAAAAATGCACCAACCTAAGTGCATAGGAAGTGATACTAATTTCAGTTCTCGGTGCTTGGGAGGAAAGTCCTGATGTTTTGTTTTCTACGGTAGGAACTGTAATGATTTACATTCAAGCATCCCTGAGTTAATAGTGTTAAGTTAACACGTCCTTGTACAGGTGATTAGTCTCTTTGAACATTAGGGATGTTCAAAGACAGAAGTTAAGGAGCCCACAGTTTTATGATGTATTGCCCCAAACAATAAGCAGCACATGAGAATGGAGAGAAATAGGATTCACATGCACATACATGAAGCAAATGTAAATTGTGACTTGAATAGTGAAATTGTATTGGTTCTTGATATTTTTCAAGCTTGAAAATATATTTTCTATGTTTTTGCCAGCCTTGTTGCAGACTGTTAAGCATCCTTGCATATAAGTATGATTTAATCTTTTAGCTGACATCTACCATTTCTTTAGCATGAGCATGGCAGAACTCAAAGTGTCACACACTTAAACACATTTGCAGATTCTACAAGAGTGCTGATTTAATCTTGTCAATGTTTTCAGACATTTATGAATTTCATAAAAGGGACTTCAGTGTTAATTAAATATTCATTCAGTGCTGAAGTGCAGCATTCTGTTTTACTATTTGATATAAA